>NC_050444.1:10969269-11341769 GCF_903995425.1 Onychomys torridus
GCCTCCTAAAGGTTCTATGTCTCCCATAGCAGCACCATGGGTAGGGAATCAAGCCCTCAGCACGTGTACCTAGTAGTCATGGCTCTTCCCACAATGTAGAATAAAGGCTTTGTGGCTGAAGAATTAGTCTATAGGTCTCTTACCAAGATATCCATGACAGCAAATATTTCTTGCTCACAGAGTCCCATCATAGTGATATTATTAATGTAATAATCCAGTGTGATATCTTTTGGAGAGAGAGTTAATCAATGTTCCATAGAGTCACAAAACAATATAATGAAGAATTACTGGTGCCCAGCCAGACGAAACAAACTTCTTTCGATGATTTCTATTTATTATCATGGAGGAAAAAAGCTTTTGAGATAAAAATCTTCAGAAGTAGATAAGAATCATAGAAATACCATGGCTGAGTTGGTTTCAGTGGAGAGAGACCATATCCAGTTTGATAATGCCAATTCCATCAACCATATCATTAATCACATAATAATCCTCTAGCACTTTCAGAACATCCTGGGGCCTGATCCTACTTATAGAGCTAATTAGAGATCTAAGAGGGCTATAGGTATGAATCATGATACCAAATTGCTTAAACAAAGAATCTTCCAGAAGAACACAATAGGCTACCAGAGCAGGGCAGGTGGGCTTCCGTGGCCACAGGGAAGACTTGAGGAGCTAGAATGTTCTGGCCCTCAGAATCCACTAGATCTTCCAAATTGCCATTTGAATTGGAAGACTTTGACTTCTAAGCAATATGCTACATGTTACATATGTGATCTAGTAAAACTGAATTAATCATCTTGCAGGAGCCAATGCTGAGTCCACCTTTGCCTACCTCAGGTCTATCGATGTAAGAAATAAAGACTTTAACAGTCTCAAATTTAATGACTATATTTTGATCCCAATAATGGGCATGTTTGAACTTTCTTTAAGTAGTTTACCACTTAATAAACATTAACTCCACACGTAAATGTCCATCCCCGAAGCATACCATTTTGCTTGCATGCCACAAGACCTGTGAGTGCCATGTCCTCTCCATTTTTTAAAATCCACTCCAAGTATAACCAATGCCATATATTCTCATTATGTGATCTCTTACTTGTGAGTTAATATTCCTCATCTGTGAATATTCTTAGTTGCAACCAGCAGAGACTTACTGCCATTGACCTAGGGAAAATAAAAACTCATTTTAAAAAATACCATGTGGGCCAATGAGATGGCTCAGCAGGTAAAGGTACTTGCTGTAAAACCCAATGACCTCAGTTCAATCCCCAGAATCTACATGGTGGAAGGGAAAGAGCATCATCAATTCCTTTCAAGAGCTGGGCTTTCATTGACCTAATTATTTCCCACTGGGTCCTCCTCTTAAGCTTCCCACTAGGTCCTAAGAGCACTACCCCATGGCACTATAGCATAGTCGAGATAGCCCAAGACTATTGATCATACTGTAGATCAGCAGTTCAAGAAATTCTTGTTGAGTAACAATGTACATTAGGGATGGGTAAGTGAGTACAATAAACTCTCTAAAATTATGGAGGTTGGACCCTTGTTTGAGAAATATACTACAGCAACTATGAAATAATATAAGATATGTTAGTAGCAATACTTATAAAGACTCTGATAACAGGGAATGGAAACATTAATTCTTTTTTTTTTTTTTTGGTTTTTCGAGACAGGGTTTCTCTGTGTAGCTTAGCGCCTTTTCTGGAGCTCACGTGGTAGCCCAGGTTGGCCTCAAACTCACGGAGATCCGCCTGGCTCTGCCTCCCGATGGAAACATTAATTCTGACAGGGATAACTGTGTAAGACTTCTAGATGGCATAATATTTATATTTATATTACATCTTTCTTTTTTGTGTTTTGTTTTGAGATAAGATTTTAATATATATACTAGGCTACACCTGAATGCAGAGATGTGTCTGCCTCTGCCTCTTGAGTGCTGAGATCCAAAGCATGCACCACCACGACTAGCTTGTAGCACATCTTAAAAGCTAAGTACAACTTGTTTTGGAAAAATGGAATGGTGGAAATGGTGTGTATGGTGAGAGTGTCGAGTAGATGGTAACATTTATTACTGATGGCAATTCAGAAAACCCCTAGCCTTCCAAAGTTAGCAGAACAAATCAAACTTGAAGGAGGAGATTACAAATGGGTTTCAAGGTCTTCAAAGCTAGAGTAGATACTTATCTCCTAAGGGAGCCAGTATTGAAGTGAGAACGAAACAGGTAAAACCCCTGTTTCAGAATGAGCACCTTGGAAAGTGGTTTTAAGGGTGAAAAGTCCAAGAGCAGCATCTTAGTTAGGGTTTCTGGTGCTGTGATGAAACACTGACCAAAGCAACTTGGGGAGGAGAGGGTTAGTTCACTCACACTTCTATATTACAGCTCATATTTGAAGCAAATTCAGGGCATGAATTCAAGGCAGAAACTGAAGCAGAGGCCATGGAGGAGTGCTGCTTATGGCTTGCTCCTCATGCTTACTCTCATACACTTCAGGTCCTCCTGCCTAGGGATGGCACCACCTACAGTGGGGCCTATCCACGTCAAGCATTAATCAAGAAAATTCTCTAAGACTTGCCCATGAAGGCATACTTCCTAACTAAGCTTTTCCCTTCCCAGATAGGTTTTGGTCTGTTTCAAGTTGACAAAAACCAGTAAAGACAGTTGTCAACAGGGGTCAGATGTAAGGCCTGGCTGTCATAACAGATGGGATTGGTCTGTGAGTGCTGGTTACATGGGTGATGATGCAGATATGAACTATCAAAGAACGAGTAGGTTAAGATATTGGTAATGACTCTCACCAGAGTGGCTCAGCTTGAATGTTTTTGATGGAAGAAGAGCAGGTAGAAGAAGAGAGAGAGTTTGCTGTTTGGTTTGGGATTTTCTCAGTTTAAGGGTATGAAAGGCATTCATGTTGGAAGATTGGGTGGAGTTGCCAGAAGAGAACTCCAGCCTAAAAATATAGACAGTGGATTTGGAGGTTAACAGGCTTATGGAAGGTTTTTAAGGACTCAAGAGCCACAGTGGTTGGCCTGAAACATAGGCACACTGACATGAATAGAGCTTAAAGTCCAGCAATGCTCAGTTTGTGACTGGAAAAGGAGAGGAGAATGGCCTAGAGAGTAGAGGGCAAGGAGGAGAGAAGTCTTCTCAGAAATAAAAGAGCACCAGGAAGGAGGAGGCCTTGAGAAGTGTCCTGCACAAAGAGATCAAGCAAGATGAAGCCCGAGCTCATCAGCTGCCTTAAACCATCAGGGACACTTAGGAAGCTAATGGCAGAAATCTGATGTCAGTAAGCCTGAAGGAGACAAGGGAAGAGTGGGGAAATGGAGCCAGGTGTACTGTGTCATGAGTAACAATTGAGCAGAGCTGATTCAAATGTGGACTTCCATGTCTGGAAGCCCCCACAGATGCCTGCAACTGGGGATAGCACCAAACACTACAGTTCAACATCTCTTCTCCTTTCTTTCTGTTTTCGGTGTATGTGTGCGTGCGTGCGTGCGTGCGTGCGTGCGTGCGTGCATGCGTGCGTGTGTGTAGGTCAGACATCAGCTACAGATGTCATTCTTCAGCAGTTAGCCACATTACTGCAAGACAGGTCTTTCTCTAGGACCTGAGGCTTACTGATTAGGACAGATTGGCTGGCCAGCAAGCCCCGAGGACCCACCTGTCTCTGCCTCTCAGAACTTCAATTACAGGTATCACTATCATGCCCATCTTTTTATGTGGGGGGTTAGGGATCAAACTCAGGCCCCCATGCTTGCCTGGCAAGCACTTTCCTAACTGAACTGTGCCTCCAGCTTGTCTTTCCAGTCTTAATTAAGGACTTACTATGTAGTGGGACCCTAATGCTTGCAGTTTGGGGTGAAACAATAAAACCAACAAGGATTTCTTTTTCTCTCATGATGGCACAGAGGTTCATTCTTACTATAGATTTTAGCAACCTCAGCATATGATTTCTTTGCTTTGATTTTTAAGGCAAGAACAACCACTGACCTAAAGATCTCACTGGCTTCATCTTTCAAAGCTTCCTCCACCTTCCAATAGTAGCATCCTGGAAACTAAGCCTCTGAACACATGAATCCTGGGAAGACATTAAAGATCTAAACTGCAGCACAGCTGTATAACCAAAGAGGAATAACTTTTAAAATGAGTAAGATGAGATTGGGCGCCTGTGGGCTGATATGGCCATAGAGAGTTGGAGACCACAGGCAACATGTGATTTTCTAGGTTGAAAGGCAGGATATGGGTAGAAGCAGAAATGGAGGCAGGTCTCCCGGCTGTGGTCCAGGCTGGGGGCTGTACTTACAGCCTCCTGTACCTGAAGGCAGATGACATTTGCAACTCCATTCACAGCAGCCCTGTGTGGGAAGGAGTGACTGATGGCTGCACCCCACCCTACTGCTCCTGTCTACCTCACTGTGGAACCTCACCAGAGCATGTTAAAAGAACAAGTCTTCCTTTTGATGTCACGGTTTGAACTCAGAAGTTCATCCATGCTAAGTACTGGCTGCATCACTGAGCCATACCTTTAGCCTCAACTTAAAAAAAAAAAAGGAAAACTATGTGTGTGTATGGTGGGGGTGGGGTGGGGGTGGTGATGGTAGTGGAGAGATAGCTCAGCACCTACGAACACTTCCAGAGGACCAGGGTTCAATTCCCAGGACCCACATGGTGACTCACAACCATCTATCTGCACTCCAATCCCAGAGGATACAATACACATAAGCAAAGCACCCATACATATAAAATAAAAATTAAAAAATTAAAAATTAAAGAAATAAAAACTGGTAGAGCTGCTATTTTGGAGCCATATGGTCTGTCCTCTTGTCCCAGAGGAGTAACACAACTGAAATAATAAATCCCCTCGAGGTTCCAGGACCAAGGACACTAGAGAACTCTCTCATAAATTGCCTCTCCATTATACACTGAGTATATTCACAATGGAGAATTGCAAATAAGATGAAGGTGAGGCTAATTCACTTTATAAACATCACTTTAAGTCTCTTTCTGTACCTGAGCCACAAAATTAATTATGACTGAGAAAATGGCAAAAAGAGGGGGAGGGGCTTGAAAGTGTGCTGGATATTAGCAGAACCTATGGCTGCATCACCGTGAACGTGCCTGATCTTGTCTGAATCCTACCAGAGACAATTTTCTGAACCAGTTTACTTTCCAAAAGATGAGTGGATGATTTCATGACTCTGAAGCTGCCTGTTGGCAAATCACAGTTATTGAGTGCTCAGCCGAAAATAGATGTGATATTCCTATCATCAAAGGATGCTGCTATACTGTATTATTCTTCTGGAGCAAGAATAAGTCCCTGGGTAGGGCTGTGTGGGGAAGCCCACCATCCTTTAAGAGATGTGAAACCTGGAAGACAAGTAGGCCCTTCCCGGTGCATCTGCATATGATGGAGTTCGTTGTAGAGATATCCATGTGTTATTTTCCTGGTGTGAATTTCCGGTCCCTGTAAACTCTTATCTCACTTCTTTTCTGGAATGTAAAGAGTCAAACCTCTACCTGCTTACAGAGGCAGGCCTTTCCAGGGAGTTGCTTAGACCAGACTACCTCATTTGAATCCGAGCCCACTCTGGCGAACATTAAGATTCGCTTACTGACATCGACTGTGCCTTTCTTCTTTTGCTCAAGGTCTTTGCTAAGTGAGACCCAGAAGCCTATGGGAACCAACAAACCTAGTAGCAAATTAATTTCTGCTGACTATAAACACATACAAGATCAAAGTGACACCCCAAGCATTCTATACAGCTTTGGGGTGCCCAGAGGAGAGTAGCTTTTCAATAATCTAAGCACACAACTATCACGGGCCCTGCAGAAATGATTAAGGATGAGCAAGCACAGCAGAGCAGCCACTGGTAGTGACTGCACATCTGTTCCTTGTCCTGCTGCTAACACCCACGACCAGTCTCCCAGACAAGTACAGTCTTGTCACCCTTCCTGCAGAGTTGGGGAAACTGAGGCAAAGAGAGCAGAACAGTGTACCCCGAAGCACCGACCTAGCAGTGGAGAGAACTGGGGTTTGAGTTAGATTGTAGTCACCACACCTGTAATCCTAGCACTTTGGAGGCAGAGGCAGGAAGTTTGCTATGGGGTCGAGGCAGTCTGGGCTATGTAGCAAGACCCTGTCTCAAAAAATAAAAATCAGACAAGCAAAAAATAGGTATGTGTGACTCTGATCTAGAAATATTGCAATGGTCTGCTTTGGGGAGAGGGAGATCTGGGACAGGTGGTAACAGGACCCCAGGGCTTTTGGCAGATTATTTTTGATTAATCAAGAATGGTTCTTGGCTGTATTCACTGCCCCCCGCCACTCTCAATTTTTCTGAATGGCAGATGTGGCTCAAGTTGATAGAATTTTGCTAATCCATATTTCTCCTGTTTACCTCCACACCACCTCGTGCCATGACCTCTATATTCCTGGGTCTTCTTCCACCCTGTCAATCATATCAGATCTTTATCACATCTGGAATCAGTGTGCACAATGGGTGCTAACTGAATCCAGCTCCCTACCTTAATATGACTCATCCATGCCCCAAGGACACTTTCCTTCCTGTGTCATGATGATGGAAGTTGTAATGGTGTTCTTTCCCCTTGGGCAGGGTTATGAAAATGCTCATTTTATGAGGTTCGCTATGATCATAGGGAAATGCTACCTCATCTAGTTTTATCATTAAATTTCACCATTTTCTTGGACCACCAAATCTTTGCATTGCTAAGTAATTACACTTCAAAGTATCAAAGGCTGTTTTGGAATTACCACAGAGTTTATATCCCCAAATCCTTCTTAGAGCTTCCCTCACATGCTGAGGCAAAGACAACCCAGGCAGATGCTATGTTCCAGATGGGATTTACTTGGCAATTACTATTTGAGTGCTACACTATGAACACTTCTAGGAAGTAGAGATGGGAGTAGGAAGTCTGGTGTTCTCTGGGGAGATTTCAGTTCCCATGTGCCTTAGAATGACTCTTGCCTTTAAAGAGATGGCTTTTTCACAAGTCCCTGTATGGAAACAAACCACACTGCCTTGTTCTTGGCTAGAGAGGCAGCAACTTGACCAGCTGTGAGGAGAAAGTAGATGTGTTAGACTTTGGGGAGACTCTCTCCAGGTGGCTCCTTCCTAACTGATTTGTAGAAAGATTCTGAAACTTTATGACATTGCTTTGGTGTCTGATCTCTGATGATGATGATGACCATGATTTTGTTTGTGATGATGTACTGGTTGGTATTTGAGAGTCTGATCTGTGATGGTCATGATAACCATAGTATTGTTTGTGATGACATATTGGTTGATATTGATGTCTGATCTGTGATGGTCATGATGACCATGATGTTGTTTATGATCACGTACTGGTTAGTATTTGTCACCTTCACATAAACTAGAATCACCTGGCATTTTTCTTTTATTTGTTTTTAATTGAAAAAAAAACTTCATACAATATACTCTGATCATGATTTCCCCTCCCCCAACTCCTCACAGATCCTCCCATTCTTTTTATAAGACAAACAAACAAAACAAAAAACAAACAACAAAAAAGAAACACACATACAATCCCCCCAAACAGAAAGCAAAATATACAAGCAAAAGACAAATATGACAAAAATAAAATGCCCAAAAAAAGCAAAATGAGACAAAAGTCTGCAGAAATACCATTGAATCAGTTTTGTGTTGGCCATCTAGTGTGGTTTATCTACCCACTGAGACTCTATTGAAGAAAACTAATTTTTTCTTTGCAGCAGGTATCAATTTTAGATAGCTTCTTGGTTAGGAATGGGATCCTGTGTCCACTTTCCATCTCTCAACCCTGAAACCCCATCTGACTTGAGGCCCTGTGTATGCTGCCATAGAGTTCATATGTGAATCAGTCCTGTTGTGTTTGGAAGATAATGTAGTTGGAGTCATCCATCATCCCCTCTGGTCTTAGAATCTTTCTGCCCCCTCTTCGGTCCAGGAGCCCTTAGGAGAGGGGTTTCAAGAAGACATCACATTTAAGACCAAGTGTTCCAAAGTCTCACCTTCTGGATATTGTCCAATTGTGGGTCTCTGTGTTAATTCCCATGTGTTGCAAGAAGAAGGAGCAGCTTCTCTGATGATGGCTGAGTTAGGCACTGATCTACGGGTGTAACAATATGTCATTAAGAGTCATTTTATGCTATATTCCTTTAACACAACAATAGTGTTTGGTTTTCTTCTAGGCCTCTGGTCTGTCCAGCTTCAGGTTCCTGGCTACCCTAGTAGATTCAGGCATGGATTCCTCCTTGTGGGCCCTAAATCCAATCACGTGGTGGTTAGTGACTCCCACAACGTTTTTGCCCCTACTGCACCAGCATATAGTGCAGGCAGGTCAACATTGTAAGTCGCAGGGTTTGTAGTTGGGTTGATGATTACTTTTTGTAGCATTCAGAGTACCTTTCCAGTACCATGAACACTAGTCAATGGGGGTGAAGCCTCTAGGTAGGCACCAGCTTGACTTCTACATGTTCGATGAGATATGTGGTATTGTCTTCCACATTGGAGCCTTGCCATCAGTTTGTGGATAGCGACCATGAGCCTTCACAATAACTTATGATATTTGGGGGTATCCATGGAGTCCCTTTGGCTAGTGACCCAACAAAATGTAACCCATTCCTGACAGTGGAGATTTCACTTGGTGGTATAAGATGTCTAGTTGGGGCATTATCTCTTCCATTATTTGGTGACTCCATTTAGATGCCTTTCATAGATGTATATATTTAGGAACCTATACAGTAGGTTTCCATATGGCCCCACCCATTGCCCTTAATGTTAGTTGTGCCTCCCCAATATCCCCCTCTCCCCTCTCTTCCATCCCCCTCTCCATTTAATCCTCCCATTCTAGTCTCCCCACCTCCACCTTTCCATAACAATATATTCTATTTCTCCTTCTTTGGACAATCCAGTGAGGCATTTTCTTAATTGCTAATTGATGCAGGAGAGGCCAGCCCACTTTGGGAAGTGCTATTTCTGGACATGTTTACCTGGGCTCAATAAGAAAGGTAGCTGAGCAAGCTGAGGAGAGGGAGCCAGTAAATAGCATTCCTCCATGACTCCTGCCCTGACCTCCTTCCATGATGGACTGTAAGCAAGGCATGTAAGCCAAGCAAACACTTTCCTCCCCAAGTTGGCTTTGGCCAGTGTTTTATCACAGAAAATAAAGCAAACCAGGGTAGATGACAATGAGGTATATCATTTACTCATAGTTCCCTGAAAGGCAAGCTTCTTTCTTTCAACATGCATTGTCATAGATTTATATAGAATATATTGAGAATAATGATGGCTATTCCCTCTAATCTAAATTGGGCCCAGCCACTGCCCTATACGAAGGCCTCCTGGTTCAGAGGGGTCTACAAGTTGGCCTCACATTGGTGACTTATACTTTCTTTTTTACTTTTCCTCTCTGATTTTCTCTGGTTTACTTTAGAGCTGACTTTCTTTACAAGCAGCTTCCTTGGTGATTTCTTAGCTGCAACAGGAAGAACGCCTCTTTGCAGGAGTCCTGGAAACGGCTCCACTGGCTCTCGCTGACACGGGTTGCATCACACACCCATCTATGAGCTTGCCATGAAGGCCTGGATGGATATGATGCTGGCTGGCTGGCTTTTTGCATAAGCAAGTGGGCATTAAGGGAGGGAAGAAAACCTGGGGCCAGCTGGCAGCCGCTGCCTGAAGACAGGAGAATAGGTGTCCAGAAGCAGAAGCAGCCCATGGCAGATTCTCAGACCCTTTCAGGTCACGCTGCCATGACTGTGTATAGTGGTCTCCTTTTATCCGTGTTTTGTATTACTAAAATCTGTTTACCTGACAGCAACTGTGGTCCAAAAGTTTATTTCTGGAATATTCCAGACTTAAACATTTCATGGTTTTAAATAACATTCTTTACAGAATATTATTACTTTGTTTTTACCTATGGTTGTTGATCTCTTACTGTGTCAAATTTATAAACTAAACATTTTTCTGAGTCTTCATATAAAGGGGAAAAATATCATTTCTAAGGATTAAGTACTATCTGAAGTTTCATACTTCTCTGCACAATATCTTGCAATTTCCCAATAGATAAAAAGAATCTCTGTCTGTCTCCTTCCTCTGTTAATTCATGGCTTTGTCTACCTCTCAACTTCCAAGTCTTTCTGAGTGTGGTGTGCTTTTTCCTCCACCTTGACCATTGCTGCTCCATCCTTGCTCCCCCGACTCTAACACCCCCTTAGATTGTGTCTCGCGGGGTATAGTGGTTAGTTTTCATTGTGATCTCCACAAACCACAGTAATGGGCATGTACTCCATCAGATTGGCTTACACCATGTCTGTTGGCAGTTTTCTTGATTGCTAATTGATATAGGAGGCCCAGCCCACTGGGGTCAGTGCCATCCTTGGGCAGGTGGTCCTGGGATGTGTGAGAAAGCTAGCTAAACTGAAGCCAGGAAGCAAGCAAGCAAGTAAGCAGGATTGCTCCATGATCTCTGCTTCAGTTTCTACCTTCAGATTCCTGCCTTGACTTCTCTGTGTTGAGCTGTTACCCCTGGAAATGTAAGGTGAAATAAACCCTTTCTCTCTCAGGTTCTTTCTGGTCCCTGCTTTTGTAGTGGTTTGAATGCGAAGCATCCCCATAGACTCAAGTATTTAGAAACTTGGTGATGAGCTATCTGGGGGCTGTTAAGAAGTGCAGCTTTGCTGGAAGAGTTACGTGGTTGAAGATGGGCTTTGAGCATTCATAGCTCCCCCCCCCCCCCCCCCACCTCCTACCCCCTGCTTCCAGTTTGCTCTCTGCCTGCTGCTTGTGGTTGAAGATGTGAAGACTTAGTCTCCTACCCCCACCGCCATGCTTGCTGCTCGCTGTCACACCTGCCTGCCATGATGTACTTTTATCCCTCTGGAACCACGTGGCCAAATCAACTTCTTCTTCCTTAAGTTGTCTTGTTTATGGCAGCAGCAGAAAGGCAACCAATACACCACCATACAACAGACTGGACATTGGGTTTGTTGTGTTTCCTGTCACGGGTTCCCATTAAGCAGTGTAGCCATGGAAAACTCCCCACAGCTACTAGCCAGCTATTGATCTTTCCTTCAGTCTCATTTGCCTAGATAGCCAAGCAGGACTACTGTGGCATCGGAAATCAGGGGATCTGTGTGGGAGGGGCAGGCTCTGACAACTTTCCTGAAACAGTACAATAATCAAGGCTTCGTGGCCAAACAACCAAGTTTTATATTTTTCTTGAGGTTTCTCATAGTTTTCCTAAAAATGCCACAGAAACCAAAGCCACTCTTACTGAAAAAGAGGTCTTTGTAGAGATCATGTGTTCCTTAGATTCTAGAGCGGATGGTTCATGGAAAGCCCAGAAACAAGTCATCTTAACGACTAACAGGAAATGAGTTTGATAAGAGAAGATGAAAGGGGTTCAGAAGGACTAAAGGGGATCACAGGATACTTCAGGAAAAGAAAGGTTAGCAATATAACATATAAATATAGTTATAAAATAGCTAAAGTATAACAAGAATGGGAAGCCCAATACCTCCTTAATTAATTTTGATTAATAAAGGAGTTTTTATTTTATCTGCATCTTAACAAGCATGCTGAGCTGGAATGAGGTTAGCATCAAATCTGAGGAGGCCTTCCTTCCCAAGTGCCTGTACTAGCAGGAGCCTGAGCTTGAGGCCTCCTTACATGCTGCACCCTGAGACCTGCTGCCTCTTGTTAGGTCCAGCCTTTTGTCACTCACTCAGCTCTGGTAGGCTGGACACGCTGTCCCGCCTTAGCCTTTGGGGGACTGTGTTGACAGCCATGCACCACCACACCCCAAGTCTGCACCTCTCCATTAGGAATGGGTGGCTTCACTTCCCAAAGAGCCTTTTGGTGCCTTAGATGAGATGATCATTTTATTATTTTCTTCCTGACCTAGGTTGATGGATTCAAGCTAAAATAAAGAATTTAATTTGTCTGCAAGAAAGATAAGGTAAAAAAAAAAATGCAAGTTTTTCTAAATAATTTTTTTTAAATCCTGTTTTCATTCATTCTAGTTTGACTATTGTTTTTCCCCTGTCTCTGAGGACTATCAAACATGGACCATGGCTGGTATTGTCCCTAGGGCTGGTGGCGGGTAGCCACCTCTGATCATCACACAGGAGATGTCTCCTCTATCATCCAGGTACTCTCTAGACATGTCAAGTTCTTGTGACTTATTAATAATTGGCTGCAACCTTTCCAATTTTCCCCTCTAATAGGCTTGTGGCGTCTTGTTACTTATCTTGCTGTGAGCCCCTTCTCCTGGGGTTTACATTACTTGTCTAAGGCCTTCAGGTGATTGAAGGACCACCTCAGTGACTTCAGCTGGTGAGGAAAAGTCCAAGGCAAGTGCCGGCCTAGACAGGACCAGAATGCTCTCTGGAAATGTGGGTTAACTGTCACCAGGTCATTTGATGTGGCCACACCATGCCTGGTTTTTCTTCCAAGCACTAAAGAAAATACCCCACGGACAGTGAACAAATACTCAGCATGAAGGAGTCATGCGGGCTGAATTTGCTGGTTTTCTGAGTGGTACCATATTCATGCAGGTGTCTCTTCACTCCTCAACTTCCTAAGACACCAGGCTCCCCCAGTGAGCATCTCTCCTCATCATAGGCGTGGTGTAAACTTCAGTTCTGTCAGAAAATAGTCCAGGGTTCTTGTCCTGCTGGAACCAGGTACATCCATAACTATTCTTCTTTAGGCATTTATTCCTGGAGAAAAAAAAAAATCCTTAGAAACTTTGACTTAGGGTATCTATTTTCAGATTATATTGAAAAAAAAAAAAGACTGCTTTTTTTTCATTAATTATATAACAAATATCAGGCCTTTGTGTTGTAAACTTAATTAACACAATTAATCAAAACCAAATATCAGTGGTGTGTTACAAGTCAGGTATGCACATGAGGAGAAGAAAGCACTTTCCCTCTGGGGCTTCCTTCAGTTTGTTGGTTGGCTGACTTCAGACGGAGAGAAACTTTGGGTATCATCTGGGCTGTTCAGCCTGTTGGTCTGGTCTCTCAGGGGAAGTGAGTCTATAGCCTGCTTCTGTGCAAGAAATGATGAGTTAGGGTGCCTGGAGGTATTTTGATTAAGACTGGCTCTTGCTTAACCCAAACCACAAGACATTGACATGGGAACGAGAAGTCTAATTCACTTATTCTTAGTGTAAAATATGCCAGGCCACTGACAATGTGTGTGCACAATGTGAATCAATCTCCTGCATTTATCTGTCCTGTAAGGAGCCAAATCCCAGAGCACTAAGCAATTTCAGGCCAAGGTAGGACTGTCTTCTTTCCCCTCTCCCCTAAAATATGAGAGAGAGGGTGGCAGTTTTTGGGTCAAGCTCTCTTTCTCAATGTCCCCATGCTGACTACTTTTCTTTACGTTTAAGAGTATCTTAACTAGCCATGTCAACCAGAGCCCACTCAGTGACAGGGGATTTCCTTCCCGAGAATGTTCACCCATCATCTTGCAAAACTGGGGTTCTTCAACTTCTGTAAACCATTCACTCGTTGACAATTCCTAAAACCACCTTTTCTGCAGGTAGATGGTTATGACTATAGGGCTCCCAGGGTGCAGGGAGCTACTTTTCAAGGTCTCTACTAGTGTTAGTGCCTCGAAGAATGGACAATTACAATTTTTCAGATTTATGCGTATGAGTGTTTTACTTGCATGTATGTAGGTGTACCACATTTGTGCTGGTGCCTGAGGAGGTCAGAAGAGGGTATCCCCTAACACTGGAAATGGATGGTTGTGAGTCACCATGTGGGTGCTGGGGACTGAAATGGGTCTTCTGCCAGAGCACTGAGTGCTCTTGACTGCTGAACCAACTCTCCAGCCCTAAATAAATGATCGATGTATCTTAGACAGCAAAGCAAACTGAAATTCTGCTTTGCCTGCCTCTGCTGAACTGTCAGCCCCCAGGAGCAGCAAAGATATGTTGGGAGGTCTCAAGATCAGAAAACTCCCCCAACACAAATGTGTGCCATTGGGTGTGTAAGAAAGTAAGCCAACTGAGGAAAAGAGAATTGGAAACTGAAACAATATGCACTCTCTACTGAGTGCTGTCCCCATCAAGTGTGTGCATTTTCTTAGGACACTTGGTATCTGTAAGAATCTATCTCCTTTATTCCTAACAACACACTGAGAACGCTTGTCTAGACTGGCTGTGTGGGGAGGCTTTGCGACCTAAATTCTCACAACAGGCAGAGACGATTGATACCAAGACCAACTTGAAGTTGGTCTCTGCAGCCACCTTTTCATCCCCCGCCCCAAGCATAAGTCAGCTTTGTGTCTGTGTGTAGCAGAAAGACTCAGACAGGGGAAAAAGCAACACTGATTAGTCAGAATGCAGTCCTCACTGGAAAACCACCTTTGGAGGGCCAGGAAATGACCATTTCAGCCTCCTGTGGTTCGTGAAGGATAAACCATACATAGCGTCATGTGAAACCAGAGACACTCATATATTTCAGGAAAGCCCCTCCCTCCTGGGGTTGGTGGTTTGTATTCTGTGTGAATCAATTCCTGTATTTTCCTCTGGTTCCTGCCGGAAGGAAATGAGAGGCTTTAGTTCTCTGCAGGGAAAGCTACTTCTGTAGCCTCCAAGCCCTTACTGGAAACCCTCTGAGCTTCCCCTATAAGGCTCTACAGGTTTAGCTGAGCGGTGAAAGCCACACCAAGATAAGGCCCAGTGACAAGTCCTTGCTACCAAAATGCCATCTGCATAGTGTCTGGGGAAGCAGGGCTCCCAGGACTTTGCAGGCACCATAATGATTACAGTGACCCTTTTTTGTTTCAATTTTGCCTTCTCTTCTGCTCACAAGTGATGCTGACATTCAGAGGGAAGCAAGCAGCTTCCTGCATCTGTGGCTTCAGAGGGCTCCTGTGCTCTATGGGAAGCACTTCCTGCCTGGGTCTGCGTGTAATGGCAGAAACGGTAGGATGCATGCCTCCTGTCCACACTGTTTGAAAAAAAAAAAAAAGGATATTTGTTTTGTGTTGCTTCTTTCTTTTGTTTTGTTTTGTTTTGTTTTGTTTTGTTTTGTTTTGTTTTGTTTTGTTTTGTTTTTCGAGACAGGGTTTCTCTATAGCTTTGGAGGCTGTACTGGACTAGCTCTGTAGACCAGGGTGGCCTTGAACTCACAGAGATCCACCTGCCTCTGCCTCCCGAGTGCTGGGATTACAGGCGTGCACCACCACCGCCCGGCATTGTGTTGTTTCTTAATGAACTCTTGGTCTTGCACTTGCTAAGTAAATGCTCTACCACTGAGCTATATTCCCAGAAGAAAAGTCTAACAGTTTATGATCAAATGCTTAGAAACACGTTCAAAGGAAAAAAATCTGAACTCTCAGGAGATCCAGCATCTGCAGACATGTCACTGGTACCTGTGTGGCTAGAGTAGATGTGCCAGTGCCTGTGTCAGTCTGATAGTTCTGGAGACACTGGCTTGATATGAACTGACATGGTTCATAGGATTGTTTGCTCTCTGTTGAGTACATCATCATCATTACTATCATTTCCTCCTCCTCTGCTTCCTCCTTTTCCTTTACATGCTGGGGATGAAACCAGGTCCTTGTGCTTGTTAGGCACGTGCTTTACCACTGAGCCACATCCCCAGCCTTCTGCAGAATCGAGATTTGGATATTTCTTCAGGATCATGTGTTTGTCGTATAGTTTTTTGGTTTCAATCAATAGTAGCAATTCAAGAGAGTTATGACGTCATTCTAGGCCCACTTGACTAACCTGAGCCTCAGTTTCAAAGTGAAGATAACAGCAGTATCTATTTCTGAAAGCATCTATTTATTCATTCAACAAATATTATTGCACGTCCCCAGAAAGTCAGGTGTTGAGGACATAGTGGGAGCGACACTGAAGGTGTACCCCGACTCCCTGCTGTTGTGCTGTAGACAGTAAAATGAACCAGGATACAAACAAAGATAAAGGGAGTTGACAAAATGAGAAGCACTTTAAAGGAAAAGAACGGGGTTTAAAGGAAGTAGAGACGCTTAAATTAAAGGATGGAAAAAATGGTATATAGGCAGAGGAAGGAGGATGTGCCAAAGCCCTGAGGTCCATTTTGAAAGATGAACAAGGCTGCACAGGTAACATGAACTTGGAGAAATGAATTGTGGACTGATGGAGCAGGTGCTCAGGCTCAGGACCACTGGCTGGTCAACCAGGGCAAGCAGTGGAAGCCTTCTGAGTATGCTGAGAAGCCACAAAAAGGCCTGACTAAGCAAGACTTGACCTTGTTGACTTTGACAGGGGTTCCCTGGCTTCTGTGCAGAGGAAAGGAAGGTGTAGAAGCCAGGGTGTTCATTGTAATGACTGAACAAGATAATGAATACTTAACATTTCCTAAGACACAGGACACACACACACTTGCCCAGTTGTGTTAGTGATTTTTGTTAGTAATAATGAACAATAACATTATAATCAGATTGCATTATATAAATGCAATGTGTACACCAGGAATTAAATGTCATCTCTGATTTCAGTTACTACAGTCTCAGAAGCAGAGAAATGGATCAGGAAAGTGAGTTTATTAACTTAGGTAGTACTCAAATCTAAAGCTAATTTGAATTCCCTACTGTTAAATCTTATTGTCTTCATATAAACTTTTCACAGATCAAATTTGTGAATTTTTTCAGTATTAAATTAGTATACTGATCTTAAAGAAAGCACTGCTCAGAATTATCTTCCTGAAACAACAGTATTTACTTTTGTGAAAGCTACATTTTGAAGGTTAGTGATGAAAAGCCTCGGGTGACAGAGAAGCTCTACACTGGAACTCTGACTTCACCGACAACACCTGTGGCTGTCGGGATCCAGGAGGCATGCCTCTGTTGCTGTCTACAACTCTGAGAAGGCAAAGGGACTGCCCTGCAGATGGAACCTTCCATCCCCACCCTTTCCTGACCTGGAAGCTCCTAGTTCCCCTGATCCACCTCTGCAGGCTAGCCTCTGGGAGAGACTGTGGTCCTTCAGTTCTGATTAAAGGATCGATTCTGATTCTGGATGGATCTATTTATTTCTTTTATTTCCAAATTGCCCCATCCTGACCTAACACAGTTGACACAAATTAGCACGCATGTAGAGAGAATGTGTGTCTGGAAAGCCAGCATTCACAGACTTCTCAGGCCACAGAAAACAAAAAGACACCACTCACTCCCCCTTGCTGTCCTCTCAGTGTTTGGCTCTTGGTGACATTTCCTCAACTTCCAGGCACCAGACAAAAGAAGCTAAAGTCTTTACTAGACCAGGGCTAGCTAGCAGGTAGCAGGGCTGGGGAATGTGGCTCAGGGGTAGAATTTAGGCCCCACCCTAGGTTTACCTCTAGTGCTGTAAAAGAAAAATAATCAGATGGGGAAAAAAAAAAAAAAAAAAGGGAAGCAAATGCAAAGAAATCCACAGTCGTACTTTCCCAGACTCCTGGAGCCTGTGCTCCCATTTATCACATGACTCAATAAGGCTGCTGTAAGGCCTGAGCCGAGGTCCTACCACACAATCCCACATGCACAAACTTAGCAACTGCTGTCTGTTGAGGCAATTATCAGACACCAAATGCAATAAAAAAAAATAATTTCTGGTGTTCCAGGTGGAATTAATTTGGATATTAGAAACTAGTACAAAGATCTGACCTATTACCTGTGACCTTAATTTAACTCTTGAGCCAAGGTGAGGCCTGGAAAGAAGCCTCTCTCCTCTACCAGCACTGGTCTTGGTTGCAGGGTCTCCTTGGAGTTCTCTTGAAGTCACTGACCGGCTACTCTGTGCAAGGCGGCCCTCTAAATCCTTGAAATTACACTTGTAACCTGGGCGTTTGAGAAGCCAAGGAGGCTGCGGTTTCAGTTCCTTCTGTCCCCTGCTTCTCTAATTATCTTTGTAATGCTCTAATGCTAAGTAATGATGCCGCTAATGCACGCTGCATTTCACACACAGGTGCCAGCTGTTACCTCGCTGGGCAGCTGACCTCAGAGTGCAGACGTAGGCGTATTCATGGCCTAGCCCTGCCCACACAAACAAAACAAAGAAAGCCCAGCTTTCTGTCGTCTACCGCCCTCTCTCCTCGCCTCCGGGAGGCCCTGTTGGTCGAGTCCTGGCCTAGCTCTCTCTGCAGCCCCTTACCTCACCCTTCCCCTATCTGCCCTCCCTCTCACCGCTGGTTTCTTCCTGCAACAGAAATCCAGGAAGCCGCCCCCCACCCCAGCCCACCCCACGTTTCCTCTACCCACATTTTCTCTGGGGCCCTGAGTCACACACAGTTGGCGTCATCGGAGTTCTCCTTTCTCCGCCTCTTGAGGAATCCCACTCCCCCATTTCTCACATTCATTTCTGGAACTAGAGCTTGCCAAAGAGGTTGCTTAGGTTTGAGTCTGATAACTTCCATCACTAATTTTTTTAAAGGCATATTTAAAACAAATGACCGAAGAACAAACGTGAGACAGTTAGCTTTACAGGCACACTCATACATGCACACAAAGACCTTTCACACTCCTCCGTGGGACAGCCTTCAGCAGACATCTGCAGGATGAGGTTTTTTTTTTTTTTTTTTTAAACTTTAATCTCACAATTCATTGTGTCTGGTGATGGTTACGCCGCTAAAAGGGTGTAACAGCAGCCAACTTGGCACACAAATTTAAATGTGAACCGAGGGGTTTGTGCATCTTATGATGACTGGTTTTGACTTATTGCCAAAACTCAAAAGCAAAAACAAACAAACAAAAAAGCCCCAAGAGGTGGGTTAGTGAGGGTCGGGGGAGGAGAGTTGCAGTTGCTAAACAGGGTGGAGGCTCTTTTAATCCTGACAGCACGGATGCTAGCAGGGGTCACCGCACATCTGCTCTAGCAAAGACAAAGGGCAAGGTGGGGCGGCGGGGCCGGCGCGGGGCTCCTGCGGGGAGTCGGGCCGGGCGAAGGGGGCCGCAGCCCCGCCGCAGCGTTTAACCTTGACTTCTGCCTCTTGGCTTCTGGCACCGGAGCAAAGCTGGGCCAGATGGGCGTCCTGAGTGTGACGCCCCCACACCCCCTCCCCGCGCACTCTCTCTCCCTCTCTTGCACAGATGTCGCCCTGCCCCAGGGGTCCCCGCCACGCCGCCCAGGAAGGCTGCCATGGCTGAGCAGCCCTCACCCTGCCCACCCTGGGCGCCCTCGCGTCCTCCAGTCGGCCTGGCCCCGCTGGGACCCGAGCGCCCAGGCCAGCTCCGGGTGTCCCCGCGGGAGTCCCGGGGAACAAAGGCGAGCCTGTGCTCGGCCGGCTGGGGGGCGTCGTCTCTGCAGCTGGTGCGTCCCTCGGGGTTGAGCGCCGCGCTGTCCCCGCGGCCCCAGGCCGAGCTGCCCCGCGGGGCGCTAGCGAAAGGCTGGAGGGGGGGGGGCATCTGAGGCTCCAGGACAACAGTGTCGCCCGCGCCCGGCACGTCCATGGAGACAAACCAAGCAGTGACAGGCCGGAGGCGGCTCGAGGGATCCATAATTTATGATGTCGTTCTACCAACAGGGGTTGGGATTTCACAAGCTTTGTTTCCTTCCCATTTGTTGCTCTGTGTGTCCTTTTAGAGAAGACTCTTTCCCCCGCCAACACAGAGCAGTTACTATATTAATGTGATAAGAAGAAAGTGGGATTGTCATGGATGGATGGATGGATGGATGGATGGATGGGCGGGGTGAGGGGACACAGGTAAGGGGGCAGGTGGTTTAGTCCATGGTATAGTGGACTGATTTTCCCTAGACTATTCAGAACAAAACAACCCCCAAACATCCTTTAGACCCTTCCCACCACTACTGCCAGCCATTTTTATTTCCCTTTTCATAAACAAGGCATTTGGCCATTAGTTTTGTTTTTTTGGTTTTTTTTCTTTAGCAGACCTTAAGCAAACACCATCACCACTCCTCAACAAACAAGCAAACAAAAAGGCAAACTGAGGTGGCAGGAAGGGAGGAGGTCAACGGCTTCTTAGACTGTTCTCTGTCCCTCCCTTGGAAGACCCTCTTTGCTGTTGTGTGGCTGGCCTTGGGCGCTTCTAATTTAGAATACTTCAGGGACCCTTGGGCAAAGGTCCTGAAAATCTCTTAAATTGCTTTGGTGACTGGGAATGCTTTATGGATTTTACTAAGTTTTGTTGCAATAATAGGTTGTATGTGCAGCAAAGGGTCCTAAAGTGGACTTCTCTTTCTTATTACCTTTCCTCTTTTTTTCCTCGTTTGAAAAATATGTTCTGAGCAGGGAGTGGTGGCACATGCCTTTTTAATCCCAGCACTCAGGAGGCAGAGACAGGTGGATCTCTGTGAGTTCAAGGCCAGCCTGGTCTACGGAGCAAGTTCTAGGACAGCCAGGGCTACACAGAGAAACCCTGTCTTGAAAAACAAAACCAAACGAACAAACAGAAAACCGTGGTCTGAACTTGTTCTTTTCTTGTTTGGATCCAGAGTTGCAAAATGGAACCAGCTAGTACTTGCTGTGGTTGCTGTGCTGCAGAAGCCAGGAAGGATGTCAATACCAAGAGGTTTGAAAGGGCAGACTCCATCTTGCCCTCCATCAGGCCTGGGAAGACCTGCCTGCTCGGCAACCCGCAACTCCTACAGATGGCTGGGCCATTTTGTGGTTTACAAGTGACCAAGTCGGGTTGAAGCCACAGATTCTGTGGTCATGGGCAACCGTGCTTAGTCACACAGTGGTCCAGTTGTGACACACCCTTTCCCCTTTCTTTTCTGTAGCTCAAGTTCTTTTAAAAGAACATTATTCAACATCTTGCCAGCTTGATTTTAGAAACTGTCCATGTATACAAGGAACAACAAAATTGTAAGGGGCAGGAGACTGAAGTCTGCCTGTATGTAGTCTGCGCCAGGAATTGGTTGCTGAGTGTGGGAAGTAGAATTTCTCTGACTGGTGAGGAGAGCAGCTTTCCAAGTTCAAGGATAGCTCTTTTTGAAGGGATCCTGAGAGAGAATCTGTGAGGGAAAGAATAGAGTCCCTGGTTGCTTTGACTTAGCTATTTGTAAAATGAAAGTGGGGGTGGGTGTGGGGGCAGGAAAAGGAAGAAGAAGCCTCAGTATGGAGGTTGATGTGGCTTTTTTTAACTTCTTAAAAAAGCACTTCTTTTACCATAGGGGTACAGGAACTTGTAAATAAGAACTGCCTGCAATAGTAAACAAATCAGTCTGAGCTCCTTTATCTGAAAAAGACCTCTCTCTCTCTCTCTCTCTCTCTCTCTCATGCAAAACACCCCCCCCCCCCATTCTTCAAGGCTTCTTTACTGGTGTCTGTCCAGGAACAAACAGCCTTCTATATAAATGGTCTCCAAAAGTTCATGAACAAAAAAAGTGTCCACTGTGTGAGTACCCACAAAACGACCTCTGCTGCATAGCAGAGCTTTTCTGTCCTGAATTTGTGATCTGCTATCAGAGTCCTTTAATTTCTCTGAACAGAGGGCTCTTTGGGAGAAGAAAGGATGGGGGTGGGGAAGCCGCATTGGAACCATCCGTTTTTTCCCTCTTCCTTTGCTGTGTTCTTCTAGTCAGCAAGGAGTGTGTGACTTGCTCTGATCTGCCACAGCATCTCGCTGATGTGGGAGCCTTGAAGGGTTAAGGGAGGCCACCACCAGCTTCCCTGCTGAGTGGGACAGCTAGACAGGCCCCACCTCAGAACTGTTCATAGAAAAGAGACACCCCACTCCTGACACCCTTTATCTCCTTTGGAGATTTTCCTTTTACTGTGTGTTTAAAATGCTTTTCAGTGATGACTGTCTTTTTAAAGCCATAGGTTTCCTTTAACCACTGGGAATCACTTTCAATGCTCCAAATGCATGACCTGGTGAAAGGAAAGGCAGCCATGGGGTGGGGTGGGGGTGCACGGGACACAGACACTTTGACTACTGTTCGAGAGCTGGGAAAAATAATTATTTGTGATGAAATTTTAACAGCCAATTCAGAGCATGTTAAATATTTGGCTACTTGTTTGTGGGTTGAAACTTCAATGTCATTGAATTCAATTTAACACCCTTTGAGCAGTCTCAACAAAAGCCTTATGCTGTCTCTGGTACCCAGATTACGGGAGGGACTAAGATGTGCCAAGCCATGCTCTCCTGGCAACATGTTCCAGTTAATCAGAGCTAAGAAAGAACTTTTAACTTTAACTTTTTTTGGTAGTGGAGATCCAATTTAGGGCATTATCCTAATATAAACCAAGTGTTCTATCATTGAGCTAAATGCTCAGCTCAAGGTACCCTTGTTAGTTTCCACCACAGCAGCAGCCTGCCTCTGATGCCAAAGCAGCTAAATTACGTCATTGCCTATGGCCAGGTGCCTTCCACTGTCAGCTATGTGACATGTGCACCCCTTAAAAGTGCCCGCCAGGCACAGCTCGCTCTCTTGCCTCTCTTCTTCCTCTTGTCTCTTCCCTGTCTCTCTGTCTGTCTGCCTGCCTCTCATGTCCCCACTCTGACAGGCCCTCCACTCTCCTCTCACCCCTTCCCCCAATCTACTTTTCACCCTAACTCTGTTTCCTGTGGCATGTTTGCTTAGTGGCTTGCCTTGGCAGGGCCCACCAAGAGGTACCCACTTTGCCTGTTTTTTCTTTATCATTATAACCCTACTTACAACAACTTTGGGATAAAGATACATTTCACAGATAAAACTCCATGTTGAGGGGCCGATATTTGAGCTGAGACTGAAAAACAGAAGGAAGGAAATAAAGGTGTCCTGTGAGAGAGAGATGGTCCAAGTAGAGAGTCGGGGCAGACTTGAGCTGCAGAGGAAAGAGGAAGGCCTGGGCTGCAGAGTTGACAAGAAGCAGTAGAAGATGGTGCTCGTCATTCTCGAGCTCTGTGCTGGCTGCAGCCATCATCTGGACACTTTCAGGGCCTCCTCCATTACTGTGCCTGCTGCAGCCCATGCCCACCCCCGCCCTCTCCATCTGAAGCCAGCAGAACCATGAAGGCCCCCAACAGAGGGGCTTTCATTGTGCCTTAAACCCATATTCACTGAAAGTGGGACATTTGGTAGAGCCAAAAACAGTTCCAGTTTGAGTGGGGAGACACAGACACTCACGTCTTATGGAGCTAGGGATGGTGGGAAGAGCTGTGAGAGACTGAGTTATGAAGTGAACCATCCCCACCACCTGTCTCACTGCTATTTACTATTAAGAGAAGGCTCTGTCCGTCAGCAGTGTTCCTTCAGTCCAGGACTGTGTCCTGCCCTTCTCTGGATCATTCATTCTACTCTTCCTGTACCACAGGACTTGACATTGCCTTCTACTCCCAAGTCTGTTACATCTATCCTCCACAGAGCCTGGGCTATCTGCCATCATCATCCCCTGTCTTTGTATCTGTCCTGGCATCCAGCTGTTACATGTGGTTATATCCCACAAGGCACCGAGTCACCCAAGTTCCTGAGGGAAACTTACCTCTCTTCTTTCATTCCCGATGCTTCTCGTTCTAAACTTGGGTTCTTCATGGACAGAGATGCTCTTGTCTTTGCTTAGAGTATGGGTGAGAGAAAGAAATTAAAGAATTGTTAGCTGGAACAGTAGAGAGAAAAGGAGGCAGGGCTGTGTTCTTACCTCTTTTTTTTTTAATGGGGTGTAGCAGACATACCCTGCCATTGACCTTAGGAAAGTACCCAAGCGGTGACCCTGTATTGACTGGGCTGCCCACATCCTATTCATTTTAGGGCCTCTGGCTCCTTGCTGAGTACTAGGCATTTCCTTCACAGGGCCCTCAGAAGTTGGCTATGAGCTGTCTCCATTGTAGCACTTCCAGATCTCACTGGCTGTTGAAAAGCACCCTCAGGGCTGGCAAGATGGCTCAGCTGGCATGAGTACTTGCTGCCAATCTGACAACCTCATTCTGTATTTGAATGTAAGCTGTAACGAACATGTTAGAAGAAGTGGTTCATTGCAATGTCTATAGTCCCCAGCATGAGGACAAAGCTATCATACATTGATTTATTCATTCCTTCAGAGCTTTTTGTTTTGTTTTGTTTCAAGACAGGGTTTCTCTATAGCTTTGGAGCCTGTCCTGGACTAGCTCTGTAGACCAGGCTGGCCTCGAACTCACAGAGATCCACCTGCCTCTGCCTCCAGAGTGCTGGGATTAAAGGCGTGCGCTACCACCACCCGGCCCTTCGGAACTTTTTAAGCAGGCAATATACTTCAGCATTGAGGTGCCATTGAGCAATGTGCTTCCTGGCAGCAGTTTGTCCCCAAGAAAGAGAGATGGTGAATGTAATTAATTATAGTGAGGGTCTGCAGGTGGCCTGTGCAGTCATATTTAGGTTACAGGAATGTATATTAGGGCGACTTAAGCTTTGTGGAGGACAGAAGCTAAGCTGTGACGTGGAGAAAGAGGAAGAGTTCATGAGGAAGAGAAGGTACTGGGCACACAGAAGTCCTTTGCGCATAGAAGCATGACATTTTTGAGGAACTGAAAGAGGTCCAGCTTCAGCAGGCAGGATGCTGAGGATTAAAGAGGTTACACTGAGCGGGGGCCCTGTAAGCCATGTATGTGAGTTTTGATTTTACCGTAAAAGGCAAAGGAAAGCTACTGTAGGGTCTTAAATGTACGTGTGTGTATATGTGTGTGTGTGTGTGTGTGTGTGCACCAACAAGACTAGTGTTGTTAGAGAAAACAAGGACAAAGGAACCAGTGAGAGGTGCTATGAACTAGCTAGATGGAAGGCTATGAAGGCTAGGACAGAGCAGGAAGGAGGCAACTGGGTGGGTGGACTGGGATGATATGAGGGCTTGTGATGGTCAATAAGAAAGCGAGCAAGAAAAACAGTCAGAGCTAGTTCTAGGTTTCTGGCTTTAAGCAGTTGGAGGGACTATGGCATTCAATGAGGCTGAAACAAGGGGGCAGGGAGCCTGCAGGGGGAGGGGAGCTTTGCTTTCTGCATGTTGAGATTGATGTTCCTGAGGGGACAGCCAGGTGGGAATAAGTTGGGGAGCACTGGTCATCAATGGCAAAGCCACGAAGACCTGAGAAGATGGTTCTCTCGCACTGTATTTATGCATGCAGGGGTCTCCGATCTTTGGTTGTAAGGAAAGAAATGTACTCAAGCTAGCTCGGTTAAAATAAGGTATGGCTCTGGTACAGCAAATTTCAGAGCGCATCGCTCATGGGGAAGCCCTGAGCAGAGAGCAGCTCTTTGTAGAGCGAGTGAAGCGGACACTCCCCCCACCCTGCTTTGTGGAACACCTAGGGCAGATCCATGGGGCTCCTTCCCGTCCTCTGCTGACTTCTTGTCTGTCCCCTAACTGACCTAAGGAAAGTCTGAAAAGATTGCCTTGGGCTTTGCCACAGTGTATCCTCATTACTGGAATTCTTGAGAAGATACTGCCAGTGAGGCACCAGCAGCATGGTGGCTCTGAGCGCTCATCTTTGGGGTGTGTGTGGGTGTGTGTGTGTGTGTGTGTGTGTGTGTGTGTGTGTTGATTCTGAATAAGGGGTGTGATTTAGCAGCTTTTAATGCACAGAACTTTGGGTGTGAATATACAGAATTTTGATATTTACTTAGTTATGTAACATGCTAAATTATCAGTTCGACTGCTGCTACATCTTTCATGAAGCAGGAGGAGAGCCCAAGTGAGAATACCCACACCATCAATAATGTCTTGGATGTGTTACCTACATTGTTCCTTCGGAGCTTCAACTTCTAGGCTGTAAAGTCAGTGATGCTATCTCACTTGCCCGAGAGAAAGAGATGAATGAGATGTCACCATGGCAGGTAGAAGGGAACAGGTAGAGGGTGCTCCGTTTTTCCAGTTACTTCTCCTTCCTGTCTGTTCAGGTCACTGCGTACCAGCATTCAGGAAACACACTTTTTAAGTCACTACTTGGGGTAGTGAGTCCAGAGCTTCAACACAAACAAGTGTTTATGGACTGAACTTAGCCTTTATTGCATTAAGAAGTAATCATACCACCCGGTAACAGTTTGGGGCAGAGTGGAGGAAAAGGCATTGAGGCCAGCTGTGGTGGTGCATACCTCTATCCTAGCACCCAGAGGGCAGATGCAGGCTGATCTCTATAAATTCAGCCACAGCTACATAGTGAGACCCTGTGGAGAGAATTCCCACCAAGCTACACCTGGCTTTGCTCCTGAGTGTTAGCACCCAGCTTTGATCTGCATTTTGTGATTGCTGCCTCCTGTCTCTGTACCTTCTGTTTGAAGTATCTTCTGAGAGTTTTCTTGGGGATTGAAGCCTATGCAAATTTATTTTAGGAACAATCCAGAACTCTGTGGTATTCTTTACTGAGAATTTGCATTTAGTATTGTTCCACTGGAGGGATTAGAGAAGAAGCTTTGGTTACAATTGACTTGCTAAAGGTGTGAATTGTATAACATTAAAGAGCCCTTTGCTAAGCTAGAATGGAGAGTCCATAGAGACCAATCCCCCCTGCAGCTGGGAAAGGCTAAAGAGTCATCCTTGAGTTGCCTCTGTCTCTTGATTCCAGGACCATGTGAAACTACATCCACACCCAATATACAACAAGACTGTGTCTCAACAAATAAATAAATAAGCTGGGCATGGTGGCACATGCCTTTCATCCCAGCACTCAGGAGGCAGAAGCAGGCAGATCTCTGTGAGTTCGAGGCCAGACTGGTGCTGTGGGATGTTCTGTATGTCAAATGTGTTGCTCTGATTGGTTAATAACTAAAACACTGATTGGCCAGTAGCCAGGCAGGAAGTATAGGCAGGACAAGCAGAGAAGAGAATTCTGGGAAGTGGAAGGCTGATGCAGAGAGACACTGCCAGCCACCATGACAAGGGAGATGTAAGGTACCGTTAAGCCATGAGCTACATGGCAAAGTATAGATTAATAGAAATGGGATAATTTAAGATAGAAGAAGTAGATAACAAGAAGCCTGCCATAGCCATACAGTTTGTAAGCAATATAAGTCTCTGTGTGTTTACTTGGTTGGATCTGAGCAGCTGTGGAACTGATGGGTGAGAGAGATTTGTCCTGAGAGCCAGGCAGGACCAGAAAAACTCCAGCTACAGCCTGGTGTACAGAGTGAGCTCCAGGACAGCTAGGGCTGTTACACAGAGAAATCTTATCTCAAAAAACCAAACCTCAAAATAATAAATAAATTAATTAATAATTAATAAAGTGAGTCATTGAGCCATGATTCTGCTATCTATAAAGACACATAAAAATTATTTATTTAACTTTTTCCTAGACTTTTTTTGTTTTAACACTAATAGGGTAATTAATATACAACAAAAAATGAATGAAAGCTATACACTTTAAAAACATCTTCTAATTTTCTCCGGGCAGTGGTGGCACAACCCTTTAATCCCAGCACTTGGGAGGCAGAAGCAGGCGGATCTCTATGAGTTCAGGTCCAGCTTACAGGGAGAGTTCCAGGAAAGGCTCCAAAGGTACCCAGAGAAACTCTGTCTCAAAATACCAAAAACATTTTTTTTTTATTTTCATAGTCTAGAATAATGATTGACACCATACTCTAATTTCTTCCTTTGAGTCATGATTATCTTTTGTGACAGAATAGTAATCATTCAGTGAGAACCCTATCTACCAAGTCACAAATGTATTCTAGTGTTATAGAATATGATGTTAAGGTGTGTTATTTTTGTTTATATTACATTTGTTTAACTCTGTGAAGCTGTATTACTTTGCCTGTCTAGAACACCTGATGGTCTAATTAAGCACTGAGCAGCCAGTAGCAAGGCAGGAGAAAGGATAGGAAGGGCTGGCATGAATAGAAAGTATACAGAAGGAGAAATACTGGAGGGAAAAAGTAGTAGCCAGAGAAGGAGGAGGACTCCAGGGGCCATCCACCCAGCCACACAGCAAGCCCCATATAAGAGTAAGATTCACAGAAGTAAGAAGAAAAGCCCAGAGGCACAAGCATGATAGGATAATTTAAGATAAGAAAAGTTGGCTAGAAACAAGCCAAGTTAATGCAGGGCGTTTATAAGTAAGAATAAGACTTCCCGTGATTTATTTGGTAGCTGGGTAGTGGGCCCCCCAAAAGACAAAAGATCAAAACAAACAACAACATTCCAAGTAAAAGCTGGAACATTTTGATATATTAGACTTAATGCAGGGCCAATGAAAGCAAATCTTAGGCTTTATTCTCATAAAAGATCATTATCTGTATGAAGTGCCATAGCCACAGATTTTACCCAGGTCTTGGTTTCCACTTTGCAAGTGAGTGTCTGGGATTCCAAGGAACAATGACCCTAGAGAGTTTGCTCTATCCAAATCCCTGGCTACCATTAGGCAGATAGCTCACTCCTTCATCTTTGAGTGGACTTGGAGTGGTGAGGCAATGAGGAAGCTGAATTGGACAACTAGAAGATGTTGTGATTCAGTAAGTATTTCGTTCCATTCTAGGATGAATGTTCTCGACAGAGCTAGAACAAAACTAGTCCAGAGTTTGCTTCTTTCAAAGGACATAAAAAATGTCTCTGGCTTCATATGAACGATCACTCAGCTCTGGGCAGTAAGGCAACTAGAGGATCCCTTCAGCAGGGATCTCATTCTTTAACAAAAGGTCACTCAGCTGGTTGGAGTTACTAATCCTGAGAGATGTGAGCAGCAGCTACTGATGATTGTGTCTTGGCATAACTGAACCTCAGAGAGCATTTGGGGAAGAGCTTGAGAGAGGTAGGGGCAGTCTGAAAATGCAGTTACTGTCTAGTCTGTTCACGCTGCTATGACGAAATGTCAAAGTCTGGGGGACTTATCAACAACAGACTGATTTTTCTCACAGCTCAGGAGGCAGCTTTGGTGTCATTCATAGAGACTTCTAGCCTCATCGTGTGATAGAAAGGTTGAGTGATCTTTTATAGGCTTCTTTACACTGATTTGAATCCCATTCAGAAATGCTCTGACCTCAAGACACCATCACCTCCCAAAGGCCCCACCTGCTAACATCACCACTTTGGAGGTACAGATTTTACATATGGATTAGGGGTCTGCATAATATTCTGCCCTAGCCATTTACCTTGGATTATTTTAGATTATTAACAAAACTTTTAAAAACCAATTAAATAAAAATGCATCACAATATTGGGGGAATTTCTGCAGTATTATCAAGTATTTGTGACCAGGTATTTTGTACAGAGTCTCACCAGTACAAGACTACCACACACTGCATTCTGTACACTGCTGCACCTTCTTTTTGGGTACCTCACATACGTATCCAATACACCCTCTAACTGTGGAGGAAAGTTGAAAACTATCGTTTGCAGGTCTCTTTTAAGGTCTTCTGTTAAACTATGGGTGTTGCATCATTCGGGTATTACTCTTTGCCTAGTGCTTCAGTTCTAAGTCCGGGACCGAGGCTCGTCTCTGTGGCAGCTGTTTGTCAGTATCCATCCAGTGGCACACTAAGGAAAACAAGTAGTAGTGTCCAAGCTCCTCTGTTCCCCCTTCCTCTTCTGGTTTAGAGACCACACATGTCTGAGGTCCAGCTGAAGTGCTGTTTGATATGGTTCTGGCTTGTTACCACATGGGTGACATCATATGTCCTTATTGATTTATGCCTGATTGGTCCAACCTGCACCAGGATCAGACTGATGAATGGTACATCTTATGGTCAGAAATATGAGATGTCAGCTCTCCGAGGAAAGACAGATGTGGCTTTCTCTTGCTTTTTCCTTTCTTTTCCTTCCCAATGCTCCCCCTTTTCTCCCTTGGCTATTTACTTGAAATACCCCCCACCCCAACAATATCACTGAAATCCCAAATCCTTCCTTTGGGCCTCTGAATCCGACACCAGTCGAGTTCCTGTCTGCAGACTGAGTACCATTACATGGGCTAAGGGGAGGGTGGGAGACCTGAAGTGGGCAGCTGGATTACAGGGCTCCCGTGCTGAGAATCTCCTTTTAAACTCCCGAAGGGCAGTGTTCAGCGCTGCAGCCCTGGAGTTAGGACAGGAATATAATTCTAGGTTTTACTTGATTTTTTAAAAGTGAAATTCAAGTTTCCCAAGAATTCCCACTTGAAGCTCTCTCCTTGTTTTCCATGTCAGCTCCTTGCTTGCTACATTTGCTCCCCAGCCTGCTTGTCTTCCTCCCCCCACAGCTGGACACGTCACCATCCATTTTTCTATTGGTTGTGACTGAAGTAGCTTGGGGTCAATTATTTCCCCAGCAATTGACAAAGAATCTTGATGAAGAGGAAAGTGACATTGTCCCTTACACAGCATTGCTACCCCCCTCCTCGACCCTCCTCCCTCTCTTTTTGCAAGGAACCCAGCAGGGTAGTGGCCACTCCGTGGAAGTGAGTGGATAACATATGGGAAGTGCAGAAAAGGTTTTTATTCAGAAGAGTCAGAGGCAGCCGGTCAGCAGAGAGAATGCATGCAGGCGACACAGGCCTGATATTTTGTCTTTGCCTAGAATCAACCGAGAATGTAAATAGAGTTTGGTTTTGGAGCTCTCCCTCACTCCTATACTTTGTTGAAGCTTCGAAGCCTTTGCAGTCGCAAAGGGATCATGGGTTCAGTAAGCTTCGTGAAAATATGATCCGGGACGCTCCAGAACCTTTCCCCTCCCCCAGCTTCTGCATTCAAAGGCCAGAATTCAAAGCCCTCTCCCTGGTGCATGCGCCTTAAGCCTGTTGGTGGCTTTTGTTATTTTGACTGGGCCACTAGGTAAGCCAAGCGAGCTTACTGGTTGAGTAGACATTTGGGGCGACTGGTACTTGGGAAAAGACAAATGATTGATGGTTGTTAGGTGCTGCGGTCCTGCGCTTTTGCAATTTTGCATTGCTGCTTCCCCGGAGAGGTAAAAAGCTCTCTTTTTGTCTCACAACCCCATGGCTAGAGGATGTCCCAAGTATCACAAGCAGAAAGGACGTCTGAGGAGAGAGACTCATTCACGCGTGGTCTCCATGCACCCGCCACGCGGAGGACAGCCACTCGTGCCCAAGGTCTAGTCTCCATCAAGCTCAGCTGTGCATCCGAGCTTTGGGTGGGTGGGGTAAAGAGCACTAGGACTGTAGTGGAAGCAGAGCAGACAGAAGAGAGGCCATTTCTTCTTTAGCGCTGGAAAGTTGCCCTGCTTTCTGGGTGCACAAGGACCCAGGGCGGAAAGATAGGACACTGGGAAACCTTGGAGAACACCCCTGGCGGTGGCTGGACTCCATGCTCCACTGTTAACTCTTTGGGACCGGCGCTTGTTCTCTGGTGCACCTCCATCCCCACCCCCATCCCAGTTGCCGAGAGACTGGGATACAAGTGCCTATGAGTCGTCTCTGGGGAAGGAGTCCCCCATAGGACCGCCTTGAGACGCTGCCAGTTAAGGAGCGTCCTGCTGCACAAAGGCCACGGTTAATGGATTCTTTCAGATAAAAAGAGTCCTGCTACCTTTCTTTCCTATAATGGCCCCTGAGGCTAATGTCTTACAGAGGAAACAGAAGGATTGTTTTACAGTACACAGTGGGGCAGGCATGCAGGACACAGAGCACTAGATACTGGGAGAGGTGGCCTCAGCTTCTTAACCCTTCCCTTCCCGCAGCCCCCAGTCTTTTACTTTGCACCCACCACTGGGAATGCGCAGAAGTTGGTCGTGCCTGGAGGGGACCGCCCTCTGATCAGACCTGGGACTCGCCTGCCTCTTTCTCTTCACTGTTTTCTTGCAGAAACGGCAAAGGGAAAGATCACGGGGCCCACAATTGCTTTGCTACAATTTTGGAAGGCAATCGGAGTAAAGGGGAACATTTCCCGCAGGCCGAGTGACCACGCAGAGATACCTGGATTCTTGGACCGTGGAGACAAAGGCACCTGGGCCCCAAGCAGGGTGCACTGTGAGCACCTAACAGAGTGGCAGAGAAGGCAGTCAGTCCTGCTCTAAGGGCCCAGACAGCATCGAGTTGTAGCCTGCATTGCACCTGGGGAGCTGCTCCAAGGTCACCAGGTGTAGGCAGCCTTCAGGTGTGAGATGTGTGTGCATCCGGGTGTGAGCGGAAGATTACATTTGCAAACTCCCATGGGGGGCGGGGAGCAGAGAGAGTGAGAGACAGAGACACACACGGGGAGGGGGGACGAACCCGGAGACAGACATACAGACAGACAGACAGACACACATACACACACACACACACACACACACAGAGTGAGTGAATGTCATGGCTTCTTCTGCCTCCTGCTTTTTGTTCTGGCTCCAGAAGATTATAAAAATAGTTAAATAGCAGTTGGAGACAAATGATGTAAGGAAAAAAACCTTAACAACAAAAATGCCCACAGGGATGGTTTTTAAAACCCTTTATTATGGAAATCCACTGCTTACACAACAAGGGAGAGAATGATATTTATTCAGTGGGTCTTCAATTTGAGGGTGTATCAGAGTAGCTGAGCAGAAGCCTCTGGAGGGCTTGTTAAAACACAGATTGCTGGGCCCTACCCCCAGAGGTTATTTTATTTGGGAGATCTGGGGTTGGCCCCAGCTTGAGACTTTGCAACTTGTTAGAATTCCCAGGTGCCGCTGCTGGTTGCAGAGATCCTTATGTAACTCTCTGCTGGCTTCAGCGAGTGTAGCATTCTCCATTACAGGGCTTCTGTCCCCTCCCCCAGCTCGCTTGGCTTGCTGGAGAGTTTTGAAGCAAATCACAGTTACTCTGTCACTTCACCCCGTGAGTGGTTTTTAATGCAGTGATTACATAGAGAGGACTATGAACTATGGGAAACAGTAGAAAAGCCTTTCATAAGCTCCACGAAGTCCCACTGCGCTTTTGGTCATTTCACTGGGGAGGAGTCTAGCACTTCTCTGTTAAAAACCAAGGCTCTCACTCATTCTGAGTGCTTGCTTAGCATGTGTGAGTTTCTGGGTTCCACCCCGATTCTAAATAAATAAATATGGAAATACCTTCTTGCTGATGCCATGGGTCCAGTTCTCAGCTCACGTCCTCCCCCTCAGTGTGTCCTCCTGTACTGTGTGGCTTTTGGGTCCCTTAAAATGTTTTCCTAACAAGATACCTCAAAGGTTGGGATTTTGAGCTATTTGTTTTGTTTTATTTATTTATTTGTTTTTCAAAACAGGTTTCTCTGTGTAGCTCTGGCTGTCCTGGATCTCCCTCTATAGACCAAGCTGGCCTTGAACTCACAGAGATCCGCCTGCCTCTGCCTCTGCTGAGATTAAAGGTGTGTGCAACCATTGCCCTGCAATTTTGAGCTATGCTCAAACTCTTCCTAAGGATGCTAGGCCCAGATTCTGAGACAGCACTTCTGGACTACTTCTCAGTCATTTTTAAAATTCATTACCATTGGAAAAGGGGATTTCAGCTACAGCTTCTGGGCACAGCCATCCCTGAAGCCCAGAGTAGCCTTGTACCATGAGTAGGTCCTGGCCTGGTCTTGCTGTGTGTTTCTTTTGCTCCTTAAAGCCACTGAGTAGCACCTTACATTCCTCTTGTTTGGTCTTCCAATGTGGGGCCTCGACTCAAGCTCTTTGACTTCCCACTGGGTCACCCCCCCCCCCCAAATTTCTTGTCCTCCCCTTCCTGGCTTAGTTAGGACTCCTCCTCCCTCCCCAGGACCTTACCATCTCTGTCCCCACCACCCCCAAGCTTACGTTCAGGCAGGCTTCAGCCTACTCCCAGGAGGTTAGGAGTTTACTCTTGTGTGATGGTGGTCCTCTCTCCTGTCCTGATTCTCCAGGAAGCCATGCAAATGTCCCCTTTCTCCATCTGCTGCTAAAAAAAGCTCAGGGGACAGCGTTCACTCTTGTGCCCCAGAGTTTTGTTCTTATTTCCACACGGCCTCACGTTTGTGTGCTTTTCTTTCTGTACCAGCCTGGAATCAGCTGTCGCTGTCTGTTTTCTCCTGGGTCCTTATACTTGGCTTTGATTTTCTAGCCCTTTTCAAAGAAGATGCAGACAGCATGTGTTTGTCCCCTTTGGGTCCTCAGGCACCTAATTTTGTTTGGTGGCCTGTCTCTGATGCTGGCTGATGGAGCAGTTTCCACAGCTGTTGCAGGGCCTGCAGACCTCGTGGTGCTGGGTTCAAGTCTTCCTTGTCCATTCCACTGACCTGTGTGAACATCTGCTGTGTGCCGGGCGTTGCTTGAAGGCTTGTGACACGGAGCAAACCAGGCATGTTCCTGCCCTCGACTGGCCTCTAGGTAGCCCATCCATGCCTGTGGATTTAGCCACGAATGGATTGAAATATGTGGAAAAATTGCATCTGTAGTAAACATACACAGACCACATTATTCTCTCTATCTGCTATAACTAATTTGTCCAGCATTTATATTCTATTAGGAATTATGGCTAATTTAGATGAGTTAAAGCAGGTCTTCTGAAACTTGCTTCCACCCAGGACCTCTTTTGTCCAATAAATTTTTATATGGCCCAAGCATAGAGGTATATAAAACAGACATAGAAATCAAACCTTTACAGATAGTTTATTTGAAACCATTCTTTGGTACATGTGTAACTTTACCAGTTGTTAAAAGTGAAAGCAGATTTACATACTTATGGAATGATAGACTATTTAGCCTCACATGCAGAATGTGATTTTAGTTTAACATTTCATACTGCAGGATTTAGAGCACCCTCGGTGTTCTTCAAAGTTGATTGATATTTTGATTTTACAGTCTCCAGTGGCCTTGATGTCTGGTTTTCCAGTTACACACTTCCTTTACTCAGCTCTAGTCTGCGCGTGAGGCCGGAGAGAAGCTTGGCTTATTCCTCTCTGGATGAAGCACCATGGGCAGGGCTAGGTCGTCCTTTATGTGTTCTAGGTTCTTGTGGCCTCAATGACAAGCATAAGAAGTGCTGGTTCTGGGGCTGATCTATTAATGAAAGGCAGTGACAGTGGGCATGACAGTCCCCAGGAGGAAGGGGACACACTGAGAGGCAAGAGCGGAAACTCGGTTGTAACCACAGCAGAAAGTGTTAATATTCATTAAGGTCCCTGTCTTTTATTAACAGTAGGTGTGTGAGGCACCACACTGCTAAGTAGGTCAGGATCCCGGTGCTCAACATGGAGTTGGTGCTATTGAGCCTGCCCCAGTCTTACTGATCATTGGTACCTCCCAACCCTCCAGGTCATCCCTAGGCACTGGGCTGTAGTTGGCAGAGACTCCTTTACCCAGTTTTGTCTAGCAGTGACCGTGTTTCTTGAGTTTCTACTTTCTTCTGAGTGCTTCAGAGACTAAGGAAAAGGTGGGTGTTTTTTACTGTTCCATCTCTTGGTGAGGGGCTTTGTGATCTTTTCCCCTAAAGTCCAGTCGATGAACTCTGTTCTCTCCATTGTCATTTAAGGCTACGCTGACATATTAGTGCCTCTGCACACCTGCCACCCTCCCCCAGGGCTGACAGAGGAAGCTGTTGTTCTAAATCCAAAAGCAAACAGTAGTGCCACCAGGCAGCTGGCCTCCCATAGCACAGGTGAGCACAGGAACAGTGGCGTGCTTGTCGCGGAAAGAGGCCATTAGAGGTCTGAGTCCCAGGGCCGCTTCCTCTTACAGCTTCCCTGGATCAGCTGTGCTGAGGAGCAGAGGAAGGGCGTTTCTTGACTCTGCTTTGGAAGAGTGGAGAGACTGTCATCTAGCCTTGTCTTTTCAGGAAGATCTCCAGAGGCAGGCTGGGTGGGAGGCAGTTCCTCCACTCACCATGTGTCCCCAGCTCACTTTCACAGCATCTTAAGTGACTGACTGGCAGGAAGGGAGAAGCTGCTGAAGGAGAGGATGTGGTTACTCTTCAAGACCCTAGTTCTGCTACAAGATTTTTAAAAGATGGTTGCAAAATACATTCACATTACAGTTCGATAGATTTATGCCCATTAAAACATGGTGTTCATGAATGGATAGCGTGTGTGTTTCTCGGTATTACTAGGTGCAAAGGGTGGGTTACACTACACTTACATAGTCAGTGATTGTTCAATGAATCAATATGGTTTACCGAGACAACTACCATATCTATTGGAGTTCTAGGGCTGCCATACAATGTGCCATAGACACATTGAAACTTATTTTCATACAGTTCTGAAGGCTGAAAGTCCAAGGTCCCAGGGTCCTTGGCTTGCAGACAGCTGTCTTCCCATGGTTTTCCTTCTGTGTGTGTCCCATGCTCTTTTCTTTTTCTTTTTCTTTTCTTTCTTTCTTTCTTACTTTTTTTTTTTTTTTTTTTCGAGACAGGGTTTCTCTGTGTAGCTTTGTGCCTTTCCTGGAACTCACTTGGTAGCCCAGGCTGGCCTCGACCTCTCAGAGATCTGCCTACCTCTGCCTCCAGAGTGTTGGGATTAAAGGCATGCGCCACCACCATCTGGCCCCATGCTCATTTTATAAGCTTGCCAGTGATAATGGATTATGGTCCACCAAAATGATTCTATTGATATCACCTGTTTTAAAGGCCCCTCTCTCCAAATATGTCCTCATTTTGAGTTAAGGGGTAGGGCTTCATATAAAGGGGTGAGTAGCAGCACAGATTAGCTCTTTACAGCTGTCAAGCCATCACCACAGAGAGCAGGCCTTGGGAGTTTAGAAAGTGTAAGGCTTAACCTTGAAAAACAAACAAATTAATGTACATTTTTCCTGAAAGGAAACAGATAAAACACTTTAGTACTCTCTGTGTGTGTGTGTGTGTGTGTGTGTGTGTGTGTGAGAGAGAGAGAGAGAGAGAGAGAGAGAGAGAGAGAGAGTCTTGCTATGCAGCCCAGGCTGGCCTCAAATTTACCATGTAGTGCAGGCTGGCTTCATACTCATATAGCCCAGGCTAGCCTCTCCCTTGAGATCCTCTCACTTTAACAACCCAGTGTTGGGACAGCAGGTGTGCCACTGTGCCAGACCATTTTATTACTTTTCAAAATTAGTTACACCCTTCCTTATTCTTCAAGATTAAGAATATCCAAATATAAAACTAAAGTATGCTTCATTGGTGGAGATAAGGCCACTGAAGCTGTGTCTAGGCATGGAGGGTGCTACTTACTGTTGGGACAATTTCCTGATGCAAAAGGACTCTGGACTGGGAGGGAAGGGTGAAGTATTTCTACTTCATGAGTTTATTGTTTCGTGTTCCATCACCCTTATCATCAAAAATTACAGGCACACATGTTCCCTTAGTATAGACTCGTGACAGTCTCTGCACTTTAGACTAAGAAGCCCAGATTCAGGGCAGGGCACAGAGTGAGCTGCCAAAGCCGAGGCCTGCCCAGCCTTCATACTGGGCAGGTGAAAGCCCCTAGGGTTGGGCGTTGCCTGGTTCCTGGATTCATACAGGCTGTGGAAACAGACTGGAGTTATTAAATGACAGGGCCTCTGATCCTGAGTTGGGACTTTTCTGCCTTTCTCAGAGAATACTTGATTTTGTTTGTTTTTCTGATCAATCCTGAAACCAGTGCAGACTCCTCCGCATCTTCCACCAGCTTGTCTCAACTCCACCCACAACACCCACACAAACAAGAGCTGAGAAGGCCAGGGCATTCTTGGTTCGAGCCAGTGTACTTTATCCCCTTCTAGAAAATACTCTGAAGGGCCCATTAGAATGGTGCTGGTTTCAACAAGAGGTGTGGCTGGGATGGCTTTTTCTGGCTCCCCACTGGATCACCTCCATCCAGCTGCTCCGGAAAGCACCCAACAGGGCCCTGCTGGGAAGCACTGCCCAGGGTGCAGGAACTGGCCATCAACATGCATTTGCAGCACACACCACTTGAATTCTGACTCTGATGTGAATAGACATTGTAAGTTGCAACAGTGTCACCAAAGGCCAACTAGTGACTTCATTAGTCAACTGTTTCCTTATTGCAATTAAAATGAGGATGCCCAGATATTTATTTAGAGTTGAGGAAGGATGTGGTATTGTTTGATACGTGAGAGAGTTACTGTATGTGTGTTAAAGTAATTCCCCAGAGTTCTGAGATAGATGGTGTATTTCTCAATGACACAGAATCCCTTGGCCATTCCTCACTGTCAAGATCCAACTTGCCATCTGCTCTGAGATGGCCTGGGTCTCTGCCCAGGATTGTCAGGGCAGAACTCATGTCTTGTGCTTTCTCATCTCTTCCCATTTCCCAGCATACACAACTCTCTGCTGTTTCCCATCTTTGCTTCTTCAAAGCACACTCGTGAGACATCATTTCTCTCCTAGCTTAGCAAAAGTTTGGAACATTTTCTTTTTCTCCTTTTGGAGTAGCACCATTAGTCTCAATTCCTTCCTTTGGTGATTTTTTTTTTTTTTTTTTTTTTTTTTTTGTCTAGTTTTTGCTTTTTCAATACAGGGTTTCTCTGTATAGTCCTGGCTGTCCTGAATTTCCTTTGTAGACCAGACTGGCCTTGAACTAACAGAGATCCACCTGCCTATGCCTCCTGAGTGCTGGGATTAAAGTTGTGTGCCACCACTGCCTGGCCCTTTGGTGATTTTTAAAAATTGTGCTCAAATATACACAACATGAAAGTTTATCATTTTCAATATTGTTAAGTGTGCAGTTTAGTGATGCTAAGTACATTTATAGTGTGGCACAACCATCACCACCATCTATTCAAAAACTTTCTCATCATCTCAAATACGAAGTATGTACACATTAAGCATGAACTGTCTACTCTTTGCCCCAGCTCCTAAATGGCTCCATTCTACTTTATGAACTAGCTTAGTCCGGGTGACTCATCCAAATGAAAACGTACATATTTGTGCTTCAGTGACTAGTTTATTTCATTTAGAAAAAGGTCTTCAAGGCTTACCTGTTGTGCAACAATCATTTTGTATAACATTCAGATGTGTGTTGCTCTCATTGGATTTATAAAGAGCTAAATGTCCAATAGCTAGGCAGGAAGAGGTTAGGCAAGACTTGTAGACAGGGAGAGAGCTCGCTGGGATGAAGCACGGCAGAGTTGCTGAGATACACAAAGAGAAGCAAGATAAACATGGCCATACTGAGAAAAGGTAGAACATAGATAAGAAATAAGGGTTAATTTAAGTTTTAAGAACTACTTTGGAAAAAGCCTACACTATCTGTTTGAGCTTTCATAATGAATAAGAAGTCTCTGTGTGGTTATTTGGGAGCTGGCTGGCCAGACAGAGCTGGCTGGAGGGACAGAAAAATCTACCTACACTTACCCATGTTGTATCATGTTTGAAAATTTTATTCCCTATAAAGGAATCACATCCAGTATAATGTTATATTTTGCTTTTCTATTAATCAATTGATGGATCTTTCTTTTGTTTCCATCTTTCAGATGTTGGGTAAAATGCTAAGAAAATCAATTTGCAAGGTTCTCTTTGAATTCCTGCATTTTGTTAGTTCTGTTTTGAGTATATTCTTAGCAGTGGGAATGCTGGATCATGTATCATTCTATGCTTCACATCTGAGTTTTTACCCAAATCAAACCATTTTTGAACACCTCCTCACAGGTCAGTATCACCAAGAGTGGAGTCATCATATACTTCTTAGTTAAAGTAGGACCACTCCACTAAAGGGAGAGAGCACTGAAAGTCTTGTGGCACCATCTCGTTCCTTGATGAATAAGCTAGCTTGGAAAGGGTTGATAAATACCTGGTACAAGACAGGAAATGACTGGATTCCAGTCTCCAAATTTATCACATTTGTCCTCTTGAATGACTACCTAAACATTCTAAGTGTGGTGGTTTGAATAGGAATGGCCCCCCCTTAAACTCATGTGTTTGAATGCTTGGCTCATAGGGAGTGGCACTATTAGGTATGGCCTTGTTGGAGGAAGTGTGTCACTGTGGGGCAGGGTTTGAGGTCTCATATGCTCAAGCTATGCTCAGTGTGGCACACAGTCTCCTCCTGTTGCTGTGGATCAGGATGTAGAACTCTCAACTCCTTCTCCAGCACCATGTTTGTACCCATGCCACCATGCTTCCTGCCATGAAAATAATGGACTCTGAAACTGTAAGCCAGCCCCAATGAAAGGTTTTCCTTTCTAAGAGTTGTGGTCATAGTGTCTCTTCACAGCAATAGAAACCCTAACTGAGACACTAAGCAATAATTTCTAATGAGGAAAGTGTTTATTGAGTAGATAAACAAAATGTGCTCTGTACATACAATGTGACAGTGTCCTTTAAAAAAAAACACAATTATTTATTGATTCTTTGGGAATTTTGCATCATGCACCCCAATCCTGCTCACCTTCTAGTCCCTCCATTTCTGCCCTTCACCCCTGCAGCATGCCCCCAAAGAACCTCCCAAAAATGAATTAAAAACAAAACAAACAAACAAACAAACAAACAAACATAAAATCAACTCATTCCTCCATCTTTCCAACAGCTCTTCATTCATACTAGTGGCATTGGGAGCTGCAGTGTGTCACACAATATATATTTTTGTACTATCAGCCCCATATGCAAAAGTTGATTGCAATGAGTCATTGGTCTGGTTCAAGGCTTCTGGCATATCATAATCTTTGGACCTTCTGTTGTAGAATATCATTTTAAGGTGGGTTACTTTTGTTTATGTTGCATTTGTTTAACTCTGTGAAGCTGTGCTACTGTGCCTGTCTAGAACACCTGATGGTCTAATAAAGAACTGAATGGCCAATGGCAAGGCCAGAGAAAGGACAGGCAGGGCTGGCAGGCAGAGAGTATATGTAGAAGGAGAAAAGTGAGGATCTAGGAGCCAGAGAAGGAGGAAGACTCCAGGGTCCAGCCTCCCAGCTACACAGCCAGCCATGGAGTAAGAGAAGATTGACAGAAGTAAGAGAATGGGAAAGCCCAGAGGCAAAAGGTAGAAAGGACGACAAGTTAAGGAAAGCTGGCAAGAAACTAAGCTAAGCTAAGGCTGAGTTTCTTATTATATATTATTATAAATAATAATAATCCTCCGTGTGTGATTTATTTGGGAGCTGGGTGGTGGGCCCCTCAAAAGAGAAAAAAAAAACCCAACAACATTTTGGCATTCCAACATGGGCTGTATTTCCATAGGACCTGAGAAAGCTTTAAAGGTAAAAAGACAAGAAAAAGATACGGGTCCTTTAAGGGGTGTTGCTGTTCAGCTAGCAGGGCAGCCACTAAATATAAAGCATAAGCTAAGTAAAAACTGCCTGTGGCAACACAGGTACTGGCTTCCACAGCTAGGAAAGTTGAATGCAGTTTTCAGTCAGGAACCTCTGATGGGCTTTAGGCTCGGTTTTCCCAACTCAAGAAGCCCGCAGAGCCAGCTGAGAGCCGCGTGTGGAGAATCCAGGTGTAGGTTAGCAGTTTAAAAGTTTGCTCATGCTGTCAAAAAGACTAGAGATACATAGTAAAAAGAGATCCAGTCAGAAAAACCTCTCAACAGCTTACAGTGTGTTTAACAATGTGCATAGGCTTAAGAAAAGGAAAAAGGTATAGTCATAGAAAAAAAGAATAGTTTATAAAATAAAATCTTTAAAGAGAGAGTAAAATATGAACAATACACAGGGAGTCTGGATCCTGTATGTTATTGTGTTAATTTTGAATTTTTTGATTGTGAAAAAGCAAATGACAGCTGCAAAGAGACCTGGAATCGAAAGAGGGACTGTTGAAATAGATCAGCCTATATACTCGAGGAATGCCTTAACTTTTAAAAAGTCAAAAAATGTATTTGTCAAATGGAAATCAAAAATGCTTTGGAGTTTTGTTCCCACAGGAGATGAGAGGCTGTGGATTCCTTCAGGGTTAATATGGAGCAGGTTTGATCAGGTAAGACCTTCTGAAACTGGACAGGTTATATCTATCAGCAAAGGTTACTGCTGGTCTTCCCAGGACTTGGTCACTATCTCAAAATTTTTCTCTCTGGGACCATAAAGATACTTCATCCACAGAGAGCAGGAAGAAGTATGGAGAAAACTATGCCTACATTTCCAAGAGTTAGGGGGTATGGGTGTTTTTTGTTTATTTGGTGGGTTATGGATGTTTGTTATCATTTAGGAGAATATAGAATATTGGTACAAATTTAAAGTTATTTTGTGACACTGTATGTATGTTTTACTCTTATTTAGAGGATTTTTGTATATTGGTAAAAATGTAAGGTCATTTTTGTTACAACATATTGTATGTATGTTTCTATTTTTGTTTGAGGTATTGTGCCTATGCAGTTCATTTGGAAATGTAGGGTGAAGTTCTAATTTTTGAAAGCTATTATTATAAACTATATAGGACAATCAAGAAACATAGGTCAGTAGTTAGTCATTTGTAACAATCAAATTTGTAGATATGTTAGGTGTGTTTTCTAGGTTAAATTGATATATTTTAGATAGATAGTCTTCAAATATTTCAAAGAGCTATACAATATGGCATTTAAAATACTTTGTTAACTTGAGGTTATTCATGACAATGAGACACATCTGCTCCTGGCCGCATCAATTTACTTCAGATATGGTAGGCATTGAAGAAACTCCTTATGGAGTTTGCTTTTACTGTGGCAAGGTTAGTCACTGGGCAAAGAAACTTCTTGCCTTTGACTGCTGACAATGTGCTGTGCAGACTGGACATACAGAACACATAGGAAAAACACTGTTGAAATTTGCCAAAACAAGGCAGGACAGTCCTTCAAAATTCCCACTTCACAGAAGAGTCTGCCAAATATTCTGCAGGACACAGGACAATGATTGACAAACTTTGCCAAAACAAAGCAGGACAGTCCAAAATTCCTGCTTCATAGAACAGTCCACCAGATACTCTAGGCCTGTAGGCTAAAGATGGATGCCCCAATGTTGCAGAGGCTCTTTAGGTGACTGTCCAGGCAACCAGATGTCTCTGTTGTTAGATAATATTACATCCTTCTGGGTATTTGATGGAGTTGAAGACTAAATAGTTATAGTTGCACTTGTTCTTAGTTACAAAAGATAGTAAATTGGGTATAAAACTTTGGGTTCACTAAGATAGAATAGATAATAGATTATTTTGTTTGAATATGCTAACTACAAATGGACTGAATATTGTAAATTAATTCTTACTTGCTAACTTTTGTTGTATATAGTTTTACTATGTTAAAATTAAAACTTTTATTTTTATTTAGACAAAAGGGGGAAATGTTGTAGAATATTATTTTAAGGTGGGTTACTTTTGTTTATGTTGCATTTGTTTAACTCTTTGAAGCTGTGTTACTGTGCCTGTCTAGAATACCTGATGGTCTAATAAAGAACTGAATGGCCAATGGCAAGGCCAGAGAAAGGACAGGCAGGGCTGGCAGGCAGAGAGTATATGTAGAAGGAGAAAAGTGAGGATCTAGGAGCCAGAGAAGGAGGAAGACTCCAGGGTCCAGCCTCCCAGCTACACAGCAAGCCATGGAATACAAGTAAGATTTACTGCTGCAGGCTGCAAGAAAATGAAACAGAGATTTGGCTGTATATGATAAAGCTATACCTAGAAGGATCAAGGAACCCTTCTGGAGGAGAAGTCAAATATCAAGGAATATTGGATGTTATTCAGCTTTTAATATATCAGCTGTTTCCTGCTATCAATTTTTTGTGTGCTCATATTCCTACACCATAATGGCAAACAGTACAAGCTCCTCAAACCTACTATTGATCTGAACTAGGTAACACCCTATAGAGACAAGGCCTATCTCCTAGGCCTAGAAGATGTTTAGCTTTGTTTCTTATGCAAATGAAGTTCAGACCCTCCTTCCCCTCACTGGCCAAATGGCATTCCAGAGCAATAGGGATTTTGCATACCATGTGAAGGAGGATTGAGGCAGAATTCCTAGATTGGATGAGAGTTAGGTACCCGGAGAAGAAAGAATAAGGCAGGGTTTCTGTAGATGGTAGGGATTGGGTCAAGGGAGGAGAGTAGGAAAGGAAGGAATGAGTATGGACAGAGGAACTGAGGATGAAGATGAGATCCACAGTAGAAAAGCTTAGTTAGGGCTATGAGAGGACAGGAAGAGAAGGGACAGAGAGAAGCTGAATGTGAGGATGGACCTGAAGCCATGTAGAGAGAGAACTCAGGAAGAGAAGGGACAGAGAGGAGTTAAGTATAAGAATAGAATTGAAGCTGTGTAGATAGAATGTTGTCTTAGAGAATAAAATGGATGAATGAAAGAGCATGGTGTACATAGATTCTTTTCCCTCAGATTACTCCATGCTGGCCACAGTGTTTTCCCCACGACTCTGGGAGAAATCTTTTCAGGACAGGCCCCTGAGAAAATGTCAATATCTGGCGCCTTTGAACATGGTGCTCATAGGACCAGGAGAAGAAGATATCTGAGTACACCCTAGGATATGGCGACTTGGTGGAGACTGTCCAGAGAAGAGGCAAGCTTCCCTGGGGAGTCATAAAGGTAACCCCTGAAGGTTTCAGTACACAACAGACCTCTTCAGACCCAGGGATCCTCATACCTTGTGAGTGATGAAGTAAGAGGATGGGGAAGCCCAGAGGCATAATATATATGGGATAATTCAACTTAAGGAAAGCTGGCAAGAAACAAGCTGTGCTAAGGCCAGGCATTCATAATTAAGTATAAGCCTTTGTGTATGATGTATTTGGGAGCTGGGTGGTGGGCCCCCAAAGAGCACAAGAGTAAAAAACAACAACAACCCTCATTGAAACTCCTCTTGGATATCCTGCTATTGTCCTGAGTCATGGAGATCCTACATTTATCATTCCATAGGACCAGTCCCTTCATGCCCTCCAGCAGGTATAGATGTGGCAGATGTTAGGGTGAGCCAACCCAAGACCCAGGATGGGTGTAGGTGGTAACTGAGCTGGTCAGTCGAGGCCACTGGTACGACCCCATCAGGTGAGAGGCAGAACCAGCTCTCCTAGACCCATGCCATTGGGGCCAGGTCTCCCATATCTGTGGTGATGGATAGGGCCATCTCTCCCAAGTCCTGCCTAGCTAGTGACCAATCAGCATTTTACTTATCAATCAATCAGAGCAACACATTCACAGCATACAGAAAGACATCCCCAGTACTGGCTCAGCATGGCCCTTGGATTTCAACACGCATGGTTCCTATGACCCCATATGGTAACACAGGCCATGGACATCATCAGAGACCCCCACTACAGTAGGAACACAGACCCAGACATGGCCCTTGGCAGCAGCTTGGGATGGACATCACCATGGTCTTGGTGGCAGCACAGGTCACCCAAATCAGTATGGCCCAGGCATCAGCAAGGCCCTCAGACACTGTGGTGGTTTGAAAGAAAATGGCCACCAAAGGAAGTGGCACTATTAGGAGGTGTGACCTTGTTGGAGGAAGTGTGCCACTGTGAGGGTGGGCTTTGAGATCCCTTTTGCTTGTTTCCTTCAGTGTGACAGTCAATTTCCTGTTGCCTGCAAGACTCTCAGCTTCAGCACCATGTCTGCCTTCATGCTGCCATGCTCCCTGCCATGCTGATAATGGACTGAACCTCTGAAAGTGTAAGCAAGCCACCTCAATTGAATGTTTTACTTTCTAAGAGTTGCTGTGGTCATGATGTCTCTTCACAGCAATAAAAACCCTAACTAGGACAGACACCAACATGATCTCAGGTAGCTGTAGAGAGCCCTGGCATCTGCACAGCCCTTGGTGGCAACAGGAGCCATGGACATCAACACAGACCCTGGCTGTGGTAGGACCACAGATCTAGACATGGCCCTATGCTGCAGCCCTATGCATGCACTGGTATGATGACTTTTCTAATCACAGAAATGTTTACTTTCTTTAGCTATAGAGACAATGAAATAAGACAATGTTGTAAAATGCTTGTCACAATTCCTGTTATGGGTGAATTTTCAGTCAGCATTAGCCACTGTTTTATTATTTCCATATTTATAGATGAAGGAGCCCAGACTCCTGGAAAGTAACAGTTTTTTGGCTGCTTTATAGCATTCATTCAATTGGCTTTGAAATGTCTCTGTGTATGGTTGTCTTTCTATTTCTACAGTATGTTGATAGAGCTCAAGCTGTGATCCTCTAGTGTATTATGACTTCTCTTTTTCTTCATCTCCCCTATTCTGCTTTCTGTGGATATAACTAGTATAGACTGAGTAACGTACAAAGAATAGAATTTGATTGAGTTTATGATTCTAGAGGCTAGGCATGTAGGAGTATGACTTGATCCAGGTGAGGAACTTTTGTTATATCGTAGCATGACTAAGAGCATTGTATGGCCTAACAGATGTGTACTAAAGACATCTTACATCTTCTTTTATCCAAGTGACTCCCATAGTAATCATTAATCCATTTTTTCTCACTTCTTAACACTGCTGTAAATGGGTACCATGTTTTCAACAAATGAGTTTTTTTCTTATACTTCCTAACTAGAACAACACTCTTTATAAATGTAGTTTGCTGATAATTTTTTTGATGCATTATAATCTTTTAGTAGTAGCATGACTTGGAACCATCTATTCTGTTACTTACTAACCATCTGGCCGTCAGCAAGTCATCACATCGGGTCATACCTTGGGTTCTGCCATAGGAGGTATCATATCAGATGCATAAGGTTGTGGTCAAAGCTATGGAAAACATGGAAGTAAGTACTTATGCCAGAGTTCTCAGTGAAGGACAATTTCAGAAGTCATCAATGCAAATGACACTGACCATAAAATGGGCTGATAGGAATAGCACACAAAGCCAAGGTACCATGCTCTCTAAATTCATCCCTATTTCTTAGCTGTTATATGCAAGGAAAATGCAAGCCTTTGAACTAATGAAACAGGGTCACTCCCTTTTGGGGCATGCCTAAGAAAATGGTCATAATGGAAGAGCAGAAGCCTGGAATCTACCTCACCTCTTTGAAAGGAACAAAGGATCTGTAGCTGCTCTGTTCTGCCTGTGACGGAATGGGGCCTCAACTATGACATCTCACTTACTTAGTCAGGTCCAAAGAGTCCCAGGAGGAGACAATTTATTTAGAAATGCAAACTCAGCCCTGGCACACAAAACTGAAGTTGAGCTGCTTTAGAGAGAACAAACCCCTCTCCCGCTTCTCGTCTTTTGAAAAGGAAGCGGCTTCCTTCACTCATGTGATTTGAGCTGATGATACTGGGGAGTGACACAGTTGTCTTCCCAGGTAAACCAGTTACTCATATTCTTATCCAGGGTTTTTTACACAACTGATCCATTTGAAGGTGCCAGCTCCAGGCAAGTGACTCACTTCTGTACTTGTATCTTAACATGCCTTTGGAGACAGCTTTGATAATGTTTAGAGTCACACAGTGGCTGGTAGCTCAGCTGGTGGAATCTAGAGCCCTTCTCTAGGGCAAATAGCCTTTCCCACACTTTTATGAAGTTTCCTGTGCTCTTGGGGGTTAAAGAAGATTGTTGGTGGCACCCTCCAGATTGATTAGCCTTGTGTCCCAGTGGTCTGACACAGGCTTTACTCCTGTGACTGACTTCAAGCTTAGTGGGTGTGAACTATTGACAGTACTTCTTCTTCTTCTTCTTCTTCTTCTTTTTGTTTTTTTCGAGACAGGGTTTCTCTGTGTAGCTTTGCGCCTGTCCTGGATCTTGCTCTGTAGACCAGGCTGGCCTCGAACTCACAAAGATCTGCCTGCCTCTGCCTCTGCCTCTGCCTCCCGAGTGCTGGGATTAAAGACGTGCGCCACCGCTGTCACCACCACCAGGCGCTGTTGACAGTTCCATGCACAGTAGTCTTTGCTTCAGTTCTCTTCTCTTGTACCACATAAACACCAGCCCTACTGTGTCCCAACAGGATGCTGAGCCCTTTCATATATTGAGAAAGCGGCACTCAGTATTCCTCTTTCATAGGCATTGATTAAGCACAGAAGAAAATCATTGGTCTGTAACAACTCCAGAGGGGACTTTACAACCCAACACCTTCGCCCCTCTGGACTGGCCTGTCACCAAACACATAGCAGCACAGATGGGAACATATTTCTCCCCACCTGCCATTTTCCTTGTCATCTCTCCTTGCCCTAGAGATGGAGCTGGAGTTCCATCCGGGGTCATGGTCCCTCTTTGGCAGTATTAAGGGTCTTGCTTTGTGACCATGCTTTTTCTCTTACATTTTCATTCTCTTGTGATCAACCTACTCCTGTACTCAAGTATCTTCCATATTAAGAAGAAAAGCAAACTCTAACCCCAGCCTTGAGTCCATTTCCTGCATGGGTCACAGAAATCTTTAACTTACCTGCCACCTCTTATGATGACTTTTTTGTAGTGTGGCTCCATCACTGTATCCTATGAAACATGGTCTTTCCAAGGCCTCTGTACCTTCCACATTGGTCAGTCCAGTGGATACTCTGTCTTCCATCTTCTGGGACAGCCTGCATGGTTTAGGGATTGACATCACTTAGGGGATGGCAATAGATACAGAAAAGCTGAGATTGGGTGGGTTGTGGGCTCTAATGAGGACACACCAGCAGCCTGGAGACTCAGTGCGTCTGTTCCCATGGATCTGGGAATTGGAGTCCTTGACATGGCAGTGCTCATGTCAATAATTCACATCCAGTCAGGACTCCATCTGCTCCCTACAATCTTCCATATGGGAACTTGCCAGTACTTCCCACTCTGTCCTGGTAGACACTTCTTTTGGCTCTTCCATAGTCTGTGTGCCTCTGGGCTTCTGTGATGATTAGTTTTATATGCCAACTGGACTGGGCAAATGTGTTATCCAGTACATGGTTAAACATTAAGGAATTTCTGGATAGTTTAAGATGGGAATCAGTAGACTGAGTAGAGAAAGTGAGTGAGCCTCATTCAGTCCACTCATGACTTTAATAGATTGAAAGTGTGAGTAAAGGAAAATTCATTTTCTTTGAGGGGACATGACTAGGACATTAGACTTCTCCTGTCTTCATACTTGGACCTGAAGTAGAACTTACACTATCAGGTTTCTTTTGAATCTCAGACCTTTGAACTCAGTATGAAATTATATCAGTGATTCTTCTGAGTCTTTGGGTTGTCAATGACAAGTCAGCTTGAACTTCTAAGACTCAATGATCACATGAGCTGGTTCCTCACAGTAAATCTCAGTCTCTGTTTTTCTATTTCTGTCTCAGTTTCTCCGTCTCACTTCCCACCCCCACCATCACTCCCTTGGAGAACTCAGTCTCATAGGTAGTTACCCTTTTACCCTTGCCTTCTGAGAAAAGAACCCCTCTTTTCCTTTTGGGAAAAAAACTTCACTCCTTACTAATAAGACTGTCCATGAAAATGATCATCTCTCAGCTACCCACTAATTGTCCTGTATTAGCTCAAATATCTGCTTAAAGAGGAATGTTCATCCCTGTTTCTCATTTTCACATGGAGGGGGGCAGGAATTCGTAAAGCATGGAAAGTATTGACATCTCTTGGGAAAGTGCTAGTTCACCTCTCAAGCTTCACCTGACTCTTGGTCAGCTCTGGAGTGGGATCACCAATCAAGTCTAGCATACTTTTCAAGCCTGTTCATTACTTTTCTCATTAATATGATGACAAAAATCCCCATAAAACAAAAACCACACATACATACACACACACACACACACACAAAAAAAAAACCCAACCACAGAAGCTACTGAAAAAAAAGGGATTTAGTGTTGACATATAGTATACTTGGATTTTTCTTTAGGCCTCCAGCTCATAAACAATGATACAAAGTCTTATCAATTATGAAAGCTTAGGCTTTTCTCTCTAACTCCTATAACTTAAATTAACCCATTTTTTAAATTCATTTATATTCTACCATGTGGCTTTTACCTCTCTCCCATCCTGTGTGTCTGACTCTTTCCACATCTCCATGGCATCTGTTGTGCACCATAATTATCTCCTCTTCTTCTCTGCCTGGAAGTCCCGCCTATCTCTCCTGTTTAGATATTGGCCATTTGACTTTTTATTACACCAGTCACAGCACATCTTCATACAGTATACAAATATTCTGCAACATTTCCCAGTTTTTGTTTAAATAAAATGAAAAGGTTTTTAACTCTAACATAGTAAAACTATATACAATAAGAACAATTATTAAGTCAGAATTACATTCATAATGTCCAGCCCATTTATATTTGGCAAATTTAGAGGAAGTTACTCCAAATTATTATTATATATTCTATTTTGATGAATCCAACATTTTATACCAAACCATTTTTATCATAACTTATATTACCATCTTAAAAATATCCTTTAGACCTTAAAACATTTTCTTAGATAAACAACTTAAGCTTTATGTCTCTCAACCTTTATAAACTTTACATCTCTTATGTGAGTTTCTTTTCTGAATTTGGTAACAAGGAAAACTCTATCTGTTTCATCTTCAACTCCATCAGAGACCCAGGAAGGATATAATATTACATGACTAAATAGGAAGTGTAGAGAAAGCAACTTCCAAAACTAAGAAAGAAGAGAGACATCTGGCTGCTTGGACAGTCACTCCAAGGTTCCTCTGCAATGTTGGGGCATCCAATCTTCAGCCTACAGGCCTAGAATGTCTAGCAAACTTTTTTTGTGAAGCAGGAATTTTGAAGGACTGTCCTACCTTATCTTGGAAAAGTTCAACAGTGGCCTTCTTTTGTGTCCTGCTTGTCCAATTTGGACAGCTTTCTGTCAGCAGATGAGGCAAGGGCAGTTTTTTGCCCATTGGCTAACTTTGCCACAGTGAAAGCAAACTCCATATGGAAGTTCTTTGATGCCTATTATCCTTTTTTGAAGTAGATTGGTGCTTCCAGGAGCAGATGTGTCTTAATGTCATGAAAAACATCATGTTATTAAAACATCTTAAATGCCACATTCTGTAGGTCTCTGGAGTGTTTGAAGACTACATATCTATCCAAAATATATCTCTGTTTAATCTCGAAAACATACCTAACAGGACTACAAGTTTGATTGTTATAGATGACTAAATACTAACATCTTTAATTATCATAAATAGTTTATAGTAGTAACTTTCAAGAACTAAAACTTCATATTACATTTTAAAATGAGATGCATAGGTACAATACCTTAAACAAGAGTAGAAATATATATAAAGTATGTTAAAACAAAAAAACTTTAAATTTGTATCAATATGCATAAGTCCATAACAATGTAAAATATTTGAGATTAATAGTTGCCTTTATCCTATATTCTTATATATCCATTTTAAAGTGTTTTTAGAAAGTGATCCCTGAGTTTAATCTCCTTTGCTTAGTTTTATCTCTGACCATGACCAGTAACAATTTGCAACCAACCCCTGTAAATGATGATTAACATTCATAATTCATTGAACAACCGAAAACCACCCACCCCACCTCTTGGGAATATGAACATCATGTTTTCTAGACTGCTTCCTGTTGTCTGAGGGTGAAGGCATTTTTAGGTAAACCTGAGAAAATTGAGATAATGGTCAAGTCCTGGGAGAGCTAACTGTTTTACTTTTTGTTTAGTCTCTGTATGATGGGAAAGTGTAGAACTTATCTGAAGTCCTGGCTGGAGTAGTTTGTGAGGCTGGACCTTCTCAGCTAGAAACTTAGAAGTTGTTCTGGATGCAGAATTTTTAGGAAACTGTAACAGAGGCATTTTGAGAAGCTGGATCACCTGGGCTACTTGTTTTTGTTTTGTTTTGTTTTGTTTTTGTTTGTTTTGTTGTTGTTGTTTTTGGGTTTCTTTTGAGACAGGGTTTCTCTGTGTAGCTTTACACATTTCCTGGAACTCACTCTGTAGTCCAGGCTGAACTTGAACTCACAGAGATCTGCCTAGCTCTGCCTCTTGCGTGCTGTGATTAAAGGTGTGTGCCACCACTGCTGGGCTTTTTTTTTTTTTTTTCCTGAAAACACATAAACTTTTAAAGGCAATATATATATCTACATTAACATAAGTATGGAAAGTGTAGTGTGCACAAGTCAGCTAAAGATAATTTTTTTGCTTTATGTTTGAGCAGGTAAAAGGCATCTGTTAACTTTATAAGTTTGTTTGGACTGTATAATCAAACCTCTATCTACACCATATGAAAGGATGGCATGTAATAATAAGTCACGGGGACTCTGTATCCAATAAGATTTATCATATCTCATCCAGTCTCAGGGCTGTTCCTATAGTAGAGGGATCAGCATATATCACTTGTTCTGTAGTCTTTCTTGGTTTCTTTTTTCATGTCTGTAGTCAAGATTTTCAGGAGGTCTTCTCCAATCAAATCTGAAGAGAACCATAATTTTTTGTTTCCTGTGGAAACAAAGGCATAAACTCTCTCCCAATGCAACATATATTTTTCACTTTGATTTTGAAGGTATTTTAAAAATATATCAGTTGGCTTAGTTTAACAGTTTTCACAATCCAATGTCTCTCAGCAGCTGTTTTTTTTTTTTTGTTCATTAGCATTTAAATAATTTAAAGTCAATGAAGAAACATACAGAATCCAGGTGCCCTGTGTATTTCCAACTTTACATATCTTATTTTTATACTATCTAACTCTTTTTTTGTTTATTTTTAAACTATTTACTTATTTTTTATGACTGTTGATACTCATTGTTCTTTCTTGAGCATCTAAGTTCATTTTAAGTACACTATAACCAGTTCAGAGGTTTTCTTGGCCTGGACCTGGCTTTTTTTTCTCTCTGCATCTGCAGCCTTTTCTGACTGTGTGAGTCAAATCTTAAACTGTTAGGTACTGCCATGCAGCTCTGCTTAGCACATGGCAGCTGGCTTCACCTCCTTGGTTTTGTGAGAGCCTAGTTTCGTTTTGGCAGGTACTGTCCAGAGCTGCATTTACCCACCCCAGCTCTGGGGATTTGTTGTGTCTGCCTGCAGTAGGCTCTTGTACCCTAAAGACCGCTTTATCAGGCCCTACATGAATATTCAAGCCTCCACATTGGACTTTCCTTTGGGCCACCAGCTCACAAATAATGACGTGGACACTTTAATTAAGAAAGCTTGGCTATTAGCCTAGGCTTTTCTCACTAGCTCCTATAACTTAAATTAACCCATATTTTTTTTTATTAATTTTCATTCTACTGTGGGGCTTTTACCTCTCTCCCATTCTGTGTGTCTGATTCATTCCAAATCTCCATGATGTCTCCAAGCTATTGGCCAGTCAGCTTTTTATTACACCAGTCACAACAACACATCTTTACATGATGTACAAATATTCCACAACAATATGGTTTCAGAGAGATTTCAGCTTTCCATGGTGGGAAGAGTAGCACCGTCCATAGTGGGAAAGTAGAGTTCAGGCTTCTCAGCACAGCAGGCACGAAGCAGGTGTTCAAGCCAGAACCAGAAGTGGACATAATCTTCGGAGTTCCCCCTCTAGTGAATTGCTTCCACCAGCCACATCCCGTTTACTAAAGGCTCCACAACCCCCTAAGTCACTAGCTGGGGGCCAAGCATTCCAACATATAAGTCTGTAGGGGGACATTTCAGATCACACCTCAATCCCATGTAAAGCTTGAGTACAATGACGCTTCACAATTACTGTATTCTCATAGCAGGCCCATATGTTTTCATGTAGGTTTATTGAAGTTTAATTTATAAAAACAATACTATTCTTAGATATATAGTCATATGAATTTTGACAATGCATAGCCATGTAATTGTTACCATTAGCACAACACTGAATGATTCTGTCACGGAGAAAAGCTCTCTCATCCCTTTTGGGATTTAATCTCTCCTTCCATTTCTAATCCTGGCAACCACTGACTTAGTTTTGTTTTGATATTTTTGTCATTTTAGAATAGCTTCTATGACTTACCACAATTATTTTGTGGCTTATCTATGCTGTTTAATTACTAGTAATATTCCACTGTGTGTATTCTGGTTTGCTTTCCATTGCTGTGATAAATGCTATAACCAAAAGCAACTTAGCGATGAAGGGATTTAGTCTTACAGATCCTGATCATAATCCAACACCAAGGGAAACCAAGCAAGAATTCAAACAAGGCAGGAACCTAGAGGCAGGAGCCAATCAGATACCACAGAGAGGAGGCAGGAGCCAATCAGACACCACAAACGGAGGCAGGAGCCAATCAGATACCATGGAGCAGTGCCGCTTATTAAGTTCTCCATGGCCCACGTGCCCAGAGATAGCGCTGCCCACAGTGGGCTGGCCCACATCAATTATTAATGAAGAAAATACCTTACAAACTTGCTAACCGGCCATGATGGAAACATTTTCTCTGTTGAGGCTCTGTCTTCCCAGATGACTTTAGCTTGTGTGCAGTTGACAAAAATCTGACCTGCACAGTGAGGATACTAACGTTGATTTCATCATTTTCCAATTGTTGTACTATTTGCATGTTTCCCAACACGGGAACTATTCATCAAACTTCTAGAAACCCCCTCAAACAGGCCTTTGTGTGGACATAAATTTTCGTTTTTTTCCTTGAGTAAACTTAGAAGTGGGTTTGCTGAGTCATGTGGTAATGAGTCATTAATTTTCTCACGGTTTTTCCACATGACTGTTGTTCTCTTTTGCATTCTCATGAGTTATGGATGAGACTTCTAAGCACTTCATGTCCTCATCAGTACCTGCTTGTCTGGTTTTTAAATCTTTAGCCATCCTGATAGTATGTGTTTAGGAAGGGTGGGAGGTAAGTAGAGAGGTGAATCATTGGTAGCTAAGTTTTGTTGGTAACCTCTGTGGCTCAGTTCTATTCTATCCTGTCAGAGAAGGTGCATTGTGATGACAAGTTGTGCAATGATGCCCTGTGGTGAGTTTAGCTGGATAGACTGAATTCCTGGGTTGAGCTCCAATTGTGACAGCGGCCAATTGTTCAGGTTACCTATCTCTTGGAGAGCTATTTTTCCTATGGACAATATTGGAAGCTTTTTTTTTTTTTTTTTGCTAAACACCTCAGCTATGTCTTCACTAGAATTCTTCCTCTTTCTTCCCCTTTTAAAGTTTGAGATGTGGATGGTGTCTGATTTCTGAGCTCATCTTTAAGTTGACTCTAAGGTAGGTCAAAGCCTATTCAGGCTGCCATAACAGAATACTGCAGACCCAATGGCTTTATAAACAACACAAATTCATTTCTCACAGCTCTGGAGACTGGAAAGTACAGGTAAGGTGACTGCAGATGTGGAGTTTGGTGCAGCAATTTCTGTGTCCTGCATATGTATGAAACGGAGAGTGCTTTCTTGGGTTCCTTTTAGAAGAACATTCATACCAACCAACAGGGCCGCATCCTCATGACCTGTGCTGGTTAGTTGTCAACTCAACACAAACCTAGACATATCTGGGGAGAGGGAATCTTAGTAAAATAATTGCCACCATTCAGTTAGCTTGTAGACTGTCATCAAGGGTATTTTCTTGATTTCTAATTGATGAGGGAGGGACGAACCTCTGTGAGCAGTGCCAGCCCTGGGCAGGTGGTCATGGGTAGTGTAAGAAAGCAAGTTGAGCATGCCAACAAGGTGATCTTCCATGGTCCCTGACTCAGTTCCTGTTTCCAGGTTCCTCTTGAGCTCCTTCCCTGACTTCCTTCAGCCATAGATTATTATTGGGATGCATAAGCCAAACAAACACTTTACTCTACAAATTTCTTCTGCCATGGTCTTTACCACAGCAATAGAAAGCAAATTCCTGATCCCATCACATTGGCAGTTAGGATTCTGATATGAATTCTGGGAAGACTGACACTCCCAGAAGCCCAGCTGGCCTCTGCGGTGGGTCTAGAGTGGGTAAGCTATGGGCAAGCCTCTCTGAAGACAAATTCTAGACCCACTTGGATCCATCATTGCCTTCATGTCAGTAGATCTTGTTTGAGAATAAAGACAATTTGATGAAATCTGAGCTGAGGGATTGTGTTGTGAGGTAGAAGCAACAGGATAGGAAGTTCAAGGTCATCAATTATGTACTGAGTTGGAGACTATCCTGGAATACAGGAGACTCTGTTGCAAAATGCATAAGTGAATGAATGATGAATGAATAAAAATACTTCCATCACCAGGTACTGTTCCCTGTGGACACAGGTGTTAGCTCACTTCATCTTTATAACCCCATCTAGATAAATGCATTCAAGTTAGCACCCCTTAGTACAGAGTGGCTGAGGCACAAAGAGAATAAGTGACCTGCTCATCATCACATGGTTGGCAAATAGCAGTTATCACCAGGCTGAGGGGACTGGAGCATCACAGCATCCTCCTTCTTTCCTCTTCCATCTCTTTCAGGCTGAAATGGCTTCAGTTGCTACCAAGCCTTTCTCCCATCACTGCATCTCCTCCCCAGCTTTGGCCACTGCCTCATGCAGGATGTTTGATCACACTGTGAACCCTGAAATTGTGTTATTTACTGGAAAAACCTGTTTCTAGTTATGGTGTGTTCCAGCCTTATCATATACCTTTAATCCAAAAGCTCTTTGCTTGAATATTGTAAACAGGGTTAAATAAAGTCAACCATAGGCCAAGAGGCAGAATAAGGAACAAGTTGACAGGAAGTGAACAAAAACAAAACCATAGTGAGTAAGAGGGAGTCAGGAGGATGGATAGAGAGGTCCACAGGAACTAGAAGGGAGGGACATTGAGTTAGAGGTTTTGTTTGAGATGGTGTAGAAGAAACAGTTTTTTGGGGACATTGGCGGAGGAGGAAAGTCAGCTGGGTTCTTTTTCTGTAGCTGGAGTTTTCTCCAGTCCTGCCTGGCCTATGGTCAGGACAAATCTCTCTCACCTGCCAGTCCCACAGCTGCTCAGACCCAACCAAGCAAACAAACAGAGACTTATATTGCTTACAAACTGTATGGCGGCAGCAGGCTTCTTGTTATCTAGTTCTTCTATCTTAAATTAACCCATTTCTATAAATCTATTCCTTGACACATGGCTTGTTGCTTACTAGTATCTTACACGTTGGTACTCATGGCAGCGGCTGGCAGTGTCTCTCTCCTCTGCCTTCACTTCCCAGAATCTCCTCTCTCCTTGTCCCGCCTATACTTCCTGCCTGGCTACTGGCCAATCAGTGTTTTATTTATTAACCAATCAGAGCATACATTTAACATACAGAACACCCACAGCATTTCTCTGCCTCTCTGAGGTAGCAGGCTTTCACCCAAGCTCTGGCTTCCAAATCTATACTGGTAAAGTCAAACAATTGAGATTTTGATAAAAACAACAACTGCCTGTATGCTAATAGTCAAATATGCTGTCTTGGCCTGGATTCTGACTTGAGGTTCAGATTCAAACATCCAGGTCCATCTTTGCCAGCTCTAGTTAGGTGCCATACTGTTTTTCTTTGGCTTCATAATAAATTATCACATTCTCCGTGTTTTCAATCAACAGTTCTCATCTCACAGTTTCAGTAGGCCAGTTGTCTGGGTAGGGCTGCATGAGGTCTTAGTTGTGTTATGTCTTCCTCTGGTAGTTGATTTGGATAAGCTAACACTCTCTAAGTCACTCAGATTACTGGCAGAGTTATTTCCTTATGGCTGTGGGACTTTGGAGCCAGGTGTTTGCTGAATGCCTGCAGAAGCCAATGTCAGCTTTTAGAGGCTGTTCACTTTATCAGGCCCCCAAGAGCACCTGCAGTCCAGCTATCTAAGAGAGAGCCTGTATTTCATGAGGTAATTATAGGAGAGGCATCCTGTTACCTTTGTCATATTCTATTAGTTGGAAGGAATAGACACAAGTTCTGCCCACTCTCAAGGACAGAGGCTTATTCCAGGGTGTGAGCAGCAAGAAGCAGGAACCAAGGACAAACATGGCAATCCAGATAGCTACAAGTTTCTTCAGCACGCTTCTGGTGAGACTTGCCACCTTCCAACTACTGTGCCTGCCTCCACAAATCCCTGCCAGAGGAGGCTCATCATTCAAACCAAGGCCTAGAGCCTGTCCTGACTCCCTCCTCCAGAGAAGTGCATGCATAATTAATCATTAAGCCCTGCTATTTGCCTCCTAAATACCTCTTGATACCTTTCTTCTCTTCACTCTGGGGCAGCAGCTGCCCCTGCTTGCCTCCATTTCCCCTTTTTGTCAGCAGCCACAGCCAAACTACAGAAATGAAGTTCTGATTATAATGTATCTTCACATTGCACTTCATGCTTATGTCTCATAGGCCTTAAGGACCATCAGACCCTTTGTACTGTCGTTCCTCAACCTTTATGTTCTTTGACTTGTTCACTAGAAACATCCTTTATTCTCCTTTGTCAGTCCTAATCATTGGGTCAGATCTCAGCTCCCATAGCCCTTCCTTCTGGAGAACCCTCTCCCCTAGTTGCCCAGGTTGGTTCCTGAGTTTCTGCTCACCACTCCCTGGATTCCACGTTACTGACACTGGTGCATACTATTACCAGTTCTCAACTGCCACGCTCTTATTCTCCTCTGAACTAGAAGCCCCGTGAGACAGAAGGGGCATCTTCGTGGCTAGCACCATCTTCTCAACACTGTAAGCTCTCAAGTAATTGGCAAGTAAATAAATGATAGATGGAGCCTTGGCTCTCAGTCCACCCTTAAAAATATCTCCAGCCTTCCCGCACAGCAACACCTAGCACTTGCTTCTGATGGGCTCTGTTCCAGTTGGCAGACCTTTATAAACTGAAAGTAATATAATAATAGAGGCACCTTTGTTTAGGGTAATATTTCTTTCCTATTATGGCCAGTCCAGTCCCAAGACATTTCCTGATGTACTCAAGTGACATCAGTGCCAGGACATCACCTATTTCCTCTTATACCACATTTGTCCTTTTGCTGTGTGAATAGAGTTTTGTAAAAATAGCTGACCAACAGCAGTACATATTGTTCCTTGTGCTGGCTGGGTAGAGTCCTCTGTCCAGCCTATGGGGAGGCCTACAGCTGCTCCCGGACATTCCAAGGGATGCATGCTCTCATCCTCTGGAAACAGAAGGGGCATTTGTTCCCTGAGCTCACTATGAGGGACAGCTGAGTTCCCAGTCCAGCCAGGTCACCCTGTCCCTGAGCATCAGGGTCTAGTTTCACACAACAAGTGATTGAGCTTAATTGACAGGTGAGATGTGTGTTCTTTCTAACCCCACTGGATTCACTTCTGCCTATAGGGTGAGACAAACTCACTTGGGAGCCCAATTAGCAGCGTGTGTGTGTGTGTGTGTGTGTGTGTGTGTGTGTGTGTGTGTGTGTGTGCAGAGAAAGACAGATGCATGTGTTTTTGTGAGAAAGGAGTTGAAAAAAGTCCCATATACGGAGTCAGAGAAAGAGATGGAACAGAGCCTCTAAGGGAAATGGAGAGGCAGAGAAATAGACAGAAGGCAGCAAAGGAGGAGAGAAGCAGAAGCTGCGGCCAGAGAGACAGTCAGAGAAGAGGCTGGAAAGCGTGCACATGGGCACCACTGGTGGCCTTTTAGGTGGGTTAAGTGCACACAAATGGGAAATGGGTAGGGTAGAATGTCAGTCCCATCTGGAGGACCATGTGTGAGGGAAGGACAAAATGAGCATCTGTATAGTTGTTAGCGTATTCCCAGGGGCTGGTGGGGGTGGGGTGGGAGAGTCTGGAAGGCAGAAGGATTAGGTCAGATAAGACTGCAAGACTGTGTTTCTGTGGCAGGAAGCATTAGCCTCAGCCCAGTCAGCTCTCTTGCACACTTGTGAGGCTGGGGCAGATGCTGAAATGAGCCGAATCATGATGGCAGGGCTGGGATGCTCCAGATAGAAGAGCTGCTTCTACAGGGACGGAAAGAGTTCTCTGGTACATTTTGAGAGGACGCTAGCATAGAGGGAAGCAGGAAGCCCAGGTAAGACTCAAAGTCTTGTTGGACCATGTACTGGCTTCTTAACACCACAGAGTGGGGTAAGGTATCAAGCATGCACTCATCCCCATGTGCTTCACAGAATGGGTGGAAACAGTATCGCCTCCATTGTTGGGGTGGAGATGTCATGCACAGATAAGCACCTCCCACAACACTGTGCCACTGGTAAAAGGCAGAGGTAGGCTTTGAGCCAAGAAGGACCAGACTCAGGGCTGACACCCATGTGCCACAATCCAGCTCTCAAAGCAGCCTCAGTCATCCTGCTGTCCTGGAACTCAATAGATAGACCAGGCTCATCTCCAATTCAGCAATTCACCTGCCTCTGTTTCCCAAATTCTGGCATTACTCAGTTCTTTGCTCAGGTTCTGTGGAAGAGACTGTAGAAGATAATGGAAAGAGCTGTGCTCCTGCTCTGGCTGTGCCATTTCTAGCTCCTAGATTGTGACATAGGTTGTCTAGACTTCAGTCAGGAGCTACAAGCAAATGCATGAACCCTGGCACCACTGTCCACCCCTCCATGACACTGACCATCACCAGCTGGGTGCCATTGTCCTCTACTTAGATTGCACCAGCCACAAATTCTTCCCCTTTAAAATGTGCACAAAATCAGGGCTTTTGACATGAGGCTGTGAGAGTGGCAGTTATGTATTTATCATTCCTGGCATGAAGTAAGCTGCCAATAAATGAACCTGTAGTTTTCACCTGTCAGATGCTGCTGCTCCTATTTTACATAGCCTCATCTTTCTATGTGCATGGGGTTGGTTCTAGGAGTCCCTGTGATACCCAAGGCCTTAGATGCCAAAGACTCTTTTATAAAAAGGGCAAAGCATTTGCATATAACCTGCATTATCCTGCCTCATCACCTGTGGATTTTACAATACTGAATACAATGCAAGTCTATGCAAATAGCTTTTTATAGTACATTGTTTGGGGGATATGACAAGAACAAGAAGTCTGTACTTATTCAGTACAGATGTAGTTTTAAAAAGTGTTTTCAACCCATCATTTTTTTTTTTTTTTTTTTGAGATGAAATCTAGCTATGTAACTTGTGCTGGCCTTGAACTTGCTTTCTCCAACTGTTCAGTGCTATATCACTCACCTTCCTCGTGGATGTGGAACTTACAGCTACAGAGAGCTAACTGTACTTATGTACAGTAGGGGAGGCATGGACATTGACTGTGGGAGTGGCTTGCTAACTTTTCTGTGCTGTCAGGTGTTAGATGGTGCTGCTGTCATCAAGCATTGTTGGGTTCATGTGAGGAATGTGAAGAGACAGCCTTAGCAGACAGTTTGCAAGTGGAAGACACTGTGGTGAGGTAGAGTGGGAAGGCGGGGATGCTGACAAGGAACTTCAATATCCCATTGAACATGGAAAGCCTATGAAGAATACTGTGGTTCGGGGGACAGCAGAGGAAGGGATCAGAGACGGTTAGGAAAACACGGAAAATGTGTGGAAATTATATGTAAGACCATATTCACTGAGTGCATGTCACATCTCTACTCCTGGCCAGGTATTTTGCTCAATACTGGAACATAGCCACAAATAAGATAGTGGTGTGGTATCAAGAAATGGTTTCAGAGATAAGACTTCTACTCTGGTAAGGGGAATTTGGGAGGACATTTCAAGAGGACAGAACAGGATGAGTGAGGACAGAGATGGGAAGAGAGAAGCTTTAGAACACCTTCAGGAATGACAATGGCTGCCACAAAACATGCAGAGTAAGGGGAAGTGTGTAGACAGACTTTTCTCCCCTCTCGCCAGTTCCCAAATAGCTGACACGGAGACTTAGTATTCATTATAAATGCTCAGCTGAAAGCACAGGCTTACTATTACTGACTAGCTCTTACTGTTTAGTTGGAACTCCACTTCGTCCTCACTCTCCCTGATTCCAAACCCTGTCTCCTCTCAGAAAGCCCACCAAGTGGCAGCTCCTCCCCTGGAGCTGCTCAAGACTGTGCCTACAGGGCGCGGTCCATGGACCTGCCATGTGGTTTCTCCTCTTCCCCTGAGATCACTGGGAATGCTTTGCCAGATTAAACCTGGTCCTTCACCTTTTATTCTGCCTGGTCTGTCTTATTTCGTAGGCAGAGAAACCTAGTACTATTGGGGATTCAAAAATACTTATCACTTACAACTTAAATTAACCCATTTCCATTAATCTACATTCTGCCATGAGGTGTTACTTCTCCTTCATTTTGTACCTCCTGTTTCCTCTCCATGTCTGGCTGGCGACTCCTCTGACTCTGCCCTTCTTCTTCCCAGTGTCCTTAGTCTGGTTCTCCCGCCTAACCTGATCCTGTCCAGCTATTGACCAGTTGGCTTCTTTATTAAACCAATCACAATGTAATTTACACAGTGTAAAGGAATAATCCACAGAAGTGAATCCAGAAAAGGTGTTTGTAGCTGTCTTGAATAGTCTTGAGAAACAGTATGTCATTTTTAAAGATAATGAGGTACCATAAAAGGGCAGTCATAATCTTGTAGCCACATAATGCCACCCAGGACTATGAATTCATATGCCTTAAAAAAATACTTTTAATGCTTTTTGTTTTTGTTTTTATTCCATGTGCATTGGTGTTTTGCCTGCATGTATATCTGTGTGAGGGTGTCTGATCCCTTGGAACTGGAGTTACAGGCAGTTGTGAGCTACCAGGTGAGTGTTGGGGATTCAACCTGGGTCTTCCACAAGAATAGTCAGTGCTCTCAGCCTATTATCTATATATTAAATATAGATAATAACCTATGCCATAAAGGAGCCTCTTAAGACCTTTTCAAAACAAGAAAAGGTACATTCCTTTTTAAAAAAAAACATAATAATAATCAACTGCATGAAGTGAGAAATTTGAACTTTTCATAGACTCAGCATATAAGGGAATGTATACATCAGTAGATTTCATGCTTTTTTATGTTTTTTTTTTTCAAGACAGGGTTTCTTTTTGTAACTGCTGTGACTGTCCTGGAACTCTGGAACTTGATTTGTAGACCAAGCTGGCCTCAAACTTACAAAGATTCACCTGACTTTGCCCCCCAAGTGGTGGGATTAAAGGCATACGCCACCACCGCCTGACAGTGTTAAAGTCAGTACTGCTTTTGAGGTATTTATATATGTCATTTCCTTTCAGTATCAAAATCTAATGTGTCACTATATAGCATTCTAGAATAAATGTATATGGCAGGGTAATTGTTCAAGAATTAAAATGTGTGCCAACAAAACTCTTGCAAGCTTTATTTTGTGACATTTGGGGCTGTTGTTTTTGCAATGTTTCCTGTGGTAAAAGAGGTAGATTAAAGATCATTGCAAATCAAAGTGATGCTTTCAACCTACTAAATGAAGGCAGCTTGCCTTTTCTTCATTTTTCACACATTTGCATAGATCTGTCAACTGAACTCTGCAATCTTTTAATGGTAATACTGCATTCCAAGCTGTGAGCACCCAGGCACCACCAAATTACTTTACCCCAGCTTCTTCAGTTCACGTCTCCATGCCCTTCCACTCACCCTCTCAGAAGTACATTTCTCTCTGCAGGTTTGGAGGGAGTTTGAGGAGATGGAAAACTTAAACACAAAACAATACTGCCAGGCCTAGTTGTGCTTCTGAGCAGTCACTGTGTTCAGCTCCTTGGTTTGCCCCGTTTAACAGTTATTTGGCCAGCACATGCAGAAGTATGTTTTCCCAGGGAAATGATCCGAGTAGCTTTTGGGTGGGTCTTTTCTGCTTGGGTGGAGGATTGTTCTGCTTTTGGTGGGGTTAAAAGGCAGGAGCAAGAGAGTCCCTAGTGGAGGGAGGAATCACCTTCCTGCCCGGCGCTGCTCATCTAGTGTCTCCTGCCGCTGTCATTTACAGACACTCACAGTGATGCACACATGCATCTGACCAGGGGCTGGCCCTGTCCTAACCTTTTGCCTGACAGACTCAGGTTTGCAAGACACACCAGCTCTGCCTGCATTTAGGCTGCTAACCACAACTGTCAAAGTCTACAAAAGAAACAAAACCTCTGGGCAAGCGGAGCCTTGGTTCAGTGCACATTTTGTTTTTTACTATGTTTACTTCAAATTAATATCATAGATCAAGCCCACAGCTAAAGAACACATCTGCCTGAGGTTTGCACAGCAATTCACAATATGTCTTTATTCCTATTCCTCTAATTATGGCTTAGAATTCTTTTGACACTCTCTCAAGTAACAGGTGGCTTTCTGACCATGCTAGATGCTAAATGCTGTGGAGGGTAAGGCAGTTAGGCATTGTTTTCTTAGCTGTGGTTACACCTAGGCCCCAGGCAGCTTCTCACTTAGCAGCTTGAAATAAACTGGAATTCCTGGGGGACTTTACTTAACCCTTAGCTCTCTAAAACCTGTTTTCAATGCACTGTTGGGTGGGGCTTCTCATTATACCCAGCTGCTTGGCAGATGTACTTTTTGTATCCTGGGAGGTAGAAGTGGGGTTGAGGGTAGGTCAAAAAGTTAATATGTCAGTGCTCTGAAGGGTGATGGGGGTAGCAACTTGATGATACTAAAGGTGATTTGAATTTAGATTTTTTGAAGAATAAAAGCATTCTTTTATGTATCTGCAATAGATGATAACAATTAAATAAGTCACACATGAATCACTGGAATTGGAATGAGGGCAAAGACCTATTAGATCATACAGCCAATTCCCTAGCAAATGCAGACTTACTCTCTACAGTGTGCTCAGGGTGCTCTAAATGGTCTTTGAAAGACTTGAGCAATTAGGGGCCTTCCATTATTTCCCAAGAGAGACTTTTTTTCTTTTTTTATAAAGGGCCTCAGTGTTTCCCCCCTTCATCTGATGTTTCCATTTAAAATACAAACAAACAAAAACGTATTTACATGGTGCGTACAAAATCATTTACAGTGACGAAAGAAATTACATATACTGATTTCCTAGAAAAGAGTATGCCCTTGGCATTCTTCCATCTGCTCCCATTTTCAATGTTTACACCTGGTTGTACATGCTCCTTAAAGAAGGACATAGCATAGATATATCCTCCAGAGGACCTCCTAATGTTCCCTTACCAGCTGCTCAAGTGTGACTCTGCACCCCTTTCTTTTGAAACTGGGGAAAGAGGTTTTGGAATCATTTCTGCTCAGACTGTCCACTTCTTTGGGATGATGAACACTCTATTATCCAGGAAGTGTTGTTACTTAGCTTTCTTTTGTCTTTGGAACAAACGTCTATTTTGTACTCTTTGCATCAGAGAGGCTGCTGATTATGGGCATATGAAGGGCCTTCAGGATAGATACTCTGTCCCAAATGCCCTGCAGGGACCAGAGTCCAGTGAGGACAGAAGGATGCACAGCTCCTGTGGAGCTGCCGCACTTTGCTGCCACAAAGAGCCCTTGAAGGACTCTTCAGCTCGAATGGTCAGAGTTTATGAGATTTTTTTTTTTCTTTCAGATTTTGGGTTTTAAGAGTCTGGCTATAGACTCTGAAAGTGAATATGAGAGGGCTGATGAATGACATAACTTACAGAAATGGTGTCTGTGATTTGCAAACCTCCCATCCATCCCTGCTGTTAGAGAGCAGTCAACTCAATGTGCCAGGCAACGAGCTGACAGTGGCAGAGCAATGAATCACATTTACAGTCTTGGAAGACTTCATAAAGAGGTGAGGCAGGCAGGCATGGAAATGATTCTGAGGCATTGAGGTAAGGGCTGTGGCATGGGGAAGCAGGGAGCAGTGAGTGTAGAGTAATGGGTCTTCAGAGAGTCTGGGTCAGGAACTTCTGAGGAAGATGAACTTGAAGGATAGGTTCCAGGAAGGACAACCAGGACAGGAATAGCAGAGGTAAAGGCAGGGGAGGGAAAGCTTGGGAATGGTAAGGGGTTGGAGAAGACCAACAGAGGGTGGGGAGGGGGAGGCTAGCACCTTGGAAACCTTGCCTGCTTGCCAGTTTTGAGTCTCAGAAGGGGCTCACTGTCCTCATTTTCCTGACAAACTCACCACAGCTCAGAGAAATGTGGTGTCTTCTCTTAGCTCATATAGCCAAAGAGAGAGCTAGGATTTAAAGCGTGTGTCGTCTATGCCCTTTGGGAAAGAAAGGGATGCTGGAAGCTGATAGCTGCAGGAGCTGCATAACTCTGGGGCAGAGAGTGGTGGGCTTTACCAATGACCAGAAACTTCTGTTTTCTATCACTATGGGATAGAGACAGGGGTCTTAGTGCCTCAGTTTACAGGAAAGAAACAAATGGTCCCTGTAGAGTCCATCAGCTCTTGTAACATCTTAGAATGACTCATGTTGCAGTATAACTTACTGCCTCTGCAATCTAATTGTTCTGACCAGGGCTGAGTCAGCCAGGCCTGTGGGAGCCACACTGAGCCTGTGGCCATGGGCAAGGCAAATATGTAGCTCTGTGGTTATGGCCTTCCAGCAGGCATGTGAACTATGGGAAACATGAGAACATTCTCTACCTCAGAACAGGAGGAAGGAGGAGAAAGACAAAGGAGTAGCTGGCCCACTGGGGACACGGATCAGACTTGTGGGTGCTGTTTCCATTGGTGTGATGTCTGCGATTCTTTTCTCATGCCTTAGTCACCCAGAATCTGTTATGTCTGTCATATCTACTCAACTTTGCCATTATAGGGACAGAATAGCCATCTTTGAGCAAATAGTCATAGGCATGGTCCAAAAAAATACCATAGCCCCACCTTGGCCCTTCCAAGTCACTACAATAAACACAAGGTCTGGTAACCTGTGAATAGCAGGGCATTTTTTCCTCATAGAAGGATGGGTTTCATCCTGACAAACCCTTGGTGAGCTGAATATATCTCAAGTTGCAAACACACAATACCTGCCTACCAAGCACTCGGGCTTGGCAGAGCCTATCTTAATTGTGCTCATAACATTTATGTTAACTTGCAGTGGAGCAAACTCATCCAGCATAAAGCCTAGTCTATAAAGAAGTGCTGAAGGCTTCATGTACTGAGTGGTATATTAAAAACAAAAACAAAAACAAAAACAAACAAACAAACAAACAAAAAACCAGAATGGTGAATTGGACACCACTGAAAAATTACAAAATTAGAGATTGGACTATGATAGTTAAGGACCGTGTGTATCTTCCATATGAGAGTTTAATGATGTGATGAGGTAAAGATGGCATACGGTATCTGGTCAGATGGGAGCTCAGCAAATGGTCCTCTTTCCCTCTCTCTGTCCGCTGGGTTGTGCCTGGAATTCCCCCAGCAGTCCTCATGGAGGCAAGGGTGAAGCTTTACCTTTCTTTTGAGACAGGTAGAAGTGCCGCCGTTGACCTGGTGCCCGGCTCTTCTGGTGACACCGAGTGGTGTCTGGAGGAAAGTCAAGAGCTGACAAAGATGATGCCAGCAGCTTGGTCAGGAAAACCTCGCTGCCCACTGGAGCCGGAGGACTCAACAAGCCTGGCCCCCAGTTCTATGGGGCACTCCTAGAAGACCTGAACAGCTGTTCTTGTGAAAAATATTGACCCATTCCTCTGACTCCTATTGCTTTGTTGAGAAACAAATGAACTTACTGTGGGAAGTCAGGAGGACATCTTAGCAGACGCTTCTGATTGGCTTTCTTTTCACTTTATGTTCACTGGTGTTGTGCCTGCATGTATGTCTGTGTGAGGGAGTCAGAAGCTTTGGAAATGGAGTTACAGACAGGTGTGAATTGCCATGTGAGTGCTAGGAATTGAACCCATGTCCTCTGGAAAAGCAGCCCGTGCTCTTAACCACTGAGCCATCTCTCCAGCCCCTTGATTGGCTTTCTATAGCTTTCTATCTTCTCTTTTCTCCAAGTTTTATTTTACTGAGAAATTTCTCTCTCTCTCTCTCTCTCTCTCTCTCTCTCTCTCCCTCGTGTGTGTGTGTGTGTGTGTGTGTGTGTGTGTGTGTGTGTGTGTGTGTTGCATGTGTATACATACTGTGTATGCAGATGTTAATGTTCATCTATGCATGCTTTCGTGGGGGTTAGGGAAAATGTTTAGTGTCATGCTGTGTCACTTGTTCCCTTTAGATGGTATTTTAGTTAGGGTTTCTACTGCTGCAATGAAACACTGTGACCAAAAGGCAAGTTGGGGAGAGTTTATTTGGCTTACACTTCAGCAATACTGTTCATCACTGAAGGAAGTCAGGACAGGAATTCAAACAGGGCAGGAACTTGGAGGCAGGAGCTAATGCCTTGGAGGTATACTGCTTATTAGCTTCCTCCCCATTACTTGCTCAGTCTGCCTTCTTATAGAACCCAGGACCCCCAATCTAGGGATGACACCACCCACAATGTGCTGGGCCCTCATCAATCACTAATTAAGAAAATGTCTTACAACTGGATCTTATGGAGGCATCCTCTCAATTGAGGGCCCCCTCCCCACTTTCAGATGACTTTGTGTGTCAAGTTGACATAAGACCAGCCAGCACAGATGGTTTCTCACTGACTGGAAGGTACATTGGCTGGCCAGAGAGCTCCTGCCTGGCTATGCTCCTGTCTTAGCCTCCTTTACTGTCGAGTGCTCATGTGATGAAAATAGGTGGTCACACCTGGCTTCATGGATGCAGGAAATCTGAACTCAGTCCTCATGCTTTTGCAGCAAGTGTTCCTACCCACGCAGCCATCTTCCCAGTCCCAGCACTTTATTCTATCCCAGAGTATCTCATCAGAACCACATCCCTTCTTCTATGTGTTAGTCTCCATATGTTCCTTTCAATGATGGTCTGTGAATGGGACACTGCTAGTTTCTGTTTCTCTGTGTAGCCTTGGCTATACTGGAACTCACTCTGTAGACCAGGCTAGCCTAGAACTAAGAGATCTGCCTGCCTCTGCATCCCAAGTTCTGGGATTAAAGGTGTGTGCCATCACCACCTGGCTCAAACTTTTTATTTTCTATCATTTTTGGAAGATAATGGTTGACAATATTTTTTCTTTCAGGCTTTGATGACACGATCCCACCATCTTTGAGCATCATCATGTCTGATGAGAATGTGCTGAGAGATGACTATTCTCTTTTAGATTTTTTTTGTTGCTTCAAAAAGCAACAGAATCTCTTTTGCTTCAACTTTTTTCTCTGGCTTCAATATTTTCACATATGTACTCAGTATGTGTGATTTTTTTTTTTTTTAAATCGCCGTGGAATGTCTTATATGCCCTGTCCTCATATTCTCATGCCCTTCCTTAGTTTTCTGGGAAAAGGGAAAATCTAGGAATGAGAAAGAAGGTGGAGGACTCAGGGTCAAGCCACCCAGCCTCACAGCCAGCCACAGAGTAAGAGTAAGATTCACAGAAGCAAAAGAACAGGAAATGCCCAGAGGCAAAAGACAGACAGGATAAATTAAGGAAAGCTGGCTAGAAACTAAGCCAAGCTAAGGTCGGACATTCATAATTAAGACTAAGTCTCTGTGTGTGATTTATTTGGGAGCTGAATGGCAGGCACCCCAAAAGAGCAAAAACAAACAACAACAACTTGGTGTACCAACTCGGGGCTCAAATATCTATCTAGAGCTGGAGAAAGCTAACAGCAACAACAAAAAAGAGTGTATGGCTCCTTTAAGAGTTTTGGCCAGACAGTTTCTGCCTGTCACTGAGTGCTTAAGCAGCTAGTACTTTAAGTAGGAACAAAAACTAAGTAAAATTGCCTGCCACAGAGCGAGCACTGGCCTTCTAGAGCTCTAGGAAGGTTGAGTGCGGTTCCTGGTCAGACAAACCTCCTGCTGGTTTCATGCTTAGCTTTCCTGATGGGAGAAGCGAATAGAGCCAGCTGAGAGCTGGGTGCAGAGGATCCAGGTGTACCTCAGCAGCCTAAAGTTTGATCATGCGGTCAAAAAGAATGAAGATATGCAATAAAAGAGGGCCTGATGGAAACATCTCTAAACAGGTTACAGTGTGTTGAACAATGCACGGAGGCTTAAGAAAAGAAAAAGGGAGCCAGGCAGTGGTGGCACACCTCTTTAATTCCAGCACTCAGGAGGCAGAGCCAGGAGTTCAAGGCCAACCTGGTTTACAGAGTGAGTTCTAGACTAGGCTCCAAAGCTACACAGAGAAACCTTGTCTCAAAAAACCAAAAAAAAAAAAAAAAAAAAAAAAGAAAGGAAAAAGGGTATAGTCATAGAAAGAAATGAATAGTTAAAAAAAATAAAGTCTTTAAAGAGAGAGTAAAAGTAATATAAAAGAAAAAAGCCACGTAAGATGGGAAATACACAGGGAGTCTGGATCTTGTATGTTATTGTGTTAATTTTGAATTTTTTTGATGGTTAAAAAGCAAAGGACAGCTGCAAAGAGACCTGAAATTGAGAGAAGGACTCAATTGAAATAAATCAGCCTATATACTTTAGGAAAGCCTTAACTTTTAAAAGTCAAAAAGTATGTTTGTCAAATGGAAATAAAAAATGCTTTGGAGTTTTGTTCCCACAGGAGATGAGAGGCTGTGGATTCCTTCAGGGTTAATATGGAGCAGGTTTGATCAGGTAAGACCTTCTGAAACTGGACAGGTTATATCTATCAGCAAAGGTTACTGCTGGTCTTCCCAGGACTTAGTCATTATCTCAAAATTTTTCTCTCTGGGACCATAAAGAAACTTTATCCACAGAGAGCAGGAAGCAGTATGGAGAAAACTATGCCTACATTTCCAAGAGTTAGGGGGTATGGGTGTTTTTTGTTTATTTGGTGGGTTATGGATGTTTGTTATCATTTAGGAGAATATAGAATATTGGTACAAATTTAAAGTTATTTTGTTACACTGTATGTATGTTTCTACTCTTGTTTAAAGGATTTTTGTATATTGATAAAAATGTAAGGTCATTTTTGTTACAACATATTGTATGTATGTTTCTATTTTTGTTTGAGGTATTGTGCCTATACAGTTCATTTGGAAATGTAGGGTGAAGTTCTAGTTTTTGAAAGCTATTATTATAAACTACATAGGATAATCAAGAAACATAAGTTAGTAGTTATTTATTTATAATAATCAAGTTTGTAAATGTGTTAGGTATGCTTTTAGGATTATATAGAGATATATTTTAGGTTGATGGTCTTCAAATACTTCAAAGAAGTACAGAATGTGGCATTTAAAATGTTTTGTTAACCTAAGGTTTTTCATGACAATGAGACACATCTGCCCTTGGCAGCACCAATTTACTTCAGAGATGATGGGCATTGAAGAAATTTCTTATGGATTTTGCTTTCATTGTGGCAAGGTTAGCCACTGGGCAAAGAAACTGTTCTTGCCTTTGACTGCTGACAATGTGCTGTGCAGACTGGATATGCAGCGCACACAGGAAAAAGACTGCTGAACTTTGCCAAAACAAGGCAGGACAGTTCAAAATTCCTGCTTCATAGAAAAGCCTGCCAGATACTCTAGACCTGCAGGCTGAAGATGCCCCAATGTTGCAGAGGATCTTTGGGTGACTGCCCAGGCAACCAAATGTCTCTGTTGTTAGATAATATGACATCCTTCTGGGTCTTTGATGGAGTTGAAGACTAGTTATAGATGCAGTTTTCCTTAGTTATGGTTGAAAGTAAACTATGTATAAAACTTTTGAGTCAATAAGATGGATGGATAGTGGAGTGCTTTCTCTGAATTTGCTAAATGTAAATGTTGAATGTTGTAAATTAATTCTTACTTGCTAACTGTTTTTGTTGTATGTAGTTTTACTCTGTTAAAGTTAAAACCTTTATTTTTATTTAGACAAAATGGGGAAATGTTGTAGAATATATTATTTTAAGGTCTGTTACTTTTGTTTATGTTGCACTTGTTTAACTCTGTGGAGCTGTGTTACTGTGCCTGTCTAAAATACCTGGTGGTCTAATAAAGAAATGAATGGCCGATATTGAGGCAGGAGAAAAGATAGGCGGGGTTGTCAGGCAGAAAGAATATATAGAAGAAGAAATCTGTGAGGAGGGGGGCGGCCAGAGATGGAGGAGTGAAGAAAAAGTAGCCAGAGAAGGACTCCAGGGGCCAGCCACCCAGCCACCCAGCAAGCCATGGAATAAGAGTAAGATTTATAGAAGTAAGAGAACAGGAAAAGCCCAGCAGCCAAAGGTAGAGAGGATAAGTTAAGGAAAGCTGGCTATAAACTAAGCCAAGCTAAGGTTGGGCATTCATAATTAAGACTAAGCCTCCTGTGTGATTTATTTGGGAGCTGGGTGGCGGGCTTCCTCAAAAAAGCAAAAACAAACAACAACATAGTTTTCTGACTTTCTTAGCTATTATTTCTTCATCATCTCATCTCCAATCTTCCTGTAGAACTGTGCTTGAATGTATGTTGGGTCTTCTTATTTCTTTCTTTTCCCTTTCCATTTTGTAGTTTTTCATCTTTTTTTGCGTTATATTTGGCATTTCTTCAAGTGTGTATTCATCTCACTAATTCTTTATTCATGTTTTCTTTGCTGGCTGTCTCTACATATTGTCTATCTTTTGTCTACACATGTATAAGTATATGTACTATTTAATATATACATATGGTTTAGATACAATTTCTTTTTTAAAGATTTTATTTGTGTGTCTATATATGTTTGCCTGTCTGTGTGAATGTATGTCACCCATGTTCAGGTCCCCAAAGAGTCAGAAGTTCAAATCCCCCAAGCTGGAGTTATGAGCAGTTGTAAGTCACTGGGAACCAAACTTAAGTCCCTCCTCTGAGAGATCAGTGAGCCTTTTAGCCACCAGCCACCTCTTCATCCCTTGTCAATTTCATTTTCATAAAGTCTACTTGGTTATGGTTTAAATCTGATCATATTTGAGGCTTCTCTTTTGCTTGATAATTTTTTCTATCATTTGTATAGCTTTTGACATTTCATTCATATTTTTATTTATTTAATTTAAAATTTTCTATTGTAGTCAAATATACCCAGAATGACATTACTTTTTAATTGCTCTGACAAAACACTGTGACCAAAACAACTTATAAAAGAAAGTGTTTAATTTTGGACTCATGGTTCCATAGGGTTAGAATCTATGACATCACGGAGGAGAGTGGCAGCAGGCAGGCAGGCATAGTGCTGGAGCAGTAACTGAGAGCTCACATCTGGATCTGCAAACAAGAAACAGAGAGAGCTAACTGGGAATGACATGGACTTTTGAGACCTCAAAGCCTGCCCCCCAAGTGACACACATCCTTTATTAAGGCCACATCTCCTGATCCTTTCCTAACAGTTCCACCAACTGGGCACCAAGTGTTCAAACATGTGAATCTATGGGATGAGTCTCATCCAAACTACCACACAGCACAAGGCAGCACTGTAACTGATTTCAAATATTTAAACCATTTTGTTAAGCATATGTACAGTATTCATAGTTATTTTATGTTCAAAATTTGACAATTCTACTGTTTGAAGACCTTGCAGGTTTAAATTGTGGTTATTTCTTTCAACTCCTAGTTACAATTGTCCATACATAATTTTTTTCTTTTTGTTTGTGTGTGTGTGTGTGTGTGTGTGTGTGTGTGTGTGTGTGTGTGTAGTGTGGTGATCCAAGGTTGGTGTTAGGTGTCTTCCTTGCTCACTCTCCACCATATTGTTTATTGACTCTTATTGTTCACTCTGTCAGATGAACCCAGAGTGTGTCAATTTGGCTAGTCTATCTAGCCAGCTTGCTCTAGGACCCGTTGGTTTCCATACTCTAGAATTATAGGTGAGCTGTCATGCCCAGCCAGTTTTTATGAGGATCCTTGAGATACAAATTCCTATCCCATTTATCCATGGAGCCATCTCCCCAAGTGTGCATCTTTTTATATTTAATGGAGTCCAATGTGTGGGAATCATGGGTAGTGAAAGTTTTGTTTCAGAGAGTATTTTCTTATCCTCCTGCACAACATTTATTTTTCCCTTTATGGTGTTTAATTAAGATTATATGAAAATTAAAAGCAGGCTCACGATTACCATTTCTCAGGAGGTTGTTACCACTAGTTTTGTTATCATTACTATTAGTAATAAATAATGTTTCCTTACCCAAAGGTACAATAGAGCCAGATGTCCTTCTGGAGAGTTTAGTTGGCAGGTGTTTTTCTGTAGTCTATTCTTTCTGTGGAGAGTGAACCTGTGTTAATTACTTTTGTGTCACTAATCAAATCATGTGACATGGACAGCTTAAAAGAGAAAAGGATTATTTGGGTCATGGTTTAAGGGCATGCAATTTCTCCTGGTAAGGAATGCAAAGTAGAGTCCCTGGCAGTGGGAGTGCAGGGTAGTGGTGGTTTATACCATGCCAGATTGAGGAGCACATATAGCTAGCCAGAACCAGAGGCCAGGATATACCCTTCAAAGTCTCACTTTTAGAGATCTTACTTCCGTTAGGTGGGCCCCACTGCTTAAAGGTTTCCAACCTTCTAAAACAGAGCCTCTCTAGTTGGAGAATGGGCATCCCAAACCGGGTCCCGAGGGGGTCATTTCAGGTTCAAACCATGACAGAGCCTGTTTCAAGGTTTAAGTTTTGTGTTAATCTTAGGTTTACTCTCGTCCCTGTGCAAGCTCCAAAGACCACATTTCTTTGAACAAGCATGAAAAATGTTCTTAAAGGTCAGATAGTATATATTTTAGGCCTGTGAACCATATGTTGTCAGCTGCACCTGTAGAACCTTATTGTAACACAAAACAGCCACAAACCATGTGTGACTGAAAGGGCGTGGCAGTATGCCAATAAAACTTTATTTACAGAAGCAGGTGGTTGGCCTACACATTGTTTTGCTAACCCTGCTCTAGAATTCTGGTGTTAACATTTACTTCCTAAGTAACCCCTAATTTTTTTTAAAGTCCTCATTTTAAAAAAATGTGTTAATTCATTTAACTTTGTCATTTATCCAGAATTGCAGTGTTTTGTAACAGAAGGATTTTCAGAGTACCTAGGCTTCCATAGAACCAGTAGCGAAATGTAGCAATTTTCTTTTTTCCCTTCAGTTTACATATCCGCTCAGCTAAAACAAACCTAGTATGTTAGCTAAATGACAGCCACGTGTTTTTCCTCAGGCAACTCCTAAGTCCTTACACACCAGGCCACCAGTTTACCTCTCCTTTTCCTCCTGAGACCAAACATAGCCTCCCACAGCGACTTCCAAGAGAGACACTAAGATTCTGACATTTCTGTTGGGTTAGAGGGTGGTGTGTAGATGGTTTTGGCCGATAGTGGTTTGATTCACGATTTTTTGGCTTTATAACTGAGTGAAAGTGTGCCCATAAATCATTCTATTTTTCATTTTCAGCACAGTATTCAATAAATTATCTGAGATGTCCAACACCTTGTTAGAAATAGGATTTGTGTTAGATGATTTTGACCATCTGTGGATTAACATAGGTGCTCCGAGCACATTTAAGGCAGGCTGGGTTAAGCTATGATGTTTTGTAGGTCAGGTGTACCAAATGTGTTTTGCCTTGTGATAGTTTCAACTTATGTGTGATAGGCTTATTGGGCTGTAACACCCCCATAAATCAAGAACCTTCTGTAGAAGAGAACAAAGCATTGTGTGGAGTATGGTCTCCTTGCCTTCTGTGAATTCTCCCAGCTACATTTATTGAATTTCTATGTGCCTCCTTGTGCAGGCCCACAGAGGCTTCCTAGTGAGAACTTACTCAAGGTCAGAGAATCTGAGCTTGCTTTACCCAGCAGAGCTGCATAATGGGATGATTTGGCCATGGGCAAGGTTACTAGGTGTTTTGAAGGGTGTACACTTGGCTGTATGTTGTGCTTTGATTAAGAGGGGGAGGTCTTTGCCTCTTCCCTTGGCGTTGTACAAAAAGCCCTTTGGAATAATCCTTGAGGTGCCTGGATATTGACCCAGGGCCCTCCCCGAAGCTATCCTGTGTTTCTGTCTTTCTTATCTTCTGTCTTTCTATCTATCATTTCTTTATTCCTTTTTCTTCCCCTCAAGAACCCTTCAACAGGTCAGAATTGGACTCCAGCAGACTCCCACACTCTTAGTTCACTAGGGGTTGAGATTCACTCGTAAAGAAAACAAAGAAAAAATCCTTCTCTCTTGTACTTGGCATTACAGGAAGATACAAACAAAACAACAGCAGGCAAAAAAACCCTTTTCATTTATTAAAGCAGGACATTATCTAGAGAGGAGAGAAACTGTAGAAAACTAAGTCATTTTAAGGTGAATGGGTAGGAAACAGTAGTCTCATCGAGGGGGAGTATTGTATCTGATTGGAACAGAATCTTAGGACAAGTTGTGTGAAGATCTGAGGAGGTGAAGGGGAAACAGTTCTGTTGTTTTTTTAAGGGTTAGAAAGAACACAACTACAGTTGAAATATAGTGGTAGAAAAATTGGAGCAAAAGGACTTAACAGAAAAAAGAATTAGAAATCTGAGGAACAGACGGGCTGACCAGGGCAAAGTGGCCCTGGGATATGAGCTGCACAGCCACAGCAGGTGTGGAAAACAATCGATGCCAGTTAGAGCGGGAAGGCCAAGGAACCAGAAAAAGACCGTCTAGGGGCTTCAGCGTCGATTGTGGAGCATGCATAGGTCTGCTCTAGGTCCTCTGCACACATATTGTAGTTGTTGGCTTGGTGTTTTTGGGGGGACTCCTGACAGTGGGAGTGGGAGTGTCTCTGACTCTTTTGCCTGCTCTTGGGACCCTTTCCTCCTACTGGGTTGCCTTGCCCAGCCTTGATGTGAGGATTTACGTTGGTCTTATTGTATTTTCTTGTGCTGTGTTGGATGATGTCCCTGGGAGGCCTGCTGTTTCCTGGGGGTTGGAGGGGGCAGCAGTTAATCTGGGGGATAGGGAAGGTGAGGGACTGGGAGGAGTGGAGTGAGGGGAAACTGCACTCAGGATGTATTGTATGAGAGAATAATATAATTTTTTTTGCAAAGAAAGGGGCTTCAGGATACACATTATGTTGTGGAGAACTTGGGCAGTTTTCTTAACATGGTTGCTTTTCTTAAAATGAATGTATTTCTTAAAATGGACGGCTCAGTTGGCACAGTGCTTGCTTCACAGTCATGAGAACCTATGTTCTAGCTGCAGCACCAGGCATTGTGGAGCACACTTATAGTCTCACTCTGGGAGGTAGAGGCACAGGGATCCCAAGAGCTTGCTGGCCAGTCAATCTGGTGTAATTGGTGAGTTCCAGGTCCCGGTGAGAGACTCTCAAAAACAAACAAACAAACACCAACCCCATTGTGGACATCCCCTGAGAATGGCACCTGGAGTTGACCTGTGGCCTCCACATGTACACACACATACATGTATATCTGTATACACGGGCATCCTCATAAATGTGAATATACACACCCCTAAGCCTACACAATGAAATGGAAAGGCAGAAATTGGTGAAAAATAAAAGCTTTGTAAGAAATTAACAGTTTAAATATGATGCAAATTAAACTGACTTGGTTTAGAGCAGACGATGCGATCCTGATGCACCATGCTAGCCTTTAGAGCCACACAAGCAGTGACACATTGTTCAATTGCTTCACTGTGTCTTGTTCTCTTTTAACATATTTAATTAAACTGAGTATAGCAGCTTGTGCCTGTAATTCTGGCACTCAGGAGGCTGAGGCAGGAGGATTGCCATGATTTGGAAGCCTGGACTACCAGGTAAGACCATTTTTCACCACCCTCCAAAGTGTGTCTTGATATTTGAATATATGCATGCATTGTGAATACATCTATATGTGACCATTGTAATGAAGCTAATTTATATGTCTGTTGTCTGTGTTGCTATCGTGTGTGTGTGTGTGTGTGTGTGTGTGTGTGTGTGTGTGTGTTATGTAACAACTCTTCCATGAAAACAATCCCACTCCTCAGTGTTCATATTTCTGCATCATTATTGGTAGTGGTTCCTATCCTTAGGTCCCCAGTACTGTGATTGCAAATGTGTTCTCCATGTCTGTCTTTTTATGTGGGTGGTGACCATCTTCGTGCAGTGCATATTTTACCACCTGAGTTACCTCTCCTGCTCCAATGCTTGCTTTTTTTTTTTTTTTTTTTTTTTTGGTAGTAATGGAGAGTGAAGGCAGATTCTCACACAGGCTGGACAAGTCCATCACTGAGTTATACTCATAGCCAAGGGGGACATATTCAAACCATAGCAAGCAAATGACTGCTCATGACCTGTGAAGAAAGTTCAGATTCTTTGGCAAGATTTCCAAAGTCTCACACATGCATACTCATCCATACACATGCGCCATTGTGCACTGTGCAGCGCTGATGAAGTCCTGAGTAAATGTGCATTATTGACATAAATATCTCAATGCCGCAGGTGAATGGGAGTGGCACCAGGGGTCGGGCTCAGAGGACCAGCAAGACCTCCTCTCGTCTGGTGTTACAGAGTGTGCAGAAAGTGTCAGCCACAGCTTCCTCCTGAGAGATGACTGTGACCTGAGACTGCTCTCCAGCAGAGACCTCCCATAGAGCTTCGCTAACTAGCCTTGTGGATTTTATGGTTTCGGCTCTATGTAGTAAACTTGACGTGTTTCCAGGCTGTTGCTGGTGTATATCACTGGTGTTGCTGGTGTATCACTTCCAAATTTCTGTCAGCCCAGTCATGTCAATCCTAAAGCCATGCAAGTCATGGCAACAACATTGCTTCTTCTTGCCTTCTTCCATCTTCCTGCCTTGCCTCTTGCTCTCCCCAGCCACTTATGTAGCTGGCAGGATACAGGCCCTCACATTTGGCACTGAGGTACTTTGTGACTTGGTGTCTGTTTAGCTGCGACTGGGAGAGAGTGATTGGAGTCCCGGCTGGGGTCCTCTCTTGGCTCCAGTCTTCTTGACTGTTACCATATCTCTGGGCAAGTGATTTGACTTCTAGGAGATTATGTGCTGACCTGTAAGAGGTCATTGTGACCTTTACCTCATGGGGCTGTTGGAGATGTGTGCAACACAGCATAGAGCCTCCAGAACCGTGGCTTTTTCCTTCTATCCCCAGTTAAAGGATTCTCAGGGTCTCTCCTGTGCTTTCTTCCTTTGTACTTCCGGTCTTCTCCTTCATGACACATACCAACCTTCGTTGTAATCGGTGCTGGATGTCCTCTAGTTTGTGAGCTCTGCTAACATGGGGGAAATCACCGATTTCCATGACATTCCTAGTGTTGCCAAATAGCTCAGCAGTGGGAGTTCTCAGGAAAAAAATGGAAGGAAAGAAAGATGAATGCAGGAATCAGAAGCAGACTGTAGCTAATCTGACTTGATCTGACTGATCACGAGGGTGGTGGGACCCTGGCAGGCTCTGGCAGGATGCATCTCTCTCTAGGAATGCATGCTGTAGCTTCACAGACGCTGGATTAGGGTATAAATTTACTGATTATTAAAAAGTATGTATTTCCCTGTCACATTTCTACCTTGAAGGACACCAGAGGATGAGGCTGCCTTTCTGACCAGCAGGACCACAGCTGAAAGCACACAACAGTAAGGCTGAGCCTGCTCTGTGGGGTGTTGGCTTGGAGCAGTCTTAAGAAATAATGGTATTTGTTTACCCAGCTTTCAGGCAAACCTGCCACAGAGCAGTCAGCCCTCCTTTTGTGAAGAGATGCCTCCAGCTGAGCTGGCTGACACCGGGATTGGTGTGAAGGGAGCTCAGGTAGTGATCTGGCTCCTTTAAGAGCATGGTCAGGCTTCTGGAGTCCCTGGACTCTCACTGTTCATAGCAAGCGGCAGAGCCCAGCTGTCTGCAATCCTATAGGGACTTCACTGTGTTTACTGAATGGTCATGTGGTAATCTCTTCCAACTCACGAACAGGCTGCATGGTTACCTCATCTGTTGTCCAGTGACCTCATCCACCTAAAATGTAACAAGTCTGAGCCAGGAACAGAGCCAGTCAGAATGGTACTGGAGCCCAGCAGAAGCTGGGCCAGCTTCTCATGGGCTCAGGGAATCGGCAGAGAGCTATCTGCCTGGTAATCATTTGCAGCCCTGAGCAACTCCCAGCCAAGTGGTGTGTTTTCTGTGGAGTGGAGCTGGGAGGTGCCTGTATGGACATATGTGTGCTCACACCTGGAAATTGCTTATCTCAGGTGAGGTGCATTGCACCGTTTCTCATTCCTAAGAAGGGCCACTGACTACAAGCTGGTAAAGCTGCTGACCCCATATCCTTAGCTAGTCATGCCCAAGATGCTGACACACAAAGCAGGATTGAAAACACACCTTGCAGGGAGGTGAAAGGCATGTGGTCTTACAACTTGGAGGTGGAAGCATGACTAGATATTGTTTTACTGTTTACCACACTTTTTGAATTATATTTGCTCTCCCCTTCCAAAAATATTGCATGTGATGACTGGGAATATAAAATAAATTACCTTTGCCATAGGCTGCTGGGTTTATTAGCCCCTTTCAAGCTCTTCACAATGCAAAGGACAGGGTGACCTACAGTTGACTCCTCCTTCCAAGGAGCTCCTCTCTCTCTCTCCCCCCCCCTCTCTATGTATGTATGTATGTATGTATGTATGTATGTATGAGGCCCTCTGTTATTTGTACATGTAATGGCTTAACTCTTTGAGTTACTTAGAGCTCTGTATTCTTTTCCTGGTTTCCCTTGAAATGGCATTTAATTTTGTTTTCTAGGGTTGGGGGCTTGGCATTTGGCTAGCTTACTCAAGGTCTTGGCTTTCATCCCTAGTGTGGTGAAGAAAATCGAACAAACACATAAAGTAATTGAACTTTAGCAAGGCATAAATAGTCATTAGAAGTTGTATCTATCTATGGCATGGAATGCAATACAATATCAGGCTCTTCCTCCCTCCCCACTTTTTTTGCTGAGCTTGTGATCAAACCCAGGACCTCAAGAGTACCAGGCAGGTGCTCACCACAAGCCACCTTCCTAGCCATTCACACCAGCTGAAGATATGCCTTTGTTTTACCTTTTTAGGTAGCTGACTTATGTTGCCCATGTCATGTACATTTGAAAAAGTAAACACATGAGAAAACAAGGCCAGGAAGTAAAAATGAAAGAAACAACATAGAAGGTCAACAGTCCCAGAGGTCATTCGTGTATTCGGATAAGCTCTTTATATCAAAAGAACTCTTGAGGGTGGAGGGAGGCTGGCCATTTTCGAGAGCAAATGTGAAAACTCATGGTCAGCCCCCTGACTAGTAGAGATCAACTAGCAATACAAAATTTTTCACTTTTTTTTAAAAGATTTATTTATTTATTATGTACACAGAAGAAGGTGCCAGATCTCATTACAGATGGTTGTGAGCCACCATGTGGTTGCTGGGAGTTGAACTCAGGACCTCTAGAAGAGCAGTTGGTGTGCTTAACCTCTGAGCCATCTCTCCAGCCCCCACTCTTGGTTTTTTAAATGCTGGAGAAAAGTAGTTGCAGGGTGGTACCTCTTGGAGAGTCTGGAGGGTTTGGGAGGCAAAGACCTGGCTCTAATGAGCAACAGAGAAGGAAGGGTTGTTATTTCTACAGTGTTTGCAGTTGACTCCTGGGCATGTGCTTGACATATTCTTTCTTGTTAGCAGGCTCAGAGCAACAGTGGAGAATATTCAAACATTTCTCCAAAATCTGGACTCCAGGCACATCTTCCCGAAGGCAGACCAATGCCCCTGTGAGCAAATTGCCTCGCAGCCTGTTTGGAAACACCTAGGCTTCTGGCAAATGGTTTCTCAGAGCAAGGTAAGTAAGCACTGTGGAGAACTGGAGGCTGTATATTTAAACAATTAGGAGCCTGTGTGCCTCAGCCTCCTGCTGCACCATCCCAGCAAGATGGTGTAATATGTGCGCTTTACATATCAATAGCAGAGGAGGCTGTTTCCAGATGGCAGTACCTAGTTCAAAGCCACCTTTTTATGCAGAAGGAAGACTGTGTGACCTCCCTCCAAGTAAATGTGTTTTGTAAGCCCTGGGAGTGAATGCTTAAAAAAATGGTCCTGGGCTATATTTCATGTCCAGTCCAACGTGTGGTGTGTGCACAGCTGTTCTGGGCTGGCATGTGGTAGCATATTAAAAGGAAGATTACCATTTCCAATTTTTCCCCTTTTGAAAGCTTGATATGCATATATGAAACTTGTGGAAAAAAATAGGCATAATGAGACAGGGAAGCCAGGTCTCAAGGCACTAGCCAGCACACATCTGGAGTTTCAGCATTCTACGGATAGTTACTTATTCCCAAGAGTCGCTGCCGGAGTGGGAATGGTAGCCTGGTATCCATGGTGAAATCCCTATCTCACTGTGCCAGGTGTGCGTGTGTGTGTGTGTGTGTGTGTGTGTGTGTGTGTGTGTGTGTGTTATTTCTTGGAAAGGCTGTCCTCTGAGGGGGTGAGGAGGAGAGAGGACAAGAGAGGAGAGAAAGGGAAAAAACAGAAGGAGGCACCGCCTCTTCCAGTGGAACCTGCGAAGGTGTCTGGGAAAGGCTTGAGTATTGGAGGGGCCAGAGCAGTCAGATGATGCATGCAGAGCCTTCTTGCTGCCTGCCAAATCCACACTTGTTTCTATGGGTACAAGGCCAGGGAAGAGAAACCCTGGGGTCAGGAGGGAGCTACAGCTAACAACACTGGGCAGCATGGGCCCTGCTGCTTGCCTCTGATGCACTTCGATATTAGGCTTGAACGAGAATCTGAATTCATGCTGTTTGTTTTCCCTCCAGTTAAGAAGTTGGAAATATTTTAAACCTCACAGTCCCTTATTTAGCAGAAGGCTTCAAGGGATAGTTTAAAAGTGATTCTTTTTTATTTTTAAATTCTTTTTTCATTTTACAGTCTCACTATGTAGCCCAGGCTGGACTTGAACTCTTCATCTTCTGCCTCAGTTTGCTACTCCGACCTCCCGAGTGCTTCCAGCCCTAGCTTAAGCACTTCTGCTTGGTTGGTGAGACTGGATGGCTGAGGTGTACATTCCACTTATCAGCTTGAGGGAGGAGCTGGACCTGTGTATGGGCCTGCCTCACAGAGATGGGAAGTTCTCCCTGGAAGAGTGTCTGTTACAGTGTCTTAGATTCAGAGGATGAGTAGATTTTGATTAAAAAAAATATTTTTTTGAGCCACAAGCCCATGAGGTTCCAGATGCTTCATGTAAAACAATGCCCCACAGGGAGGGGAGGTGTGGGGTCTGTCTGGAGGCCACCCTTAGAAGAGCTATAAACAGCAGCTGCTTCTAAGTGTGAGTGCCAAGTGCTGCCCAGGAAGAGAGAGCACCCAGCTCCTGGTTTCTTTCTCTTCCACCAGATGTGACTAAGCAGGAGTTTGTCAATGGGAGGGGGAACCCCAGATGGTGGGAACCAGGAAGTGGGAGGCACAGGGAGCTTTTGGAAGGCCCTCTGCTCTTCCTCTTCTGCTTCAGCTGGCTTCCTGTGTCTACAGCTCATCTGTATTCCCTTTGCTCAGCTCTCTCCAGCTGAGGCTGAGGGGAAAGGGTGCCTGAGATGTGTGATCTGCAAGCTCAAATCTGGGCTGACAAAGGATCAGGGTGGTGACAGGAGGGTCGTTGAAAGGGCCCTGATGCCCCAGATGGAGGCAGCAGAGGGAGAGAGAGAAGAGCCAGTTGCTGGGACCAAGCAGGACCCAGATGATGCAACAGGAGGATGTGGGCTGGAAAAGACAGGCTTCTCCCAGCTGCCCCCCCCCCCCCCCAGGCTTCATCAATTCCCTGTTGGCAAGGCATAGACATCAACCTCAAAGCCACACTGCCTCTAGTTAATTAAGCAAGTGTGTTTACCTGTTTGCCATTTAAGAAACTGACTTCAGACACTTATCTCAAGGTAGAGGTCCTTGGAGGCATAAACAAAAACAGCCTGCTAGACAAGCTGCCCCTTGCTAGGACAGCCAAGGGCCAAGTCTGAGGAAGAGGTGGCCTGTCTTCAGTGCAAGGACAGGCCCGAGGGTCCGTCAGTATAGCCTCTAATGTTGTTTCCTTGCTCATCTCATGGAGGTCGTCTTGTGATGTGCACACGAATGCTTCCACACCTGCTTCCCTGGCAGTGACTTCCCAATTACATGGTGAAGGGAAAAAAAGAAAACAAAAGAAAGGCCATGACTGGTCCTGGGTTTCAGCACCAGATGAATGAAAGAAAAATACAAAGGAAGGCCATGACAGCTCCTGGACATGGTGGAGGAGAAAGTTTCCTGCAGATAAAATGGAGAGCATTGTCAGAGCAGGGCATCTGGTCCAGAGTGGTCATGACCCTGAGCCACATGAGGAGATGGGGTTGGGGAGCAGGAGGGAGAAGGGAGAGGAGAGAGGTGGAATCAGGTGCAGCATCCAGAAGGCCCAAGGTACAAAAGGAGTGGGTAACCATAATGTCTGGATTATATAGGGAAGAGCCTCTGGGGGGAAAGGCAGCCCAGCCCCTGGGCTGGAGAGTTCAGGGTAGAGGGGTCTGTAACAGGGAGGGACTGAGGCATGCTGGGAGAACTTGGAGGCCAGGACTGCTTTCATATGTTAAATAGGTACCTCAGCCATTTTTCCCAGGTTTGAAACCTAACACAAAGCAGGGGAAACCACCACATAGCTGGTAACAATAGCTGGGTGGGAATAATTCACAAGAATATCGTAGCCAGATTATAGGTTTATACAGGCTTCTTGCAGATCCCAGTAGATGCCAGGGAAACTCTTGCACAAACATGTCAAGATGTTTCCAACAACATTATTTTGGGTCTCAGAGATTTGGAGGGTAGTGTGTGTGTGTGTGTGTGTGTGTGTATTGTCATTTGGGGAACAGATAAAATGTGGTGAATATGGTGCTGACTTCCATTTTTGGTGGTGAGCCTAGCCTTTAACGGCTGAGCCATCTCTCCAGCCCATTTCTGTTGCTCAGAGGCTGCAGAAGTAGGTGAGAAGTAGGGGCCTCTCTCAGCATGCATGAAACCCATGTGTTCCTTCCCCAGCACCAACAAACAGAAGAGGACAATCTTGGATAAACAACTTTGTGAGAAGAAAGATTTGTTCTGCTCCCAGTGTCAGAGGGTTTGTCTATCACAGCAAAGGGGGAAGCAGGCAGGAAGAAGAGAAAGGGAATAGAGGATGGAGCCAGCGCAAGACACAGCTTCCAAGGACAGCTCTAGTGGCCTCCTTCCTCTAATTAGCCCTACTTCCCAGCTCCTTTGCATTGCCTCTCAATAACGCCAATACATGACTTCATCATGCAATCAGTTGATCAACTAGACCAGAGTCCTGAGCTTCAGGTCACTCCCCATAATCCGGTCAGCTGGAAAACAAGCCCCAACTATAGTGGCCTACAGGGGACATTTCTTATTCCTAATAAATACCATGTAGCAACTGATGAAGTGAAGTTTTGGAAAGATGTTGACTGAAAATGTAAGAAAAGAAGCAAGACACATAGTATATGACATTAGTCCTTTGCAGTGACGCATCTTATGTAGAGGGGTGAGCAGCTGCAGATGTACCCATCTGTCACCTGGATCCAGGTTGGTGGCTAGCAAGCCCCAGTGATCCTCTTTATTGCCTCCTCATAGCACAGCTGTTACAGGCACATGTAGCCATGGCCAGCTTTTTTGTCAGGGTCCTGGGGGATCTGAAATAAGATCTTCATGTTTGTGCAGCAAACTATTACCTACCCTCCAGCTTTGAGACTTAAAAATAATAGTATCAAATAAAGACTTTGTTGTGGCTATGGAAACATTCCATGGTGAAAGCTCTGCCCTGGCCTTTGGGGGTTGTCAGAGGAGAGGAGCATGGGATTGTGGGGGCTGGTGCTGGTTGGGATAGTAGAAGGCCTTAGTTTGAGGTGAGGAAAGGGGATGTAGTGTCCACTTGTCCTGTGATCCAATGTGCTTGCCCTCCTGGGCTCTGTAAGAGGCACTTCCTACAAGTGTTCAGACCTTCCTCCCTTACAGCGCAGCATCAGGAACTGGAGAATGGGTTTGGAACTGGACAAGATGATGCCTCTGCTGCCACCAGCATCACGTTTACTTAACTACCCTGCAGTCTTGGGGCTACCTCCCAGCACCGTCTCATTGCTCCCTCAGTGGGAAGAAGGAGGGGGTTTTAATACGACAGTCACTTACTACTGTTACACGGAACCCTTCCACTTCAGTAGCAGACCTTCCAAGGCTCATGTTAAAACCATCAAAATCATATATGCACACATTTAAGGAGTCAACCAAACAGCATGAAGTTTATTAAAAAACTAGAGTCCAGAGTCTCCTTCTGTCCACCTCGTCCTACTTAGAGCCAGTCACTCAGGGCTATGTTTCTATGTTCTTTCTGTATTTACTTCTGTATTTCTAGTGAATGGGGTAAAACTGTTAATTTTTGTTTGCTTGTTTGAGACAACTGTAGTAGTTTTCTCCTCATTTTGACACACCACCCAGATAGAAACAGCTCAGGGGAGGGTGGACTTATTTTGTCCTGTGGTTTCAAGGGACATCCTGGCAAGGAAGATGTGGCACGTGAGACCGTGGGAGCCTCTGGGAGATGCACTGTGTGTTTTGGCCTATTCAGCAAAAGAGGGGTCCAGATGGAACAGAGGTGGCACTGACCTTCAAGACTTGCTACCAAGGACTAGCTTCTGCTAGCAAGGTCAAAGGTCACAGTGGTTTCACAGACTCCCCCAAACAGAGCTACCATCTGAGGACCAAGTGTCCTAACGCATGAGTCTATGAGGGACATTTTACATTCAAATCATAACAGACTCTATCCATGGGCTTCATACTATGGAAGAAGGGCACAGAGCTTCATTTTTACTTCCTCCCTTGAACAATTCCCTCCACCATCGTCCCAGTGGAGTTTGTATTATATTTTGGTCAGTTCAATATTCAGAATACACTATTCAAAATCAAGTTTTTCAGGAATTATGATTATTTTTTCTAAGTTTTTAAAATTTCCCTGGGACTCATAGGAATAGCCAGTAGCTACACGGTCTCTTGAAATGGGACACTATGACTATGGTAGCTGTAGGAATTCTGGTTTTCTTTTCTTTTCTTTTTGAGAGAGAGACTCTTTGTGTAGTCCTGGCTGTCCTGGAATTCTCTGTAGACCAGGCTGGTCTCGAACTCAGAGATCCACCTGTCTCTGCCCCCTGAATGCTAGAATTAAAGGTGTGTGCCACCATTGCCCGATAGAACTACTAATGTTGTTTAATTTTAACTCTTTTACAACTTAATTTAAAAAGTTGACGGTTTTTTGAAAATGTTTGGAATACCTTTGTTATGTAAATCACCTTCCATTTGCAAATTGAATGAAACTTCTGTAGAGCTGAAGTCAAATATTTCTGAGAAATCTGGGTGGGCAAATTGAGAAGGCTGGTAAATGCAAAATGCACCTGAAGCTCAAATACTTCATTTGAAGAGATAATATAAAATTCCTCACAAATAACTTTTCTACTAATATTATGTTTAAATAATATTTTGCATTATAGTGAGTTGACCATGACATGTCATAAAAATGAATCTGAGTGCAATTTCTGCAATGACAGATTATTTAAAGCTACACCTGGTGTGCATATTAGGTTTCTGTGGGACAGGACTGTACTGAACTGTATTTGTTTTTGTTTGGCCTTTTGGTTGCTACACATTTATCAACCTTTGATTTCAAGCCAGAGTTCTGAATCTCCTCTCAGGTGGCATTCACAGTGGCCAGCCTGTCTCCTCTGCCCTTGAGAAGCTCTCCACTGGCCTGGCAGCTGTCATGCTGAGGTCCCTCTTCGCTGACACCTTGGGAATCCCTTTATTGCTCTACATGCTGAAGCCTTTTCCCTGGCTGTCTTCTTTCCTCTTCAATTCTGTTGTTTCACAAAGCACCCTTTCCAGTGGTGACCTGAAAAACAGTTCGTGGGAGGCTAATATTTTGCAGCCTCATTTGGCTTAGAGTTCTGCGCATGCCCTGACACAGCAGTTTGGGGAGGTGACTCCACTATGGAAAAAGTTGTTCAGAAATTGGAAGCCACCATTGTCGTGTAGCTCCTTTGTGCCGTTGAGAAATCCTGTCACTTGCCGTGCATCCTTTGGACGCGAGCTTTCCCCAGCAACCTTCCTTTCTTTTTCTTCTGCTAGAATCCTCCTTATCTCGCCATTGCAGTAACTGCCATGACTTGCTGTGGGTCATGACTTCCAGTTCTGGGAGATGCTCCTGACTTACACAGTGGGTGATTTCTTCCCCTTCATTTTGTTTTCATCCTTTCCCTTGGGCAATCTTTACTGTTTGGATGAAACAGATGGTTACTGGTCTGCCCTGATCTTCTGGTCACCTTATCTTTTGGATTTCTCACCCGTGTCTTTTGCTCTCCTGTCTGAAACATTGCCTGCACCTCTGTCCTAACTCTTCTCAGTTTATACTACTGTACGACTAACACCAAAGCTCTTCTTTTGTTGCTGGCTACTTTCTCTTTGACCACATCCTGCTCTTGTCATATGGGTATTGTGTCCTCTATACCTTGTCTTCAAAAACAACAGGGATTGTCTTAATATTTTTCTCTTTCTAATCCCCCCCCCCCACCCTGCCTTTCTGTTTTAGGTTTCTTACCCTCTTTGGAAAGGTAGCAATCCTGTGTTGCTTGGGCAGTTGACTACCAAGGATGGGGTCAAGCTTCCTGGCAGGGTAGCTGAGGGGAATTCCCAGGACAGCTGCTTTAGGTGTTTCCTCCAGAGCTGCTCAGATTTTCCAGTAGGGACTCTGCCCTGTCTCCTGTCTCGAGGGCAGTAGCATCCTGGATGCCAGCATTCTGGGAACTGACGTAGGGAGAGAGCCTGGTTCACCACTCAGCATTCACTATGGCCTGGTTCTTTGAGGCACTCCAGGCGCGGTTGGCTACCTCTGCCAGATGATCTGTCTCTGCAACAGCAGACTACCCTGTAACTCCGAGGCCTGGGAAAATGATTTCATTTGTTTATGATTTTTTGAATCAGGCTTTTGGTAAGCTAGTCTGAATAGTGTGTTTGATCACATGGTTGCAGCTGGTGCTGCAGAGACATAGGGTCTACTCTGTCCTTCCCATGGCTTGGTTTCTGTCTCTCTGTCTCTTTCTTTTGCCGCCTCTGTCTGTTTCTCCCCATGCTCTCTCCTGAGAACCCCTTCATCTGGTCTGGGTTTCTCACAGTCTGGGAAAGTCTCAATATAGTCGGACTTTTTACCCTGCCAACTCTCAATGGGCATCAAGCGGAAGCTGCTAGTTGAGGACTGTGCCCACAGAAGACACAGTGTCACTTTGAGCACATTATACTGGTCAGAGAAATCACAGCGCCTCCCTTTCCTTGCCTCCCCAGATTCAAGGGTGTGAAAAAATGGACTCCTGTTCTTAATTAAAGGAGAGTCTCTTGCAAATGGTGACATGGCTATAGGAGGGTCACGTCTGCAGATATGTTCAACCTGCCTTACTTCCTGGACCAAAATGTATCTTTACTACACGTGTGTGTGTGTGTGTGTGTGTGTGTGTGACATGATGCTTGTACAGAAGCCAGGGCTTGACTTGCAAAAAGGAGTTGGTTCTCACTCTCCTCCATGTCTTAGTTATTGTTCAATTGCTGTGAAGAGACACCATGACCACAGCAACTCTTATAAAGGAAGACATTTAATTGGGGCTTGCTTATAGTTCAGAGGTTGAAACATTATCATCATGGAGCGTGCAGGCAGACATGGTGTTGGAGAGGAGCTCCATTCTACATCTGGATCCACAGGCAGCAGGAAGAGAGACACTGGGCCTGGCTTGAGCATCTGAAATCTCAAAACTCACCCCCAGTGACATGCTTCCTTCAACAAGGCCACACCTCCTAATAGAGCCACTCCCTATGGGCCCATGGGGGCCATTTTCATTCAGACCACCAGTCATCATGTTGGTCCCAGGAATCCAGCTCAGGTCATCAGGCATGGCCACAAGCATTTTTACCTGCTAAACCATCTTGCTGGTCTGGTCAATATTTTTTTTTTTCTTTTTTAGGGAATACAAGTTTCATTTGGTATGAGTATTTATTGTTTCCTCATTATGTTGAAAAAACCAAAAGAATATTTGTATTGTACTAGCTTATCGACACATGCCTGTAACACCAGCTACTCAGGAGCTGAGGCAGGAGAATTCCTTGAGTCTACCTTCCTCAATTGTTCTCCATGTTATCTACTAAGGGCTCCTCTCACTGGGCCTGAAGCTTGCAGCTGGTTGGCCAGCTTGCTTCGGGATCCACCCTGTCTGTCTCTGCTTCCAGAGCTCCAGGATTACACTGGTTGCTTTGCCCTCCTAGTTTTTATGTGGGTGCTGGGGAGCCTCACACTTCACCCTCAAGTCCAGGAATTTTATGCTATCCTGGGTGACATTGGGAGATACAGTATCTAAACACACACACACACACACACACACACACACACACACACACACACACACACTTTCTACAAGTCTTCAAAGTATTTTCTCTCTTTTTCTGTACCAAAACCAAATCTTTTAAAATACCCTCCCCTGAAGTTTGTGCTCTCTTTTTTTTAGGAAGGAGATTTGCATTTATTCACTTGGAGGTTTAGAGCATCTTATCAGTGATAGTCTTAGATCCTGTTCTCATCATGCCAAAGGGGAAATTTTACATTTTTATTACTTTGGTGGGTTTGTTTTTTCCTCACTTGGAAGTCTATTCAGCTGGGAGACAGACAGATGTTGGTTGACAGACAGGTTTGCCTTCAGCTGTCCCACAGTTCCATTCTCTTCTAGCTTAAGTCTGAGAACTTCTTAGTGCTTTGGGGAGGGTCTTCCTTTGTTGACTTGTAATAGTGGTTGTCAATACCTTGTGTTTTCATTTTATCCTTTAAAATCATGTGTGTGGTCTGTGCATATGAGTGCAGGTATCTGTGGAGTCCAGAAACAGGTGTCAGATCTCCTGGAGCTGGAGTTACAGACCATGTGAGCTGCCAGGGTGGTCAGTATTACTAGCCTCTCTCCATCAACACCAGGGTTCACAGATTTCCTCCAAGTTGCTAAGTTACTAATACCATTTTTCATTTGTTATGTTTGCGTATAGACTTTGCCCTCCATTGGTGTGACCCATTATGTGCCTTTTGTTAGGCTTTGGGAGGCAGAGGACATTTAAACCACTCGAATCATCATCTCTCATTTTCACTGGTTATTTTGTACTTGGCTTAGGTTGGCCTTCTAAGAAATACTTCAGGAATGGGATATGCCAGAGTGGACAGTTTCTCTCCAATGGCTAAGAGGAGGGCAAAGCTCCAAAGCAGTGATTCCAGCGATTAGCCTGGGAGAGACCTACAGAGCCCAGGGAGTGCTGCTGATAAAATGCCCATGATCAGGCCATAGCCAAGAAGCTATGATTTGATTGACTGTGACAAGGCCCAGTCAGCTTTCACACAAGCTCCTCTTCAGGTGGTTCAGTCCTTAGTATGGATGCATGTCTTGTAACTATGCATGCTTTGGAATTGGGAAAAGCAGAAAAAAAGAAATAGTAGGAGTTAAAAGGATACTGTTCCAAGGAAGAGAAAAGGAAGGTCCTGGGAATTAATGCATGTGTTCTTTCCTGGCTCTGCAGCTGGGCATTTTATGGCCATCTATTATCTCTTTTGCGCTCTATTTCACTCTGAGATAGCAATAATGATGCCTACCTTGTGGGTCTGAGCAAGAGAAAACTGCATGCTTGTGAAAGTAAATGTTTGTTTATGTGAACTACAACAAAGAATATAGAGAATAAAAGAACATAAGAGAGAGAAGTAACAGAAAGAAAGAAAAACTCCCGAGACAGAGAACAATGGTTTTCCTTTGGTCGGCTCTCTGACCTAGGCCAGTTTGAACCACTGCAATACTGTTGTCTAAGGTAAAAGACTGCAGAGGACATTTCAGAAAGAGAACACAGTGTCTCGAGTGGTGCAGAAGTCTCAAGTCTTTGAAACTTTCCCAATCCCATCAGCCCACCAACTTACCCTGTATGCCAGCCACATTCTCAACCGTACTGGTTATTTTCATTGTAGCTGTAACAAAATACCTGACAGATACAAGATAAAGAAGGAAGGTTTAGGGATGTCTTTCAGCCATTTGAGCGTCCTCTGAAATCAAAATGACTCTGAGATACCACCTTACACCTGTCAGAATGGCTAAGATCAAAAACACAGAAGACAGCTTATGCTGGAGAGGATGTGGAGCAAGGGGAACTCTCCTTCACTGCTGGTGGGAATGCAAGCTTGTACAGACACTTTGGAAATCAATATGGTGCTTCCTTAGAAAATTGGGAATCCATCTCCCCCAAGACCCAGCTGTAGCACTCTTGGGCATATACCCAAGGAATGCTCAATCATACCACAAGGGCATTTGCTCAGCTATGTTCATATCAGCATTGTTTGTAATAGCCAGAACCTGGAAACAACCTAGATGCCCTTCAACTGAAGAATGGATAAAGAAAATATGGTACATATACACGATGGAGAGAAAAACAATGACATCATGAGGTTTGCAGGCAAATGGATGGATCTAGAAAAAATCATCCTGAGTGAGGTAACCCAGACTCAGAAAGACAAACATGGTATGTACTCACTCATAGGAGGATACTAGATGTAAAACAAAGATGACTAGACTGCTACACAACTCCAGGGAGGCTACCTAGAAAACAGGACCCTAGGAAAGGCACAGGGATTGCCCAATGACAGAGAAATGGATGAGATCTACATGAACAACCTGGACAACAGTGGGAGTAATAAAGGGCAAGGTTCGAGGGAAAGAGAGCTAAGGGGAGCAGGAGATCCCAGCTGGATCAAGAACAGAAAGGGAGAATAAGGAATAACAGACCATGATAAATGAAGACCACATGAGAACAGGAAGAAGCAAAGTGCTGGAGAGGTCCCCAGAAATCCACAATGATACATCCACTGTAGACTGCTGGCAATGGTCAAGAGAAAGCCTGAACTGACCTAGTCTGGTGATCAGATGGCCAAACACCCTAATGGTCATTCTGGAACTCTCATCCAATAACTGATGGAAGTGGATGCAGAGATCCTCAGCCAGGCCCCAGGTGGAGCTCCAGGAGTCCAATTGGTGAGAAAGAGGAGGGACTGTAAGAGCATGAATTGTTGAGACCAAGATTGGAAAAGCACAGGAACAAATAGCCAAACTAATGGAAACACATGAATTATGAACCAAAAGCTGAGGAGCCCCCAACTGGATCAGGCCCTCTGGATAAGTGAGACAATTGAATAGCTTGAACTGTTTGGGAGGCACCTAGGCAGTGGGACCCAGACCTGTCCTTAGTGCATGAGCTGGCTGTTTGGAACCTTGGGCTTATACAGGGACACTTTGCTCAGCCTGGAAGGAGGGGACTGCCTGTACTGAATCCACCAGGTTGAATTGAATCCCCAGAGGAGTCTTGGCCCTGGAGGAGATGGGAATGGAGGGGAGGGGCTGGTGGGAAGGTATGGGCGGGGGCGGGAGGGGGGAGGACAGGGAAACCCATGGCTGATGTGTAAAATTAAAAACACAAATATAATAAATAAGAAAAGGAGAAAAAAAAAAAGAAGGAAGGTTTATGCTGACCCACCACAGGCAGGACAAGGCGACAGCAGTGGCAGTGTGGCCTGCTGGTAGCATCCCGTCTGCAGTCAGGATACAGAGAACATTGCTGCTTGGTTCAGTGTTTTCTTTTCTCCTTCCATTCAGGAGAAATCTGCAGTAATAAGATTGATGTTATAAAGGTTTTACTGACAGATTATTTTAGGAGACATTAAATCACACAAGTAGCATTTAGCTAAAGGAGTGCTACTCTAGAAGTATCGCAAAGATAAGTAAGATGCTAGCCAGGTCTGTTAGAGACAAGAGGTATTTAGGATGTTAGGATGTAAATGTTTATTCACCAGGGTTGACCAGGCATTGGACTCCATTCCCCCAAAAGGACATGCCTCTAACAGGCGGCTCAAGGGGGCAGACCAGAGTCGCAACCATAGGTTCTGGTCTGCCATTAAGGCCTCTGTGCTTATCAGAAGACACAAAATTTTGCCAAGTGTGCAAGATTTCCCAGGGTAACAACTATTCAAAAAATAACAACATTGGTGTACTTAAAATAATTCTGGCTGGGTGATGATTGTGCACGCCTTTAATCCTGGCACTGAGGAGGCAGAGCCAGGTGGACCTCTATGAGTTCGAGGCCAGCCTGAGCGAGATCCAGGATAGGCACCAAAATTACACAGTGAAACCCTGTCTCGAAAAACCTAAATAAATAAATAAAATTCTGGCAACATCTTTGTTGTGTAAATCTGTTGTCTGTCCAAGCAGCCAGACTTGTGGACTCCTGCTATGTTTAAATTGTTCAAAGCATAACCTGGGGCTGGATCTGAACAAGATTGAAGGATAGCAGTGTAGCTGGAGTGCAGAAGCCTATGGTGTGTACACAAATCTTCTGTTGAGGGCTGGCTCTTCCTTGGTCATTGGCCTCAGCTGGACAGGCACTGTTAAAAAGCTGATCTGTAAGTGTATGGAGTGATTCCTCACTGGGAAGGTTTATTATTTCCATTACAGCGTAGCTCTACAAACCCATAATTCATGCCTTCAAAACCAGTACAATGGGAAGGACAATCCAAATTCTGCTACCATCCAGAGGTGTTGTCCCATCCCGTTCTGTCATAGCTGTAGCAGCCCTGTGCATTTGGTGAAAAGCACTTATTTCTTTAGGTAGTTTTCTTGGGACAGGATCTCACATAGCACAGGCTGACCTTGAGCTCACTAGAGCCCCTGCTCTTTCTGGCTCAGCTTCCTGAGTATTGGGGTTGCAAGTATGCATAATCATGTCCAGCTGAGGCAGGGGTTTTGTTTTTGCTTTTCCTCATTTTAAGCAGAAATTTATTGAGCAAAGCAACATAGACACCCCAGAGAGAGATTGGAATGGGTGGTTCTGAGTGTTCTGGAGAAGCATGGTGTCCTCCAAGTTGTTGATAAGGGATCCTCAGTGGTAAAATAATTGGCATTTTTATTAGCTAGAATCTTTGATGGGAGGGGCCTTGCCCTCCACGCACCTTTCCTTTTGTTCCAGTGCAAACAGACTGTTAATTAGGTTTCTGCTAAACTCTTTAACAGTTACATGTGCTTGTCAGCAGTGTCAAACTCAGGCACACTCCCCTTTCCTGCTGATTGCACTTTCCATATCTTCCTCTTTTGAGTTCTTTGTCAACCTCAGTAAATGCAGTGAGCCTTAACCATGTCACAGCCTGACTTTTATTTTGTTTTAAAATTTCCTCTTCCAAGCAACTTGATCTAGTATTTTAAAATCCATTCTCACTCTGGTTCTCAAGATGGATAGATGCAGCCAGATTCCCTGCTAGAATACACCATGAATGGCCTCTAGTTCAGATCCCGATAGCATCCTCATTCACCCCCGAAGCTCATGAGCCCAGTTTTACTGTCCGCATTTCTGTTGGCATTCTGGGCTTTTGAACTCTAGCCAGAATGACCCATTGAGCTCTGTTTACAGCAAGGCCCTCAGCAGCTCACAACTTTTAAATGCTTCCGGAAAACCATTTCAGAAGGCCTACGAACCACATGGCCAACTTTCTCACAACCACCCCACTCCTTGGCACAAAATTTCTTATTAGTTTTTCTGTTGCTGTGACCAAATACTTGACAAAAAGGAACTGAAAAGGAGGCTGTGTTGGTTCCCAGAGCAAAGAAATGCTATCCATCATGGCAGAGATGGGTGCTGGTGGGGCAGTTTGCTTCATGGAGATGACGGGGAGCAGAGAAACGGAAATGTCAATGCTCAGCTGGTTTTCTCTTTTTGCCTTTTTATTCGGTGCAGAATTCCAGCCCATGGAATTCAGGGTCAGTTTTCCCTCTTCATTTATGCCTCTGCAAAACCCTCACAGATGTACTCAGAGGTGTGTCTTGTAGCTGACTCAGAGATGTACCTATAGGTGTGTTTTGTAGGTGATTCCAAATCCAGCCAAACTGACAATCAGTATTTAACATCACACCTTCCCATCCTTCCAAAGACCACTTATAATATAAACTAAAGATTAATAGACAGGTAGAATAAATCCTGAAGTTTTATTTTCTAAATAAAGTTGTTAGGTAGCTAGGCAGAGAGCAGTGGTGTTGGAGGACATTGAGAATAAATATCAGGGCTCTGTTGAGGCCCATTATGGGAAGACTATTTCTTCCTGGTCAAAATGATGGAATTTACCTTTGGTCCTGGGTGGAGACATGGTATTAAAAATTTCTATTTTATTTTATGTGTATGAGTGTTTTGATTGCAGTATATCAGTGTACCACGTGTGTGCTTGGTGTTTGTGAAGGCCAGAAGAGTGTCATATCCCCTAGAACTGGAGCTACAGTTGGCTGTGGGCCGCCAGGTGGGTGCTGGGAGTTGAATTGGGCCCTTCTGGAAGAGCAGCAAGTACCCTCAACCACTGAGCCATCTTTCCATCCTCAAGGCATGACATTTTGATTTTCTCCAAAGATTAGAACATTGTAGACTGTCTTCTTCCTTAAGAGTTAATCTAGCTAGGCTGGTCAGTCATCTGGCCAAGAGAACACACTTGGGGAAGGCTGATTCACCTAAGACTAAGTTAAGGAAATGGGCAAAATGGCCATTTAATGAGATAATCTGCTTCTTTTTCCCAGGGACCCTCCCCCTATGCACCCACTTATAGAGTCCCCAGGATTTAGGCTGCCCACTTTTCCTAGTCCTAACTTAGAAAAGCACAATTCCCCTTTTCTGTCTCTTTTTCCTTCACATGCTGGCCAAAAGCCTGAGTAGGCTTTCCCTGACACTTTGGACTTGTTCTCTGAAGCCGCCCACTTTCCTGTGTGTGGCTGTTTGTTCTTTTCCTGAATCTGCTGGCCTGACTGAAATCACAGATCTGTTTCTCTGTTCCCCTCTTGGCAGCTGTCAGAGTTTTACGGCTTGGCTGTCCTGTTAGTTTTCTCCCAAACTCTAATAAAAGTTGTTGTCTAGCTTCCTTCTATGTTTATTTCTAAATTCTTTTATTAACGAGACTAAGAACCCCAAACAAAGAAACTTCAGTCTCCCCAAATGTCTTAGTAAGGGTTACTATTGCCGTAATGAAACACTATGACCAAAAGCAACTGGGGGGGGAAAAGAGTTTAATTCACTCACAGTTCATCATCAAAAGCAGTACAGGGTAGGAGCCTGGAGGCAGGAGGCCATGGAGGGGTGCTGCTTACTGGCTTGCTCAGCAAGGCTTGCTCAGCCTGCTTTCTTATAGAGCCCAGGACCACCAGCCCAGTGATGGCACTACCTACAATGGGCTGGGCCCTCCCCCATCTATTACTATTTAAGAAAATTCCCCTAGTGGTGGTTCATACCTTTGATCCCAGCACTTGGGAAGCTGAGGCAGAAGTTATCTATGTGAGTTCAAGGCCAGTCTGGTCTACAGAGCGAGTTCCAGGACATCCAGAACTACACACAGAAACTCTGTCTCAACAAACCAAGAAGAAGAAGAAAATGAAGAAGGAGGAGGAGGAGGAGGAGGAGGAGGAGAGGAAGAAGAAGAAGAGGAAGAAGGAGAAGAAGAAGGAGGAGGAGGAGGAGGAGAAGGAGGAGGAGGAGAAAATGCCCTATATCCAGATTTTTTTTTAAAAAAAATACTTTTTGTTGCTTCTTTGTGGATTTCACATCATGTACCCCAATCCCACTCATTTTCCCCTTCTTTTGTATCTGCTTTCTGCCCTTGCAACCTTCCCCCAAAATAAAATAAAATAAGATAAAATAAAATAAAGACAACAATGACCTCATTGTGGAATAATGAGTCACAGTATACCCTTTATACCATACATATTTACTTGCAAATGTTCATTGCAATGAGTTATTGGTCAGGTTTGAGGATCTGGCTTCTGCTACACTATCAATACTGAGTCTTCACTGGGGACTCCCCTTGGACATCCTGTTGCTGCCCCATGCTGTGGATAGCCTGCAGCTTTGAATCTGAAGAACTGGCCCCTTTGCATGCTCCAGCAGTTCATAAATGGGATGGATGTTAGGGTGAGTCAACTCATAGCCCTGGATCTGGACCTGAGTGGTAGCTGAGTTGGTCAGCCCACAAGCTCTCCTGCATCCTCACCACCAGGGCAAGCTCTCCAGCACTGTCCAGGCTAGTTCACCCAATGATGTAGGTAGCAAGGTTATGGCCAGTTCTGCCTTTGGGCCTGCTCATGCCTTTGGGCCTGCTCACCTACACCCTCATCACCAGGACCAGCTCTACTGTGTTGCTCAGGTGAGGTGCAGGATCTGCTTTCCAGAGTGCTGCAGCTGGTGAGGGGCAGAGACAGCTCTCCCACTCTCATGTCCCCACAAAGTGAGCTCTCCCACCTGCTGCAGGTTATCCTTGTGCTTCCAGGCATCCAGAATCTGTTTCTTATGATCTCAGTCATGGTGCTTGCTGGGCATGAGTGCCACTCTTGATGGTTCTCATAGCTTCCTCTCTTAATAACAATACTCTCTCAGTTCTTTCTCATGGGGTAGTGGAGAGAGGCTGGAATGCTTACTCTTGGGAGAGATCAAGGCCCTTGCCAAGGCTACAGCCCTGTAGCTTTCACTGAGAGCTCAGAGCATCACACTCAAGCTGCCGCTGCCGCCAGTACTATCTTGATTCCCCTATAGTCATATCTTATGGAGACATTTTCTCAACTGAGGTTCCCTCCTTTCAGATAACTCTAGCTATGTCAAGGTGACATAAGGCTAGCCAATACAACTGACCCCTTGTCAACTTGACATACAAGCACATCACTCTTAAGCCATAACCTTTCCTTTCTTGTTCTTCCCCAATATCACACATTAACATTCAACATTACAACATAAGTGTTCCAAATTTTAAGTCTCTCAGTCTTTTTAAATTCAAACACTTTAAAATTCAGTCTCTTTAAGATAGCCAGTCTCTTTTAAAATCCAAAGTCTTTTAAAACTCAGTTTCTCAACTGTGGGTTTCTATAAAATCAAAATAAATCAAATGCTTTCTTACTGCAAAAGGGAAAAACTAGGGCACAGTCACAATCTGAACAAAGCAAAATCAAACTCTAACAGTATAAATAACTCAATATCCAGTGTCTGGGGGTCACTCATGATCTTCTGGGCTCTTCCAAGGGGCTTGGCTCATTTCTGTGACTCTGCCCTCTGTAGCATGCACAACTTGGCTTCTAGCCTCCAGCTGACTCCACTCCACTGCTACTACTGTTCCTGGTGGTCATTCTATGGTACTGGAATCTTCAACTGGGCTGAATGTTCACCGATAGCTTCTCCTGGGCTCTCTCTTGGGACTCTAGCCCTGCCACACAGTGCCAAACCTCACCTGCTCTCCATGATCTATTCATGCCTTCAAAACCAGTACCACTTGGGTGACTCTTACACTACCAAGTTTGTCTGCAAGCACAAGATACAACCTTGGCCACCTCTGGAACACAGCTTCTGTTGTTGACCCTGAGGAAACACTTCCCAGAATTTCACTTCAATGATGCTGGTCTCTTCTTCATCACAGATGATTCTTCAGCCCTGACTGATCAGCATCCATTTTCCCAACAAAGCAATGTTTTTGTCCTTTAGTGGTTCTGGTCTCTTGTTAATCACAGCTGACACTTCAACTCCAGCTGACCAGATACCAAAGTTCTTCACACAAAAGGCCTTGTAGAGTCTTTGCTTCTCTCTGCAACTTCACAAGTCAGGCCTCCATGGTTGGTAGTACTCTCAGCATTCTTGTTTGGAAGCAGGCTCCTACAGAGCAGCTCACTGAGATCTCAACAGCCGATGGCTTTTCTAGCCCAAAGTTCCAAAGTCATTTCATAATCCTCCCCCAAAACAACATGATCAGGTCTGTCCCATCAATATCCCACTACCCTAGTACCAATTTCCATCTGTTACTATGCTATTGTTTTGAAGAGACATCATAACCAAATAAACTCTTATACAAGAAGGCATTTAATTTGGGGCTTTCTTACAGTTTTGGAGGCTTAGTGCATTATCATCATGGCAGGGGGAGCATGGTGACACACAGGTTCAGACAGTGCTGGAGAAGTAGTTGAGAGTTTTTCATCCTGATGCATAGACAGCAGGAAGAGAGAGAACTGGATCTGGCATGGGCTTTGAAATCTCTAAGCCACCCACAGTGACACACTTCCTCTAACAAGGCCACACCAACTTGAACAAGGGGACACTCCTTCTAATCCTAGTCTTCTAAAATGTCATCCCTTATGACTAAACCTTAAATATATGGCCTATGGGGGCCATTCTTATTCAAGCCTCTTCACCCAATCAAGTTTGTTAAAGACCTCATCTCTAGCAAGGTGAGATGTTGCTTTCTTAGGTTGATTCCATAAACAACAATCCATTGGTGTAGTAATTATGTGTTAATATTAGATTTTGTCGGCAAACACGGATTTCTTCTCCTTTTCTTTCCTTTCCCCTGTATGGATCGAAAAGACATGTCTGAACCTTTGTGCCATGTTTGCAGTAACACAGTCCCGCAACCCTCCAACATCAACTTTGGATACCCAAAGATTAATTACATCCTAAAACTGCAGGGAGTTGGTGTAGACCCCACATGTTAGAGGCTCAGCCCACAGAAGGGACCCCCACTCCAGGGGCTAGTAACAAATCTCAGGCTGCCATTTTTCTTGCTACCCGGCTATAAATCAGGAGTTCTCCTACCTTGTCCCCCAATCCACTCTTCATAATTGGTTAGAGAAGCCCAGAAAACTCAGGAAACAGTTAATTATGTTTTCTGGTCTATTATAAAGATTATACCTTAGGACTAGTCGGGTGGATGGAATGAGCAGGGCTGATACAGCATAGAAATGGTTTCCCCCTGGAAGTGCTGGGGCCTCAAGGCTCAAGAGATTGTATACTGCTTATGCTTTAGTCTCCGTCCACTTCCTGGGGGGAGCTGAAGCTCAGGTCCCACCTCTCTGATCATCTGGTCTTTGTGATGAGTGACCCCAGCTTGAGGCTATCAAGGGGACCCACCATGTGTCACCTTACTGACGCAAACTCAGATGTGACTGGAAGGGATTCATTGTGAACAACTGAAACCATTCACCCAGGAAATCTGAGGGTTTAATGAGCTGTGCTTTGGGAACCAAAGTCAGACCAAATATATGTTTATATTATGCCAAACCATGATAGCTATGTATCTGTTCCTTTTTATGCACCAGTATAATAATATATATTGAAAAAGAGACTACATCAGCAATTTTATATAAATATTCTGTTATTATTATTGTTATTATTATTATCATGAATCTCTTATTGTGTTTAAAATAAAATTTAACCTTATCCTAATATATATGTGTAGACGAACACATGGTTGACATTGGGTTTGAAGCATCTGCAATTCTAGGCACCTCTGGGCATCTGGGATATCATGATGGTTAATCCTGGTTGTCAACCTAATTGAGTCTGTAATCACCAAAGTGCTAAGTCCTTGGATGGGTCTGTAAGGGTATTTCCTGGGAGGAGTAAATGAGCAGGGAGACCTTCCCTCAGAGTAGTTGGCTCCTTCCAGCAATGGCCCAGATATAAGGTCTGAGGGCAGAGCTAGTGCTTCTGCCCACCTGCTTGTACCCGTTGGCGAGCACAGCTAACACCACCGTTTGCTGCTGCCAATACCGCTGCTGCCCCTTACTGATATGTCAAAACCCAGCTTCTCAGCTGCCCAGTGGGTCTCAAGGACTTCAGCACCAAACTGGGACTGCTGAAGCGTCCAGCTTTGTGGAACTGAGCACCTACTGGGTTCTCAGTCTTTCCCATGTACTACAGACAACCATTGCTAGATTACCCAGCCTGTATTGTGTAGGACATTCTAACAAATCCCCTGTGTAATATACAGTCATTCTGTTAGTTCTGTTCCCCTAGGAAATCCCGACTCTACAGCACATAAGAAGGAACAAATATAAAAAAGTTTTCTTTCTTGAAAAAACCGTATTCTTTGACAGTTTCATATATGTATATAATGACTCTTAGTTATTTTCACCATTACTGCCTCTCATCTCTCTCCTCCTCCCATTGAAATCCTTTTTCTTTTCAACAAGCCCTTCCCCCACCGCCACTGCCAATACTTTCATGCCTTCTTTTTGTGTGTGACCCACTGTGTTTAATTAGAGTTGCTTGTCCAATCATGGGGGAGGTTTTATACTTATCAGCAAATACACCTCTGAAGCAGATGAAACCCTCTTCACCAGCAACCCCCACCCACGTAGGAAGGGTGGGAGTCTCATGGCTGCCTTTCCCATTCATGATGAGATATTAGCAGGCCCAATTGAGTGCGGTCTTCTGCAAACAACCACAGCTGTGGAGAGTTCGCAAGTGCAGTGATGGCGTCGTGTTCAGAAGACATCTCTTTTCCTGCGCATTTACCCATCCTCTGGCTCTTACACTCTTTCTTCTCCCCCTTTACTGGTGTTCCCTGAACCAAAGGGGGTGAGTTTGGCTAGTTACAAGTATCTGCATTAACTGCCACTCATTATTTAAGAAGCTCTTCTGATGAAGACTGAACAAAGAAGTAACCTCTGATGGCAATTGTGGCTTGTATGGTGTTTTTAAAGTAAAAATAAGAATCTTCAGGTGAGATCACCACGGTGTTTGGATTTATGCTCAACCCAATGACTCGTGTCCTCATAAGGGCCTTGAATGGAGAGAAAAACACACAGGGAAGAACGTGTGAAAATGGAGGCAGCTAGAAGAGGCACAGAAGCTTTGGTTTCTTTAGAGGGAGTGTGGCTTTGTCAACACCACGGTTTTGAACTTTTGGCTCCAGAATGAAGAGAGAACAAAATTTGTTGCTTTGATGCATCTCCAGTGCTGGGTTACAGGCATGTGACACCATGCCTGGGTGCAGCTCCATTTTTGTCTTTTTAATTGTAGACCTGCATAAGAGTGACAGCTAACAAACACACACACACACACACACACACACACACACACACACACACACACACAGCACACAGAGAGAAAGCTGCTATGCTAAAGAAATTAGACCTGTATTTTTCAATACAGCCTCGATCAAATTCTTAGGACAAGGGCAGAAGGTAGTCACATGCTTTGTCAAAGTATCACAAGAGTGGTCTCTAATCCAGTTGTTAATATGGTTTCCTCTTGAACCCTCTTGAGCTGGGCCTCCATGGTCCACACAACCCTACTGTCTTCTAAGCTTCTACTAGAACAGCCCATTAAACTCTGCTTAGAACATTCAACTGCTTTTCTACTCCCAAGCCCTAAGGTCCTACACTTTCCTCCAGAAGCACCTTGGTCAGAATATTCATGGCATTATACGCCTTCCTGATACCAATGTCTGTCTCAGTTACTTTTTTTACTGCTGCGATAGAACACCATGACCAACTTAAAGAAGGAACGACAAACTTAGCACTTAACAGTTACTAAGCAACAGAAGCCTGTCACTGCCATATTGGGGAGCATTGCATCAGGCAGCTATGGCACTGGAGTAACAGCTGGGAGCTCATATCTTCAACTGGAAACAGGAACAAGAGAGAACACACCGGGGATGGCATGAGTCTCTTGAAGCCTTAAAGCTCACCCCCAGTAACATACCTCCTTCAACAAGACCACACCTCCTAATCCTTCTTAAATAATTCCACCAACTGGTATTTTGGAATATTAGTTGAAGTTGTATTACATTTGTTTATGCTGTGGAACATTTGTTTAATGATGCAAAGATGTGTTGCATTCTTTTATGTTGCATTTGTTTAACTCTGTGAAGCTGTGTTACTTTGCCTGCCTAAAACAGCTGATTGGTCTAGTAAAGAGATGAATGGCCAATAGCAAGGCAGGAGAAAAGATAGGTGGGGCTGGCAGGCAGAGAGAATAAATAGGAGGGGAAATCTGGGAAGAGAAGATTGAGGAGCAAGAAAAAGGAGAAGGAGAAAAGGGCATCAGGGCCAGCCACCCAGCTATACAACCAGACACAGAATAAGAAGGAAAGAAAAGATATACAAATAGACAAAGGTAAAAGCCTAGAGGCAACAGGTAGATAATTTAAATGAAGAAAAGCTGGCTAGAAACAAGCCGAGCTAAGGCTGGGTATTCATAAGACTCTGTATGATTTATCTGGGTTCTTGGTGGTGGGCCCCCAAAGAACTAAGAGTAAAGAGTGAAATCAACCAACTTCAAACTGGTGGCAAATATTCAAACATGAGCCTGTAGGGGCCTTTCTCATTCCAACCACCTCAAGCATACATATACCTTTCACCCTCCCTTCTTCTTTCCCTCCTTCTTCCTCAGCATAATTCTAATGCTTAAGAAAGTATCTAAGTATGCTAGAGCAAAGATAGTAAATCCCCAAAGAAGTTAAATGATATGCAAGTTAAATGTTCAGACAGGACCACAAGAAGGGGTTCAGCAAGCCACCAGGCAGTAAGTACAGAAAGGGTGGAGTTGGCCCCTTTGTCTTACTTTGTTTCTCCTGATCTAATATCCTTTGTTCCCAAGAACTAGATTTCTCTCTCAATGCCTTGAAATATGTTCCTCCAGGCAAAGCAGATGATTGCAAGGGTCAAGTGCTTTCCATACAAGGAGCTACATTCTCAGCCTCAGACAATAAATACCCAGTGGTCATGGTAGTCCATGTGGTCCTTGCACTGGAAAGTGGAGACAGAGAGAGGCTCTCTGGAACAAAATGGCCAATACACTAGCCAAGTTGCCAAGCTTTAGGCTCTAGTGAGAAACTACCTTAATAGATAAGGTAGATATTGATTGAGGAAGACATGTCTCTATAGGCATACATACATATATACACATGTGTGAGAACACGCATACACATATACACATGTGAAAGTAAAATATACAGTGCTCAAAATGCCCAGCTCTCAAAAGGAAGGGAAATACAAAATACCCCCACCTCCCATGCCATGAGGCAGTGCACCTCATCCAGTGACATCACTTTAGTCTTCCAATTCTGAGCCTCAACCTAGACTCTTCTTTTTTTTTTCCAGATCACATTTATAGATTTTTTTTGTCCGTTTCCTGTTTCTAAAGAGATTTTTTAAAGAAGATAAGCAGTTTAAAGATGATTGATTAAAAACAAAACAAAAACAAAAACAAAAAAATCTCTGAGTTATTAATCCCCTGTGAGGTATCATGAGAAAAGTGACGGTCCCCATCAAAGCCATGCTGGGAAAAACATGTGCTTAAAAAAATCAATAATACGAAAAACTGACCAACACGAAAATGGCCAGGCTGGAGAATGGCTCAGTGGTTAGGAATGTGTTGTTCTTCCAGAGGACCTGAGTTTGGTTCCCAGCACCCATATCAGGTGGCTCACAACTACCTGTAACTCCAGCTTCAGAGGATCTAATGTCTCCTCTGACCCCACAGGCACATACACACACACAAGTAAAAATACGAATAAATCTTAAAACCAAAACATTTTTAAAATGTACAGGGTCTTTCACCTTTTGCCCCGTCTATTTCGGAAGGCCTACATTTGTGGGAACCCTTGTGAGGCCACTGGACAGTGCTCAGTCAGCAGAAAAGGACCCCTAGTGACTACGCTGGATGAGTAGAGGCGCTTCAAAAGTGGTTAAAAGAAACGAACTAGAGCCGGCCTGTCAGAGCCACGTCACAGTGCTCAAAATGCCCATCTCTCAAAAGGAAGGGAAATACAAAATACCCCCACCTCCCATGCCATGAGGCCCAGGCGCACAGAGGACAGTTCCAGCTCCTCCCCAGGACTCTCGCCCGCCCGGGGTGGGCAGATATCAACCTGAGCCCGCCCGCCCGGCACCTGTGTTGCTGGGTGGTCCGGCACCATTATGATGAATGAGTGTATGGTTGGGAAATGGAAGAGAGAAAGAGAAAGAAAGGTTTATGTGTTAGGGAGACCTGTGGATAATGAGGAATCAGCGATTGTGGGTGCCCTGCTTGTACCCATGGCCATGGTGCTGTCTGGGCCCGGGCTGCTGCCAAGGGCCATATCTGGATCCGTGGCCCTGCTGCGGCCTCTGTCTGTGTTGATGTCTGTGGTTCCTGTTACCACCGAAGACAATGAAGGTAGGGCTGCACAGAATTGGCCCCGCCCCTCACCTCACTACCAACTGCAGCACTCTAGAGAGTCAGCCATGCATCTTGTCTGGGCAGCACAAATAGAGCTGACCCTGTTGGGATGTGGATGAGCTGGCCCTGAGGGTGTGAGAGCGGGAGAGCTGACCCCACCCCTTGTTTGCCATGTGGTGGCATAGGTGAAAGAAAGATACCCCACCCCGCCCCGCCCCTCCAGCCTTGCCACCTGCAGCTGACCTCCAAAGAAGCACTCACTGCCCCTCGTCTGGGCAAAACTGTAGAGCTGGCCCTGGTGGTGTGGGTGCAGGTGCCCCAGCGCCAAGGATGTGAGAGCAGGAGAACTGGCCCCTCTCCTTACTGCATACTGCAGTGGGTGAGCTAGCCAGAGCGATGCTGGAAAGCTTGCCCTGTTAGTGTTGATGAGGGAAAGCTAGCAGACAGACCAACCCAGCTACTACCCAGACCTAGAACCAGGGCTGAGTTAGCCCACCCCAACATCCTCCTCATCTATGAAGTGCTGAGGCATATGAAGGGGCGGGATCTTCAGACCCAAAGCTGCAGGATCTCCATGACACAGGACAACAACAGGTTACCCAAGAGGAGTCCCAGTATCCAGGGCGTTACAGAAGCCAGAGTCCTTGAACCAGACCAATTTACTCATTGCAATGAACGCTTACAAGTAAAGATGTATAGACTAAAGGGTATACTTTATATAAAACATATATTTATATAAAAATATATTTATATAAAGCAATATAAAAATATGCATAAAACTAAAGAAAAGAAACACAAAGTAAACAAATGTAAGGGAATATGGCTCACTCATGAGTCAGAATAATTGGTAGAAGCCATTCTCAAGAAATCCCAGACACTGGCATTATTAGTCAAAGATGCTAAATTGGCTATCTTAAATATGTCCAGTGTGCTAAAGAAAGCTGGATAAAGATCTAAGAAATCAAGGACACTGCTAGTACTAACTGAATACACCCACAAAGAAAGGAACTTCAGGGTCCAGCAAGTGAGATGAAATTTCATGCAGCATTCAAGAAGATGTGAACAGGTCCACAGGAACAGTGGACTCAAAGGCAAAACATTTGAACCTGAGGAACCAGTGAAAATAGAAGAGAAAATGGAAGGTATGCAAGAGACTGTTAAACACATCAACCTATGTATTATGTACTTCAGAAAAGGGGAAGAAAAGTATTTGAATAGACAAGAGCTGTAAACTTTTCAAATCTGCTAACATGAGCATACACACCCAGGAGGCACCATGAATCCCGGAGATAAACTTTAGGAGATGCTCTGGGATGCACAGCCTGGTTAAGCAGGAGAAAAACCAAAGAAAGAATTTTGAAAGTAAAAACAGAGAAGCAGCTACCTACCATGAAGTATCTCAATAAATTAACAGTTGACTGTTTCCAGAGCCACAGAGGCTAAAAACCAGTGAGATAACACGAAGTTCTGAAAGAAAAAGAAAAACAACAACAACAAATTGACCATGAAGAAAGAAGGTGGAATTACAAGTGAAACCTGAGGGGTCACTACAATAGACTGACTGCAAAAAATGTGGAAGGGAGTTCCTTAGGTTAAAATTAAAAGACAGTTGACAGCAAGTTGAAGCCCTAAGAAGAAATAAGAACCACCAATTAAGAACACTACTTAGATAAATATAAAACCCAGCATCCTTGTCTTTGGTTTGAAGCTTCTTTCTCTCTTTCCCATATGACTTAATAGACAAATGCATTGATTATATCTCTATAGATACTATCTATATATACCTATGCCTCTATCTATCTATCTATCTATCTATCTATCTATCTATCTATCTATCTATCTATCTATCTACCTATCTATCTATCTATCATGGGCACACAATATATAAAGCCTTAATTTGTGATAATAACAATGTTGAGGAGGAGGAGATATGCACATGCACAGAGTGTTTCATCTCAGCGAAATTAGGTTAGTACCATTCAAACTAGAGTATGATAAATCTAAGCTGTACATTATTTTCCCCAAGATAACTACTAAGAAATTAGCTTTAAAATTACAGGAAAAGGAAGGAGAATGTAAAGATAGTGTGTTAAAAATTAGTTCTGATAAAAGAATCTTTCTTCTCTTTCCCTTCCTCCTCTCCCTTCTCTTCTCCCCTCCTCCTTCTCTTTCTGAGTAACTTTTCATGTTTTCTATTTGTTCATTTTCCACCCACAATTCTCAGAGCTCCCAATACCTAGACCTTGGCAGTTTGGAAAAAACACCGAGTCAGTTTTGCAAGGCAAACCCAGACCACGGATTTCACAGTCTATTAGAATAAAGGCCTCACTAAACTCAAGGGCAGCAAAAGAGGTCTTGGTGTTAGCAAGCCATGCAACATAGACATTTTCTTTCTTATCCAAAGGGGGGAATTTTTGAAAATTATTTTATTTATTTTATGTTTGTAAGTGTTTTGCTGTATAACCTATGCATGCCTTGTCCTTGTGGTGGGTGGATGAGGGTGTTGAATTCCTTAGGACTGGAGTTACAGATAGTTGGTACCACTACCTCACAGATGCTGGGAATCAAACCCAGGTCCTCTGGAGGACCAGCTATTGATTGTAACCACTGAGCCATCTCTCCAGCCTGGGACAATATTTTTATTAATCTGGTTTTCTTCTCTTTTTGTTATAATAATAAAATACATAAGGTAACCTAACTTAATGAGAAGAGGGCCAGGGCAGTGGTGGTGCAAGCCTTTAATCCCAGCACTTGGGAGGCAGAGTCAGGCGGATCTCTGAGAGTTCGAGGTCAGCCTGGTCTACTGAGTGAGATCCAGGACAGGCACCAAAACAACGAAGAGAAACCCTGTCTCAAAAATACAAAGAAAGAGCTCACAGTTCTAGAATGCAGAGACGTGATGATACATCAGCATGGCTCTGGGAAAAGATTCCTCATAGATGTATAAGAGGGAGAGTTCACCAAACAAAGAACCCAAGACATTTTGATCCTACATTCTGTTATGAGATGTGTGTGTGTGTGTGAGTGTGTGAGTGTGTGTGTGTGTGTGCGCGCGTGCGTGTGTGTGTGTGTGTGTATGCGTGTGTGCGTGTGTGTGCGCGTGTGTGCATGTGTGTGTGTGTGTGTGTGTGTGTGTGTGTGTGTGTGTGTGTTTGAATGTAATTGCCCCCCCTTAAGCTCATAGGGAAGTGGCACTATTAGGAGGTGTGGCCTTGTCGAAGTAGATGTGGCCTTGTAGGAGGAAGTGTGTCACTGCAGGTGTAGGTTTTGAGGACCCTTTTGCTTAAGCTTCGCTCAGTATCACAGTCCACTTCCTGTTGCCTTCTGATTAAGATGTAGCCAGCATCGTATCTGCCTGCAGACCACCATGCTTTGTGCCATGATGATTGAAAGGTTTCCTTACCCCAATATTATGTCTCTCCACCAACACAGTATGCCAAATCAGGTTGAACTATAAATGAAAGACCAGTTTTATTGGGCAAAACGCTTCTGGGTAACCTTTACTGGCCCCAAAAAATGAGATGAGGAGAGGAGACTGGGAAAAACCATGTGACCACTCTTTAAGAGGCAGTTTAAATGCTCTGTAGACCTGGTCTTGAAGAGCTCTAGAGGAGGGGCCACTGCTTGGTGGGCTTTCTGAGAGGGCCAGGGTTTGGAATGGCGGGTGGGACCAAAGCGGAGCTTCCAACTGACCAATGATAATGGACCTCTGAAACTGTAAACTGCCAACTCAATTAAATGTTTTCCTTATAAGAGTTGCCATGGTCATGGTGTCTCTTCACAGCAATAGAACCCTAACTAAGACAGGGAGCTTACTCCAGTCACCTCCAAACTACTCAGTATTGAACTTGATGACCTCAAAGGCCCTGTCTATCTTGATGCCTAGGTTTGAAAGCGGTTGCTTTCAGTAGGGCATGTACTTGGATTAGAAGAGCAGAGTAGTGGAGCCCTCTCTCTGCATCTCACAAGTGCGTGTGCATTGTCAGAGGCTGATTTAGAAAGAGATGGAAGCATCACGTGGCAGGAAGGGCTTTGAGGGACCACTTGGGAGAAGACCAATAGCATCTGTGTCAATGGGTGCCTTTTATGTGTGTTGAGGGTTTAAGAATTATCTGTACAGGCAATCCTTAAAAACCTGCTCAATATGTGAATCAGCTAAGGCAGACATTCAAGGAAACAAATCATATAAATTGAGGATTTTAGCACCAGATGTATATACATTGAGGGTTTCAGCCCTAGCTGTATAAACTGAGGACATGATTGCTCCCAGGTATGGTTGAAGGGAAGATTTGTATTACAGATACGAGGGAGAGTACAGCCAGAGGTATCTAGAAGAATCTAGAATAGGGAGAGAAAGTAGTAGATGGAACAGGGCTGGAAGACTGGACTGAGAGGAGAGGGGGAGAGGGAGAGAGGAAGACAAAAAGAATTTAGGAAAAGGAGACCAAGACAGAGGGACGACAAAAGGAAAGAAAAGAGAAATAGGGTTATAAAGGGATGGGGACTGGGGGAGGGAGGCCCATGAGCTGGAGACGTTTACCTGAGACAGTGAGGGGAGCTGAGAAGGGCCAGGATGCCAGCATGGACTTGGTGACAGAGACCTGTGATGCCGAGGGACCCCGGAGACCAGTGTGAGCCTTGGTATGCTAATAGGCACCACAGATAGCCATTTGTCCCCAGTTTCCTTTGGAGCCAACAGGGATAAGGAAATGGCTCCTTTGGCAGAGGGGAATGGGCACCAGGATTTGAGGGAATGGAGTTTTCTTTGAACTTGACACAAATATTCACAGAGGGATCGCTGTGTGACTGGCAATGTGCTCAATAAGAAACCTAAGAGTGAGTCCTGGATTGGCGTGACAACTCAGTTTGTTAAGTTCCGACTTTTTAAACGTAAGCAGTCCCCAGAACCCACACAAAAACCTAGGTGTGGTAGCATGCACTTTTGTTTGTTTGTTTTGTGAGACAGGGTCAGAGCCCTGGCCATCCAGGAGCTAGCAATGTAGACCAGGCTGGCCTCAAACTCACTGAGATCCACCTACAGCCTGACCTACATGAGAACCTGTTCCAAAAAACAAAACAGAAAAGGTACAAGGAGTAGAGCCGTTGACTTGCCCCAGTGACATGTAGAGCATTATGTTTGTGTAAACACAAGTGTCTAATACTTGGTTGCTTACTAATCAGGTACACAAACATTATCTTGTTTGTCCTAGAAGCTGTCCAGTGAGGTAGGTGGAGCTCTTGACTTACTCTATGGAAACTCAGGTTCAGATAAATTAAGTGGCTTATCTTGTGCCACACAGCTAACACACACTAAACCTATAATCTAAACCTAAAATTCTTACTTTAAGCCCAAAATTGTTTCTACATCTACCTCTGTGAAAACATTCTTTAAGCCACATAGTCCTAAATCTGAGCTGAGAAGATAAAAGAAAGGACTAGATTGAGTTCTTTACCCCAAGAAGATTTGGGGTACTTCATTTATTAAAATCAATGAATATTTATTTATTTTTAGAGTAGTGAGGTAGTTTTTCACACTCTGAACTACCCCACTCCCACCTAGCTAGACATCAGAGCCTCTGAAGCATGCATGCACTTCTAACCTCTGCACAGAGAAGGCAGAGACCAGACCATTCCTAGGGCTCCCTGGTTAACTAGCCTAACATACTGGGCAAGTTTCAGGCTGATGAGGGTCCTTTGTCATCCCCTCCCTGCCCCCCTAAAACAAGTTATTATGCCCTATGCTGCATGCATGGTTATTAAACCACACCCCTTATATAGACCACACACACACACACACACACACACACACACACACACACACACATACACATACACACTCACAAAGTACTGGTTTAGGGAACTCATATAGCACATGTTTATCTCTAACCATATCTTCTATATATACTTCCCTAGGAGAGCAAATTATTACTTAAATCAAATTCTTTTTTTTTTTTTTTTTTTTTTTTTGAGACAGGGTTTCTTTGTGTAGCTTTGTGCCTTTCCTGGAACTCACTTGGTAGCCCAGGTTGGCCTTAAACTCACAGAGATCCCCCTGACTCTGCCTCCTGAGTGCTGGGATTAAAGGCATGCTCCACCACCGCTGGGCTACTTAAATCAGTTCTTAACATTACAAAAGGGAGGGTTAGTTAGGGCAGGAAGCCAGGTTTTCTAGGTCAGAGAATTTGCCATACTATCAAGCTGCCAAATTTCATGTCTGTCTGTCTGTTCTTCCTTCCTCTTTTCCCTCTTTTTATTTGACAGAATACCATATTTCCCAGGTTGGCCTCCAACTGGCTGTGTAGCTAAGAATGACCTCAAACTCCTGGTTCTCCTGCCTCCAGCTCCTGGGAGCTGCACATACAGCAGAAGCCACCCATTTCCCTGTTTCTCTCCTGGCGTCCACAGTAGGCCACTACTCTGTTTGGACATGGGCCCTGGTCTGGTATATGTGAGTAGAAGAGTTTTGTCTCAGTCAGTAGCCTGGCAAGCTCCCGTTGAAGTTAGACAAACTTCCTCTTGTCCTATTTAATTGGAAAACAAAAACAGAAGCAAAACAAAACCAAGAGGTAGCTAGCCTCTGCCTGTTTCAGTTCTGTGAGCAGTACAAGTTCCTCATTCAGTGTTCCAGACCGCACAGATGCGGCACCTTAGGGGAGGAGGGGAGGGGAGGGAGGAGGGAGGAGAGAGGAGGGGATGAGGGAAGGAAGGGAAGAGGGAAGGAGGGAGGAAGGGAAGCAGGGAGGAGGGGAAACATGGCTCAAGCCCCAAGCCCAGGCCGTACTCAGGGCTAATGTTGCACAGCTCTGGCAGACAGGTTTGCAAAGTGAGTGCTTCTGTCATGAGACAGTGAAGAATCAGCCCTGCTTCTACCCTCGGGGGTGGTGGAGAGAGCTGGGCCTCTGCCACCTCTCTGACATTTGCATTGACTCACAGCTAATTACAGATTGTCCTCAATTTATGGTGCTGTGACAATGATTATCTGACTTCATAGTGTAGAGTGGACGCCCATTTAAAGGAATTCCAGTTTTGGATTTTGCTCTTCTCTATGAACTGTTGGGGCATATGAAGGAGATGAATCTACAGATCCCAAACAGCAGGATCTCCATGACACAGGACAACAACAGGCATCTAAGAGGAGTCCCAGAAAGAGCCCATTCTCGATAGTGTAGCAGAACCCAGATGCCTCAGACCATACCAGTGACTCACAGCAATGAATATTTACAAGTAAAGATGAATGGAGTGAAGAGAAAACTGTGTGACTCACAGGGCCACCCAAAGCTTCCATGAGACTCTTCTCCTTTTTTGCTTGGTTTAGTTTGCTTTGGTTTTGGTTTTTCTTTTAGATTTTGTTTTGTTTTGGTGGAGAAGTTGCATGGGCAGAGGGAGGAAGAGAGGAGCTGGAGAGGTAAGTGGGATTATGCATGATGCAAAATCTACAGAGAATCAATAAAAGTTAATAATAAATAAACAAATATTGATACCCCATGAACAACTACAACAATAGCATCAACAACAAAAAGAATGGAGCATAGGTGTAGCCACACACATGCTAATCCCTGCAACCTGTGCATGTCATATTTGGGCAAAAGGTCTTTGTACATGTGACCAAGTTGAAACTGTAATTGTTCTTTGATGGGCCCCCAAAACATCAGGTAAAGTACCATTATAGACTGGGGGTAAAATTCAGTGGTGGAACAATTGCCTGAAGTGAGCAGGGCCCTGTGTTCTGTCCTCATATTACACACACACACACACACACACACACACGTCTTTATAAGTGAGATGCAAAGGAAGGTGACACAGAGAGAAACTGGAAGGCGTGAGAATAAGCAGACAGAGGATAGGCATGAGCAAAGGTATGTGGCTAGAACAGAGAGGGGACTGTTTTCTTTTGGAGACTCTGGAGGGGTGATACTTAGCTTTTAGCAGAGTGATTTTGATATTGAACTTCTGGCCTCCAGAGCTGTGCCAGAATGAGTTTCTGCTGTTTGATTAAGCCACTTGTTATAGCAGCCACAAGAAACTAATACAAAGAATTAAAAAGGGGGGGGGGGCGCTGGAGAGATGGCTCAGAGGTTAAGAACACTGGCTGTTCTTCCAGAGGTCCTGAGTTCAATTCCCAGCACCCATATGGTGGCTCACAACCATCTGTAATGAGATCTGGCTCCCTCTTCTGGCCTGCAGGGATACATGCAAGCAGAACACTGTATACATAATGAATAAATAAATCTTTAAAAAAAAAAAAAAAGCCTGTGCTTTAGTATTCAGCTGTCTGGAGAAGCCAAAGGATTCCTGCTCAGATAAAGTGGTTTTAAATCATAAAATAAAACACACAGAATTATGTAGCATGCCAAATATATTAAAATGCAGTCACCAGAACACAAAGAAGTTCTGCTCTGAGCACGTTAACCGAAATGAGGCATTTCAAATACAGGCGTGTTAGAGATTATTTTATTTTTGAAAGACATAAGTGTGTGATGACTGGCTGTGCTCCAATCAACACCCTGAACAGTGGGAGGCTTCAGGGGAAAGAGCGGGGACAAGACTATCATCCACTTCAGGGGCTCAGCCTCACTGCTCTTTGGAAATAGTCATGAGGGTAAACTGCCCCAAGATTTTCAGTGACTGTAACACAGTTGTGAAGCTAGCTGGGGTTCTCTGGTTGCTGAGTCATGGGGACTGCTCTGTGGTTTATTGCCTGCATTCTTAAGATGAGAAACATTCTTCGTTCATGAACTTCAGGCTAAGGGAAGGAGGAATGCCTGCTTGCCAGGGGACCAAGAGTAAGGAGCCAGATATGCAGAGGGCCAGCGGACGGCGGACAGTGCATCAGCGAGGATGGCAGCTTGGACAGATGTGGGAAGATGTGGGCTCTCTTGTGCAGCCACTCTGTGAGGCAGCAAGCAATAAGGCAGGCCCGGCAAATTGGACAGGGTGTCAGCTTGACTATGAAATATGACAGATTAACAGGCTAGGATGGCGGTGTGACCTGCTTTCAGACTCTTCATTTAGAAGCTATCATATTCCTGGATGCTTCCTATAATTTGTGATGATGCTGATCGTGATAAATCATGAGTTTCTGGCAAACTCTGCCAGCCTGCTCCAATGGTTGAACAGAGAAAATGTGTAATTCTCTGGGAACATTCATGCCACGAACGAGAGCCGGGGTCTGGCCGTAACCACAGAGTGCTCAGTCAGTGAACAAAGTAATTAAATCAAGCTAATTAAATCACAATAAAAATAATTTTAATTTAATTAATTTCTCTGCACTGATGGAACATTATGTGGAAACCAAGAGCCCTTCTGAACACTAATAGAATTTAGGTGCTGGGACACCAAAGTTGTGGTCACTGGTGTGGTACATGGGTTAATGTTGAGGGAATGAAATTAAATACACTTAATGAGCTGCTGATATGTTGACTGGGCCACAAATGGAAAATGATTTTGGAAGCAAGATAATAGGGTGCCTTCTTTTCCCTGTTCTTTTCGGTACTAACTGGACTAGTAAATGTCAAATTCAGTAAAATTTGTGAATACTTAGAGATTTAGAGTTGATGAATATCATTTGGTCAGTGTGTGGAAGGAAATACTGTGTCAGGGCCATTCATTCACCTCACTGTCAGCCCTGTCCTCAGTGTGGTATCTAATAAGGACCCTAATGTATTAGCACTGACTGAGATCCTGTGTGGTCCCCAGCCACGACTAACCAAATTCTGGTAAGGTTCTACCAGCATCTTGGAAAGGTTAAGTGAGCCATACAGAAGGACATCTTGTCTAGAACAGGCATTGAGCAAAAGCTAGTTACTACTCTTTGAAGGCACGAACTGTACTTCCCTCCCTAGCCTTTTGCTTTCAGGGCCAAGCTGAAAGCATACAAGCTGGAACTCAAATAGTTATTAAATCAAACCATTGAGGTCTCCTAAAGAATTCCTCCCCTCAGGACTTGAACCTTAGATGAATGCTCTTCCTCTGCCATTTAGATATTGTTCAGCTTGCACAAAGGGGGATGTGCCACTAGACGACCTCTCAAGGTCATGGCCTAGAGACTAATTTTGTCATATAAGCAACACTGGCGTTCTAAGAGTGATTTAGCAGCCACAGGCGTAATTACCAACTGTGATTTTAGAGGCGTTCTGTGCTTTGGGTCTCAATGTTATTTATCATGCACGTTGTTTTAATTAATATGTCACATGTGTGCCAACATTTGAGGCAGACTTTGCTCTGACTCGTCTGGGCAGAGCATTGTTTTTGCACTGGTATTTTTTTGGGGTGCAGCTGCTTTCCCTCCTCCGCATAGGGGTGAGCCAGGAAGCCACACAACCAGCCTTGACGCAGTGGACAACCACCTTGTCTTGGACCATTTGCCAATGAGGGATTGTTTCACCATCAGAAGGATGTGGAGATGCCCACAGCAGTGGGATTTGGAAGTAGAATGAAGTAGGAAGAAGGAAGGGGGACCAAGGTTCATACGACTTGGCACTTCAAGGCAGCCTCCAAAAGGCAAGGGATCTAGGACCTTTTCTGTTGTCTGTTAAGTAGCTGTGCTAATAGTAGGCAGCCCATGTCAGTGTGATGCTCAGCTCAGGAGTCCCAGTTCATCTCAGATCATGGGGGAGGAGGGGTTCCTGCAACCTCTCCTGGCCTTCCTCCAGAGGGTTAGAAAGACATTTTCAAAAAAGCTTTGTCTTTCTGGAAAGAAGATTTCTAGCTGAAGCAGCAGTATTCTGTACACTTCGGTTGGCTGTAGTTCCAGCCTTGGGAGCACCTTTGCTTCCTCCCAGCGTTTCCAGAATCCCACCCACCCTCCTCCAGAAGGAAAACATGGTGTGATAGTGATAATTCTGGAGGCAACCCTTTTCTTGCAGAGTTTTCTATGTGTGCCTCCCCCTGATGTCACACTTCATCTCCTGTATTTTTTAACAGCTAAAACCTTTAAAGGCTTTCCCCATGTTCATCTAGTTCTAGTCATATTTTAAAGTAATGCTATGGCCTTCATTTTAGGTCCTATAAGGGATAAGGCACATGCTGAGCATATGTCCTGATCATTGAATTACCCCTTCCCCCAGGAACTCCAGGACACAAGTGCTGTCTTATTTCCTTCCTAGAGATGAATAAATGGCAGTGTGTAGGAGTCAGTCACACTGAGACAGTGCCAGGACTGCACCTGGAATCCAGGCCCCTACTTTTCAAGTCCTTGTCCTGCTCTGTCATATAGTTCCAGCTGTAAACACTGCTCCTTGTTCTTCTGTCACAGGTGCCCACCATTACACGCTGGCTCACAGGCACCTTCACCCAAAGGCCCTTTTCCAACCGAATTATTATATTCAAAAGGAACATTTTGGACCAATTAGGAATGGTAGGACCACATTTTCCCTCTCTTACAAGGCCAATTAGCTACCTATGTGACATCAGTGTTGGCTCAAGGACTCTTGTCCTGGGAAGAAATATTTGTAAGTGGGTTGCCCTGGAGAGCTGAGAATGACTTAACACTGGATTTCAATCGGCTTGAGTGTCTGGTCCCTGTGCCCACAGACTCAACACAGGGGACCCAGGACTAGTCACAGGCAACAGGCTCCTCCATGTACCACCCGGGGAGCCTCACCTTTATCCCCACTGGTCCTTTCTTTGATCTTTCTCCCTCTGTTGTCCAGTCTGACTTTGTCCCCTCTCTCCCATCCCTGAGCCTGCCTGGTCCTTCTTTTCTTGTCGCCTTGACTGCAGTTGGCTTCACACTACAATTGTTTGGGCTGCCTTTGCCTGCTTTATCACTCTTTGCTGACAATGAATAATAACAGAAAACCACAAAAGAGAAAATATTTATTGGTTCTGAAATGGCTTGAATTAGTGAAATCGTGCTTTGGGGCATTAGCTCGAACCTGTGTAATTGTGGGTTGCAAAGAGTAATAGTAGCTCATGCAGGGATATCATTTTGAGCTATTTTACTTTCAGGTTTTTGTTAATCTAGTGGGTCTGGTGGAATTAGAGGGATGCTGTGAAAAAAAAAATAAGCCAAGCAGCCTGCTGGTGTGAGCTCAGCCTTGTCAAGCTAGCAGGTTGCTGTGCAGTCCTTTATGCAGCTCACAATAAGGGCAATCACCAGGGCCTGCAGAAAGAGTATTGAACTGCCGACACAGGACATTTTTGTTGAAAGTAGTCCTTTTGATTTCATCTTTCCCGACTAATGTAATAAAAACAGGCATTATGGAATGCATTCATCTCAGTTTGATGGGGTCATCATGAATGCCCAGCAATGTGTGCTGCCGTAAAGGTTATCTTACTGCCTTAAGTCACTTGTAAGGTGATTCTGGTCCAGGGGTTGGGAAGACCTTGTACCAGACAAGGATGGATGCTGTCTGATGAGCAGGCTTGTGTGAGTCCAGAATTGCCACTGTTCCCATTTAGCAACATTTCACTCCTAATACATCCTGAGTTTAAACCATAGGTCGGACCTCTGTAATTAGCAAAATCTTGATTGTTTATCTCCAAGTAAGAGGGAAGGAACACAAAGTGGACTTGAACTTATTTTTGCTGATGGGATGGCTGTTTTTTTGGAGACAGAAACAGAGGCAGGGGCCAGCCTTACACAGCTAGGGTCAGGGCCTGGTTTATGTCAGCCTCTCTATGTGTGTGAATTCCATCCTCTGGCTCTGCAAGTTTATGACCTCAGTGGGGACTGTTTGCGAAGAAAAGCACTTCACATAACTTGAGAATTTAGGAGTTTTCCTTCAAACAAAAAGCTCTCACAAGTTGAGCTGACTCTGGTCCTCGAGAGGATCCGAACTTAACAGAACTTGAATTCTTTACTACTTGAAGTACTTCCAAGCCTGCTGTAGCATGGGAACAGCACCCTCAGCAATGGTCCTGGGATTGCCAGGGCGCCGTTTCTCATGCACTTGCAGAAGGGCAATGGAAGGGGTACCTTGTTCCACCAGTTATGTCCTCTCATGGGTTGAGGGGTAGAAGTCTTCCAGGTGTCACAATGGGACTGCATCTGAAACAGGTAAAAAGGATGTAAAGAGGATTCATCACACTGATTAAAAGGCATGGCCTGATATATTATCCAAACTCAAAAATCTTATAGCTCACCATTCTGATAGTTGTTGTTGAGATCACTGTGCTTTACAGCATATATTCCCTCATGCATGCAATCAGTATGCTATCTCCAAGAAATCACTGTGCCAAGTCAGGCATTTGATTCTAGTTCACAGATTAGAGGAAGACATGATCTTTGGCCACGAACTTCCTATCCAGAGGAGAACGGCAGATGGTTACAAGTATCAGATAGGGAGTCTGATATAGGACAGTGGGAGTCAGGAGAGCAGCCACCTGTGTGTATTGCCTGAACGAGTGTCTGTGCTCACATGCCTGTGGGTGCATGCCACATGCTCATGGATATTTGGAAGTGTTCAAGAGCAGAATTTCTGATCGAGATATCCAAAATAGGTCTTGAAGGATAAATAGGGGTTAGACAATGGAAAGAAGCAGGTTATATCTTAGATAAAGGGAACGACACGAGCAAATGGCCTTCTGAGAATGACCAGCTTCTCCATGAGTTCAGCTGTGATTCCTGGACCAGAGAAAGGTGTAGTCTGGGGACACTGGAAGTGCTCTTGTGTTTCATCTCAACGAGTTCATCTGCTGAATGAAGGAAGAGGGGGAAGAAGGGACAACACTAGGGAGTTGTTGAAGAATAGGGGAAGATGGGAGATTTGTTCTGTGTGCCCAGTGGTTTTCAAAAATACATTTCATCTCTTAATATTTAACCTTGGAACTTCAGTTTCCAAAGAGAGACAGTGAGTGAGTGAGTGGGCAAGGGATCCAAAAGATGTTATGAAGGTCAGGTGAAGCACTGATACCAGATACTTACCACGCATGGACTCAGTGACAGTGTCATTATCACAACATGCATGGAGCAAAGAGGCCACTTAAAGTGTCAGGAAGGGAAAATCAAGGTCAGCCTGGCATAGCACCTTTAATCTCAGCACTCAGGAGGCAGAGGCAGGGGGATCTCTGTGAGTTTGAGGCTAGCCTGGTCTACAGGACAGCCAGCCAGAGCTACATAGTAAGACTCTGTCTCAAGAGACAGACAGACAGACAGACAGACAGACAGACAGATAGATAGATAGATAGATAGACAGACAGATAAATAGATTCAGAGGGAATATCAAGGTCTGAGATGCTCCATTGGAGAGCTTGTGGGTCAGCATCTGCACTGTTGGGGAGTGTGTGGGTGATGAGAGAGCAAAGTCAAAGGCAACATCCAGGTTTCCAACTGGGTGCATGGCAGTCCCTTCCTGGAGATGGCCATGGGCATCTGTAGGGAATGTTCACAAGGCAGAAGCCCACACAGTACTGTCAGTTTCATGTTGTTCTCGCAGAGTACCATAAACTGGCAGTTTACAGCGAACAGTAATTTTGTTGGTTCGTGGTGATAGCAGTTAAGAAGTTTGAGGTCAAGGTGGAGGCAGAGCCTGGTGGTGGCTTTCTTGGCATATTACCATATGGTAGAAATCATCCTGTGGACAAGAGTGAGAAGGATCCTGGGCCTTTGATGAAGTAGCATCAATCTGTTTAACACACACACCCACACACATACTCAGGGCTCCACCTCCAGACCCTGTCACATGGGAGACAAATTTTCTAACATATTCAAACCACAACAAACACCCAAACTTAAATAATCTTTAATCTGCTAAGCTCAATTTTGTAAAGGGGACTAAATGAGGACCATGTAGAGCCATGAAGTGTGCTAGTTGCTGGACATGAGACATTTCAGTAAGAATGAGGGTCACAGTGTTGTGGACTGCTTTTCTACCCATGCATAACAACTATTACCATCTTTATCAGAGTAGGGGGATCTATGTATAAGAAGTCCTAGAGATGGGGCCTGTTAGTGTGCCTTCACAGAAGGAAGGAGTAGAGAGGGTCAATAGAGCTGAGAGTTCAGCCACTTCATCCTGTGAATTCCTACTAGCTGTATGTTAAGTCTACGCCAGTGCACATGGTCCTCAGAGGGGCTGGATGCTGTAAGGTTAACTGAAGGGGGTGTTCCTGTTGAGTACAGTCATCCAGGCTAGGATGAGACTTTTCAGTCATCTGGTTGCTGTGAGGCCATGCTCCTATGATTACATCTTTACCTAGTCTCCATAAATAAGCCTAATAAATGTATTACTCACCAAACTAGATGTTGGCGGACTCATTCCTTTGGCCTGGACACTCTATCTAGAGTGAGTAGCTGTTTGTTCATAGCTTATAAGAAAAAGCTCATGCAATGCATAGCAACTCTGAAGACCCTCTTACATGCTTAATGGGCACCACATTGCCCTAGTCCATCTTCAGATGTTGAGGTTCATTCCTCTGTCACCCCACAGCCACCTGTGAGGATGTAGCTTCTTCTGTGTCCATTTTTCACCTGGATGTATGACCTGTGGCATCAGTAACCTTTGTTCTCTTCTGTACATCAGACCCAGTGCCATTAGATGTAAACCTACTGCTGGAAAAAACTCACAAGAGTTATGAATCCTGCCTCGTTGTGTTTCTGCCAAAGCAATAAAATTTATTCCCAATACTAATACTGCAATTTAAATTTATTATCTTTGTGCTTTACAGTATCCATAGCAGTAAAATCTGTTCCCAAGAGGATAATTCCATTGCCAACTACTTAAGGAATTATTTTTGTTTATGTTTTAAAGCCACAGCAATAAAATTTAACACCAACAATAATACTACAACTTTGTATGCCTTTAAAACTTGCCATAAATGATAATTGTGAGAAGAATATAAACATTTAGATGTCTCTCTAGGAGAAAGCAGTTTTGTATGTATTTTTGCATAGTAAGGTCCAGGTTTTGTTTTATTTTGTTTATAATCAGAGCATGGAGAAACACAATCCTTTTTTTTTTTTTTTTTAGTTTTTCAAGACAGATTTTCTCTGTAGCTTTGGAGCCTGTCCTGGACTAGCTCTGTAGACCAGGATGGCCTCGAACTCACAGAGATCCACCTGCTGCTGCCTCCCGAGTGCTGAGAATACAGGTGTGCGCCACCACCACCTGGCCACAATCCTTTTTAATTGATCGACAAATCTTGCCAATCGCCAGTTCTGCACATTTCTGGAGTAGCCCATTCCTCTGTCCTTGCAACCTGACGTAGTTAGAGTCCTTATTGCTGTGATGACCACACCATGACCAAAGCACTTTGGGGAGAAAAGGATTTATTTGGTTTACACTTTCCACATCATAGTTCACCATTGAAGGAAGTCAGGACGGGAACTCAACCAGGGCAGGAACCTGGAGGCAGGAGCTGATGCAGAGACCATGGAGGAGTGCTGCTTACTGGCTTGCTCAGCCTGGTTGTTTTGTTTTTGCTTTGCTTTGCTTTGTTTTGTTTTGCTTTGTTTTATTTTTAGAGAATCTAGGACCACCAGCTTAGGGTCTGCACCACTCCCAGTAGGCTGGGCTCTTCTCCATCAATCACTAATTAAGAAAATGCCCTACAGCCAGATCTTATTGAGGCATCTTCTCTACTGAGGTTCCTTTCTTTTAGATAACTCTAGCTTGTATCAAGTTGACATAAAACTAGCTACCACACAGCCCTTTGATCTACCACCTGGTTCAGGGAGTCCCAATCTTCAACATGGGTGTCTAACATGGTGTTCCCCTTGCCTTCTTCAAATACAAACTATTCCAGAGTGCAGAAGAAAGAAAAAAGAGAGAGGGAGAAAGAGGGAGAGAGGGAGAGGAGAGAGAGAGAAAGAGAGAGAGAGAGAGAGAGAGAGAGAGAGAGAGAGAGAGAGAATGTGTGTAATATTGCAAGGAACCGATAAGATTCATCAGAATTTAGACAAATGGATTATTTTCTCTAACAAAGCAATAGCAGAAATGTAATGAGTCTTCTTCTGTTCCACCAGCCAGCTCCCAAATAATGACATGGAGACTTGTTATTAATTATGAAAGTTTGGCCTTTAGCTTAGGCTTGTCCTCCAACTAGCTCTTATAACTTAAATTAACCCATTTATATTAATCTACATTCCATCACATGGCATCACTTCTCTTTCATCTTGTACCTCCTGTTTCTTCTCTGTGTCTTCTGGCTTCTTCTGCATGCCTAGATTCCTCCTCCTCTTCCTTTCTCTCCTCAGAGATCCCACCTATACCTTCTGCCTAGCTATAGGCCGTACAGCTTCTTATTACACCAATCACAGCAATACATCTTCACACAGTGCACAAATATGCCACAACACAGTAAAAAGAGATAAGCCTGAATGGGGCAGAAAAGGACCAGTGGGTGCATAAGGACCAAGTAACCCTTTTGGGCTGTGCATGGCTCTGAATCCACAACATCAACTGTATGAGAAACAGAGGCAATGTGAGCATAGCCTGGCCATTAGAGGGTATTAAAGACCTAAATGTTCATTTTCTGGATTAAGTCTCTTCAAAAGACTTCTGTCGTCCATGCTGCTGCCAGAGGCCATGTTGATGCTGGAGACCATCTTGATGTATATGCTTTATGCTGCCACTGGAGGACATGTTGATGTCTGGGATCTGAGCTGCTGTTGGAAACCATGTTGATGTCTATGTTCCTTGCTACTGGCAGAAATCGGGTGAAAGTCCATAATCCATGCTGTCACCAGCTGCTATGGGTAAGGAAGCTTCTTTTGCAGTGGTATTGATGATGGTGGCCTTATAACTGAGAATGAGAGACATTGAAGGTATCTGTGATTCCCCACCCCAACCAAAAAAAAAAAAAAAAAAAAAAGCAGTCCAGACAGGAAGCTATTGAAGAGAGTCCTTGAAAATTGTGATAAAGATGCTGAAGTGTAGTTCTTCACAGTTGAGGGCATCTGATGGGTGGGGAAGGACTGTCTTCTCTAAGGCACTGGCCACTAGGAGTTTAATCATGCTTCAATGAGTATATGGGCAACAGAAATTGAACTTGTTTTTTGTTTGTTTGTTTCTGGGGAGGAGGGCGCAATGGTGGGAGGGTGGATCTGGCAGGAAGAGGTAGTGAGTGTGGTTGGGGTGCATTGTATGAAATTCCCAAATAACTAAGAAAAAATATTATGTTGAGGAAATAAAAAAAATGACAAAAGATGAAACTAACAAACAAAAAGCAAAACAAAGCAAAATACAAAAAAAAAACCCCATGATGACCGAAAGCAACTTGGGGAAGAAAAGATTTATTTCTTCATACAACTTACAGGTTACATGGGAGTGATGTCAGGAACCTGAGGGCAGGCACTGAATCAGAAGCCATGGAGGAACACTGATTAATGGCTGGCTCCTGTTAGCTTACTCAGCCTGCTTTCTTAGCAAACCCAGGGCTACCTCCCCAGGTGTGGCACCACCCACAGTGGGCTGGGCTCTTCTGCATTAATTATTAATCAGGAAACAGACCAATCCAATGAAGACATTTTCTCAATTGAGAGTGCCTCTTTCCAAATGAGTCTAGCCTGTGTTAAGTTGACAAACAAACAAACAAACAAAAAAACAGGACAAAGTGCTTCAGAAAGGCAGCCTTGGTAAGGGGGAGATCCCATGGAGGAGCTTATGAAGATCCCTGAAGGATATTGAAACCTGTGAAACAACCCTGGCATGGCTGGATTACTCACAAGTCATTTGCTTCACTAGATCCTCATGAAACCCTTTCCCTCCCTGGTGGGAAGGAAACAATTGATGGCATGAAGGGTGGGCACACAGGCATCCAGTACTGTAGCTGCCTGTAAGTAGCCAGGAGACCTTTCAATCATGTGATTGCTTTTGAGTAACTCATGTTTGTTGCAGAATGTTGTTTTAAGATATGTTATATTTGTGTTTGTGCTGTGGAATATTTGATGATGCAGAGATGTGTTGTGTTCTTTTATGTTGCATTTGTTTAACTCTGTGTTACTTTGCCTGTCTAAAACACCCGATGGTCTAATAAAGAGCTGAATGGCTAATGGCAAGGCAGGAGAGAGGATAGGTGGGGCTGGCAGGCAGAGAGAATAAATAGGAGAAGTCTGGGAAGAAGGAGCAAGAGAACAAGGAGAGGAGGACGCTAGAGGCCAACCACCCAGCCATACAGCAAGCCATGGAGTAAGAGTGAAAGAAAGTTATGCAGAAGTAAGAAAAGGAAAAAGGCCAGAGGCAAAAGATATATGGGATAATTTAAAGTTAAAAAAAGCTGATAAAGAACAAGCCTAGCTAAGGCCAGGAATCTATAATTAAGAATAAGCCCCTGTGTGCGATTTATTTGGGAGCTGGTTGGCAGGCCCCCGAAAGAGTAAGAGTAAAAACAACCAACAACACATGTTCCTATAAGCAACTCCAACAGCTGTCCTTGGTAGGATCCTTTCTTTGGTCTACTGTTCTCTTCTCTATTTGGAGTGAGTAGGTAATTGATTCTTTTGGTCTCCCTGTGAGGTGTCTCATATCAGCATCTTGGATGCCAGACCAATTGTCTCAGTGTTGCAATGATTGTGTCAAGTAATCTTTAGTTCACTTGATAATGAGTTCAAAGTGCACAAATGGAAATGACTGAAATTTAAATGTGCAAAGATAAACTATAAAGTACTTGCTTATGTGAAAAGCTGTTTCTATTTAGTAAAGAAAGAGAAAACCACAACAACAGATACACACCGAAGTTGTTACAATCTGTGAGAAGAATAAGTACGTCTGTTGGAACTGTGACCTGTGGGGATGGGACTTAACGCTTGTTTTCCCTTCACACTTCAAACTACAAAAGCTGTGGCCACAGTGTGTAAGTGATTGGGTAAGATAGGAAGACAGTAAATTTGTGCATCCATGCATAAACAAAAACACGGTGTCTTTGGGATTTGGTTCTGTCTGACATTTCAGGAACTGACTGGGGAGTTTGGAACATAGCCCTGTGGATAAAGCAAACATTGCATTGCCAGTTTAAAAAGGCGCCATAGTTCCCAGGGGTAACGCACTGGCCCTCTTCACTTCAGAGTGGTTTCAGGCAGTTGGAAGCTAAAGAGGCTGGAGTCAGCCTGGGCTTCTGCCCTGTTCTGTCTCCCGTTGACAGATGCTAATTGTTTTGCTACTGTGCCTCAATCTTCTCAACTATAAAATGGAATGATAGTAGCTCAGGGCTCACAGATGTGATGAAGATTCTCAGGTTTATTATGCCTTAGCGGGCCCCTATGTGCCCCACATACACTTCACAGGTACCTTTGTTGGCTGGCCTGCAGCCTGTGGGACTGTTCTCTGCCTGGATCCGCTTTCACATGACACCTGCAGTGCAGCCATCACTGACCATCTGCTGGTAGATTTAAGGGGCCAATGGTGATCAGGGTCTTTTCTAAGCAGTGCACTTCCTGTTTTTAGTAGGTGGTAAAAGCCATTTTCTTCTCCACTAATATAGAAGGCATATGGATGGCTCTTGGACTTTCTGTTTCACATTGTGTGAAAGCCATATGCATTCAGTAGAAGGCACACTCTAAATTTGAATTGGGCTCTTTAGCATGGGTAGGGGACTCTCTCAGGATGTAGAGCAAAGATTCCCAGTCAGCCTGGGGATAATTTGGAAAGCACCAGTCCACAGTGCATGGTGTTGCTAAGCAGAGACATTTGGCAGTTTTACATGGACAAAGTGCAGTTTTGAACTACTATATTTTCAGCTAATAATGAGATGATTGGGGTGTAGTCCTGTTGTAATCAAAGAGCATCAGTATACAGGCTATCAGGGAGATAAAGTCATTTGCTCAGCTGCCATAACAAAGTGCCACAGTCCATGTGGCTTAAGCAGCATAATGTAATTCTTCACAATTGTGGAGCTGGAACTCCAAGACCAAGGTATGGACAGACTGGCTTCTCTTCTGACTCATGGATGACCATCTTCTCCCTTTGCTGTTCTATGGTCTTTCTCTGTATACACCCGTGTCCTCATCTCTTGGCTTATAAGCACACAACAGTGTTGGGTTGGTACCCATCCACAGGATTTCATTCTAACTTAATGATCACTTTAGTGGTCCTGTCTCCAAGTACAGTTACATTCTGAGATGCTAAGACTTATTTTTCATAGGGAGGGGACACAAGCTAGGCATAATAGAATGCTAAATGAGAAAGTGTACTGTAGCCGTAAGTTTCTCTGGGCCCACACAGCCCAGCTGTCCTATGTTTCTCCAGTCCCACCCACCCTGAGGTCCCACTTATAAAATAATCGCTCAGAGACTTAATATTAATTGCAAATTATATGGCCTGTGGCTCAGGCTTCTTGCTAGCTAGTTTTTATAACTTAACTCAACCCATAACTATTAATCTAGGTTTCGCCACGTGGTCTGTGGCTTCACTTGCATCCTGTTACATCCTCTTTGGACAGCAGTTCAGTGATCCCTGCCCCCCTCCCCTCTCCTTTCTCCTTTCACTGTCTCTCTGGGAGTCTTCCACCTGGCTCCATCCTGCCCTGCCATAGGCCAATGCAGCTTTATTTATCAACCAATCAGAGCAACACATATTCACAGCATACAGAAAGACATCCCACAGCAGTGTACATTGAAACAGCTTAATGTAGGTACTTTGTAAGTGGTAGTAAAATATGTTGGTGCATTTTCTAGACTGTATTTTGTTAAGATAACCAGTGATAATCCCAGCACTTAGGAGGCAAAGGCAGGTGGATTTCTGTGAGTTCCAGGCCAGCCTTGCCTACAAAATGAATTCTAGAATAGCCAGAACTGTTACACAGGGAGACACTGTCTTGAAAAAAAATGAAAATAAATAAACAAATAAAGGCTAGAGAGATGGTTCAGTGGTTAAGAGCACTGACTGCTCTTCCAGAGGACCTGAGTTCAATTCCCAGCACCCACATGGCAGCTCACAACTGTTTGTTACTCTTGTTCCAGGGAATCCAACACCCTCATATAGACATACATGGAGGCAAAACACCAATGTACATACAATAAAAATAATACATTATTTTAAAAAAGTGAAGATAACCAGTGGTTCCTGTGGAGGCTGGGGATCGCTCAAATTGGCAATCAGGTCTTACTTTCCATTTTGCATGGCTATTTTCTTTTCTTTCTTCTTTTCTTGGTTTTTGGGGCTATTTTCTTATATCTGTCCCTTTCCTCCCAAAGTGCTACCTCCTACTGGCCGTGGGGAGTGAAGAGCCAAGAACTTCATTTCTTTTTATATGTCTTTTATTTTATGTGTATGAATGTTTTGCCTGCATATATGTCTGTGTACCACACATATGTCTGGTGCCCACAAAAGCCAGAAAAGGGCATTGGATTCCCTAGGACTGAAGTTATAGATGTTATTTGCCTCCATGTGGGTGCTGGGACTCGACCCTGGGTCCTCTGGAAGAGCAGCCAGTGCTCTTACTGGTGAGCCATCTCTCCAGCCCCAGCTAAGGATTTCATAAGGAGCAATTTCTTGCCGGAACAGCATAATGGAAAATGAATTTAGTAAATCTCCTTAGGCTGCATATTCCTAGGGCTTGAGGATATTATGTCTGTTGCTTGAAATTCGCTTTGCTGGTTACATATTGGAACTTGAGGTCACAGTCAGTACTTTAGGAAAAGAGGGAGAGCTGAGGTATTTGGGTTGTGATACCCTGAGCAAATAGATTTTCAGTATTTCTCCAATTAGAACACAAACAAGTCAACAACAGCAACACCACGGGAAGAAATGGAGAAAGGGACAAGGAGCCACTTAGATCCAGAGGAGAAAGGTAAAAGTCCCTCTGAGGAGGACATCCTTTGATGTGGGAAGGCATCCCTCTCTCTTCTCTCTACTCTAGTCCCAGGCTCCTCATAGTACACGCGTCCCCACCTGTCACAGACTTGTTTGCATGGTGCTCCGGTGGTTTTCTGTCATTCAAATGTCCCTGAAGCCGAGGTTAATGACGGTGAGCAAGGACTTGCTGGCTGACACCTTCCTTCTTCACGGGGAAGCCGGCAGAGGTGTTCAAGGCCCACACTGTTGCCTGCAACCTCCTACTCTCCAGGGACCCTGAGTTCTGACCTCCTCTGCCCTTTCAGTTAATGACAATTATAAATGGTCGAGAGACACACCACCAAGGCAAGAGGCTTCAGCTAATTGGGCACTGTGATTAAGTGTGGGCAGACTTTGCCCCCCTCATTCTTGTATACAGCTGTGTATATTTTGATAGTAAAAATAATAAATTGGAGAAAGAAAGGCTGAGACCAAGTGGTGTTTTAAAAGAAAAAAAATTCTAGATATAGAATATATATGCATGCTGGTTGTAATTTTGGACTCTCTGGATGGAAGGATTTGCTTCAGGTGGGGGATGTCAACAAGCTCAGGTGTGGGGGCAGGGGAGGGTGGAATACAGCTGCAGTGCAGAGAGCCCAGATGGCTGCCAAGGAATCAGTGGAAACTCAGGGACTATAATGTAGAGAAGCCCTTAAAGGGTGTTCTGGGAGCCACTACAATGAGCATCTAGAAATGACTGCAGGACATCCTTGCCTGAAATAAAGGTCCACAGTGCAGTACATTCTCAGCATTCGGAGCATGTGTTCAACATAAACACACAAGCAAACCAACTAATTAGTATATTTAGCATATAGTTGTGTGCATATATATTATATGAGTCATGTATTAATCAAGTTGGTGTGTGTTAAATCTATGCTGATTTTAATAAAATTAAACAAAGGAAGAGGTGACAGGTCACAGGTTTGCAGTTGGCATCTGCTGTAAACTTGGGCACATTGCTATGAAGAATGAGGCTGTGGTTAGAATCTAAGATGTCCCCCACAGGCACATTCTGAGTGTTTGCTCCCTGGTGGGTGCTTCAGTTTCTGTAGGCTATGGAATCTTTAGGAGACAGAGCCTAGCTTGTAGAAGTACGCCAGCTAGGGGAGGGCCTTGGAAGGTTGTAACTGGACTCCTGTTTCCAGTTGTGGTATTCTCTGGCTCACTATGACACAGGAGCTGCCTCCATATATTCCTGTTGCCATGAACTCTGCTGTGCCTTCCTAACATGATGGACTGAGACCCTCTGGAATTGTGAGCCAAAGCACATCATCCCTCCTTTGTTTATATCAGATATAATAATTGGGTCGCAATAATACACAAGTTATTATTACAGAAGGGAGAAGATTCTCGAAGCCATGGATTCCCGAGCCATATGCTGGCCAAGGCTGGATTCTACTTTCTGTAGATTTGTACCAGCAACTCAATGAAAGCTGCCTTCATTCTGCAAGGTGCCATCATTCTGCAAGTGAAGTCCAAGCTTTCTCTTCCTGAGCTGTGAAGTACCCAAGACTTTTTTTTTTAAATAGTACAAAACATCTCAGATGGCCAAGTGGTCTAGTCAAAAGAAGATATCCTCAAATTCAAGCAGAATTCACCCAAAAGGTGTTTATAGCTATCAAGGCCCTCAAGGCACCTCTGGATGAGTGCCTGTGCATAGGCATGAATGTTGGGATGATGGGAAGGGTGTGAAGAGGGTGGAAGGTGCCTGTGAATAGCTCTTCACTGTCTACTTGACTAGGTGAGACTCCAGGACATAATCTCTGGGTGTGTCTCTGAGGGTTTTTACAGAAAAGATTGACTGAGGAGGGGAGACCCACCCTGAATTCAGGCACCAACTACCTCCTGGGCTGGACTGAATTAAGAAAAGGAAAGTAAACTGAGCTTTCCTGACTGTGGGTTCAATATGACCAGACACTTCCTGGTTCTGCAGCCACACCTCACTGTCAAGATGGACAGCATTGTCTTAGACATGAACCCGAACAAGCCCCTCCTCTCTTGTTACTTCTTGCTGGGTGTTGGTAACAATGCAGGAGAGTTACTAATGGATGACTGAGGGTTGGTGATTTGTCTGATGTCTCCTGTGAGAAAGGCACTCATGCAGGGGACCCCCGGCTGATAGCTCTCTCACAGAGGACAAAAGATGTAAGGAGAGGAGCCTGATCCTGCTCTCTCAGTCGTAGTGCTGATGCTGATAGATGGCAGCTGGAGAGGAAAATAGGTGGAAGGAGAGGGATACTGAATCAAGGGGGTGCTCACTAGCCTACCCAAGCGCTGCTTATGGTGCTACTGTCTTCAGAAGTCAGCTTCCACACCATGAATGGGGTGTTGGACCTTGACTCCACTACCTCAATGCCATACCAAAACACCCAACAATTCCATGTGAAGAGTGTCTGTCCTAGTGATGACTGTCCCTCTGTGGAGTGATGACGGTGGGGGAGGAGGGTCCTTTTAGTGTGACTCTATTTGCTGGGCAGAATGCTTCTGCTATACCTGATGACTTGGAACAGCTTAGGGACAAGAGAATTCCTTCCAGGCTTTGGGTAATGGGAATTCTGCGTGCTGCCCCAACCCTGCTAATTGGACCTTTTAGAACAGCATTGCATTTCCTGATATTTGGATTTGTTGCTAGTTTTTTAAGGAGAAATACTGATTTGGTCCCCAAATCTTATTTCAAAAAGATGGTAAAATGGCTTGCTTGTTTACTTACTGATGTACTGCAGCCTTTTCCTTCGGAGGCAGTTTGTCGGCTGCCACACATGGTTTCAGGTGTAGGGACAATCACTTAGGCCACCAGAGACACTGTCACTGGGTCCTTCAGTTTCCGTTTTATGTCCACGTCTCTCTGGAGTGCTGCAAAACAAGTTGAAGCTGAAGAAATAAGAAGACAGATGAGCTCCTGAGAATTGCCAGCCTTGGTGGCTTGGGATCACAGGGAAAGGACTGCTATAAGGGGAGAGTATCTTGGAGGTGTGATGAGTGTGGAGACAGAGGTGGTGGCTCATGAAAGAGCATGTGATAACAGAGACAGCTTTGAAGTAAAGTCCTTCTCAGGAGACAGCTGATAGCCCATCCAGAGTGCCAAGATGTAAGCTAGAGCAGGACCTGCAGCTGATTGATTCTTCAAAACTGAATGTCGCATCCAACGCTGCTGACTGACAGTCCCTGTGCAGGCCTCAAGAGGAGGCAAAACAATGTGGGGGAAGCCATCTTGAGAAGACTGAAAATAGAGGCAACATTCTAGGAACCAGACCTGACAACATGAAGGAAAGACTGATGAGGAGCTGACAGGGGACATCATGGAGAAAGCAGTGTGATGCAGAGGTAGACAACTTGGGCCCCCTCTGCCCTCTGTGGTCTGGAAAGCTGTAGGAAGAGGATATTTTGCCATCTGTAAAATGGAGCCAGTGATGGTCCTCACACTCCCTACAAGGGTGCATCATGACAATATTGTGTGAGTTAAACGGAAGCATTTAAGTCCCACAACATAGGAGTTGGCCAAGACCCTAGGACAGATTTCGTTGAAGGTACAAATAAATAGGTGAGCATAAAAGGGAAAATAGAGACAAGATGAATAGTCAGAATGAGCAAGAGGGAGCAAAGGACCAGGGGCAGTGGTGACAACAAAGAACTGAAGTTCCCAGTGCAACAGTGCTAACAGAGGTGCTGCCTTGTGCAAATGACAGCATCAGAATGGCAAGTGCCAATGAACCTACAGCAGTACACTTGCTGTGAGGAGATGGAGTGCCTGCTACTGTGTAACGGGAGATAGACAGAGAAAATGGGGCATTAGGGAAACCACAGGGTGGGTGAGGGAAAGTCAGATTACAGTCCCTTTACGAAGTGACATGGTCTAGCTGCCAAGTGTCTCTTGAAAGCACATATGTTGAAGACTTGTTCTTCAGCTGGTGGGGCTATTAGGAGGTGGTGAAAACTTAGTGGGTGGGGCTTAACAGAAGCAAGTTAGGCGATTGGAGGCCTGCTCATGAAGGCGATGTTGGGATGCTATCCTCCTTTTAACCTTACTACTTCCTGCCTGCAAAGATGTGAGCATCACTGTCTCATGGCTTGGCCCTTACCATGATGCTCTGTCTTGCCACAGGTCTAAGGACAACAGATCAAACTGGCCACTAACATGAACTTCTGGAATTATGAGCCAGAATAAATGTATTTTTTCCCCCAAATTTATCACCTCAGGCATCTGTCTGCAATGGAAAGCTGGCTGATACAGAATGCTTAAAGGGAGAGCAGAGGTTGCAGAATGAAGAAACAGGTGGAGCTCTTTGAAGGGTGAGGGCAGAGTAAGAGAAGGCTGCGTTTGAAGACACCTTATTTGACATTGAAAGTGGGTGAGAGCTTTACTCAAAATAGCAATTCAGAAAGGAATACTCCTTTGCTTTTTTAAAACTCAAGAGTAACAACATTCACTTACTTTTTCTGAATCTAATGATTTAGATGTTGGAGCAAATGTAAGAGAGAAGAGAGAAACAGTCCCATCTCTAGCCAAAGGGAAGTGTCTGTGATACAGCATCCTGAGAAGTGAAGAGAAAGGTTCAGAAAGGGGGTGACAACACTGATGGCCTTTCAGGAAGGGAGCTGGTAAAAATGGAATGATTGTGCTTGATTTAAGGGGTGAAGTTGAGCGCAAAGGACAATGGAGGCTGAAAGGGCTCTGCTGAGTAGTTCTTTTGTTCATGGGCAAGATGTTGTTCCTGAAGGGTTCAAGGGGAGTGGGAGGGCAGGGAAGAAGTGGGAGGGATGATGGATTGCCGATGAACCTATGAAGAATGAGGCAAAGCAGCATGAAACCATTTGTTTGGGCTTTATAGATTTTCTAATAAAAACGTCAAGGTTTTCCACACCATTTTGAAAATGTCATCAAATGCAAAGCAGTTCTCCTTGTGCTGGTGACAAAGGCTGTGTTTCCAACAGTAAATTCCAGCTCGAGATGTAATAACAAACCTTGTCGAGTTTTCTCCAGCTCAAGCCAGGGGTCAGGTTTGGTCCAAGACCCTTCAAGTTGACCTTTGCCCCCTCACAGTAACTGAAACCTCCCAATAGAACCCAGAACTTTCTTTGCTATAGAGCATAAGGAGAGTGATTAAGGCTTAAGGTTCAGCTGGATGAAAACATCTCTAAAGGCAGGAATTATGCTTCTGAGCCATACTTGGGGGATGGGGGAACTATTTGTGAGTCCCTGACGTGTGTGCTTCCTGAAGTAGCCATCATACAGTGCCGCCATGGATTCTTGTCTCCGGTTCCTCCTCCCGCAGCCAGTTTTGCACACTTGTCAAAGTCACTTCTCTGGTTGTTTTAGAAAGTCTTCACTTACATGTCAGTCCAGCTCAAAACCTCCAGTAGCTTTCCTTTACCTTGGTTTTCCATATTCCCTTTCTCTTCAACCCAAGAAATCCCAAATGTTACCTTTTAAAACAGAATTCACCTTGGAATGCAGGAGATGCTTGATACCCTTTCTTCACACTGAACTCAACTCCGGTGTACTTCACCAGTCACAAGAACATCTTAAAGTGGAAGTGAGATTCCATCAGATACATTTGATCTTGACTTCGCTTTCATAAGACTTCAAAACAAAAACTCACAAACCAAAACAAACATACACTACAATTCTTCATTAACTGCATCAAGTATCAGTTTTTCAGAGCTCAATTGATGTTTGTTAAATTTTAATTAAAAAAAATAAAACCTCTATTGCGGTATAATGTCCTATTATAGGAACAGATCACTCACCTTTTCATTTTATATTAAACGCCAGTTCTGTTGACTGGCTGTCTATACTGTCATTTCTTCATAGCTACTCTCTATCTCTGTCTCTCTGTCTCTGTCTCTCTCTGTTTCTTCCTCTGTCTCTGTCTCTCTCTCACTCTCTTTCTTTCTTCCTTTCTGGACAGGGTCTCATGTAGCCCAGTCATCTCCAACTCATAGTATAGCCAAGGATGATCTTGAATCCTGATCCTTCTGTTAGACCTCCAAGTGCTAGGCCTACAGGTGTGTACCAGCACACCCACATGCTGCTTAGATTTGGAAAACTTGTTGTAAGGAGCCCATGCTTGCCCCAGTTCAACCAGCTCTTTCCCCAGTCCTGAACGCTGCATACTTGTAGCTTCTCACTGAAATGCCTTTGCTGTGTCTCTTCCTGTGGGACTTCTGTCATGCCTTCAAGGTTTATCTCAGTAGCCACATCTTCCGCATAGTCATTCCTGATTGCCTTAGTCTGTCTACCATGATTTCTCCTTTCCTTGGAACCTTTCATTTCCCGATGGAAATAAAACCAATATGCCTTTAGCACTCTAGCATGTATGGATTCTAGGTCCTGCCTTCTGGTCTAATACCAAGTATATTGTCTCTATAGAGTGGATATCCATGCCTTATACATTTTTGAGCCCCTTGTAGTAGTACATGAATCTAGAGAGGAAAGGCAAGGAGGGTCACTTACATCTGTCCAGAAGGCAGCATCAGTGCAATGGCTGGGCTGCCCTCTGCCTCTGGAATCACCCTCAGGACAACACTGTAGAGTTAAAAATTTTGTTTTGTGCAGAAACAAAACTTTGAGAAGTTTTGTCAAGCAGCTTTCAGCCACAATTTTGTGCCATATAGGAAATCATTATAAGGATGATTGACAAGGGCTCAATTTATTAGTTATACACATTGGGTAAGTTAGCCTGGTGTCTACTAGTAGATTACAACAAGAGTCCTGAATAATCTGTCTCTGAAGTAGGAGTGTTGCTTGTCATTTGTGACAAACAATAAGACTGTTTTAAGTATAAATAGAAAACGGTCTCTTTATGTCCATCTATCTATCCATTAACCTATCCATTCATTAATTCATTAAACAGATTTCAAGTACCTGCCGCATACCAGGAGAATCCAGAATTATGCAAAACAGTACCTGTCCTCATACACACGCCAGGACATGCACATTCTCTGTCAGCTGTCTGTGTCCATGGAATCCTCATCTGCCTAGTCAATCACTCTCAGAAAATAAGCCAGAGAAAATGGTATGCATCTCATACAGAAGTTGTTGTCTTCCTCTAAATGATACTCTGCTACAACTAGTTATATAGTGCTTGTCCTGAGTGGTGTTATAAGTTATCCAGAAAAGGCTTGAGAATACGTTAGGATATGCACTGGTTATAGGATAATACTAAGTCATTTTATATAAGGGATCTGACAGCCCTTGAATTTTGGCTTCCCCTGGGAATCCTGGAACCAACCTGCAGATACTAAGGACAACTGTATACATACAACATTAAGCAGTTCTAAAGAAAAAGGCAGATGAGAGGACCAAAATCCACAGACTATTGTTTGAAACAGACAAGTCCATCAACAGAAACCACCTCTAGTGGGATAGCATTTGAGTGGAGACAGAGATGAAGCAAGTGTGCCACTGGGGCAGCCCATGGTATCTGAAGAGAGAGGAGTTGAGGCAGAAAAATATGCCAGGTGTGTGACCTTGGCAGGACAAGATGATAGATGCTTGGAGTCTGAGTTTCCATGGTTTAAAATCAGACTAATGAGGCCTATCTGTTAAGTGCTTGTGTAGATTAGATGCAGCAACACACACCAGGTGCTCAGCGTGTGGTCGTGTGGTAAAAAGAGCCTGGGTGGTTGTCACAAACATGGCCTTTTCTTCATGCAGCCTGGGTGGGCAGCCTGAGAACACCTTCTGTGTTTTTGTAGAACCTCCAGGCCTTCTGGGTTTCTTTTCAAATCTGTATATAGGGCAAACAATCTTAGTTCCCTCCTCAGAAAATACCACCCCCACCACCATCACCATCACCATCTCCACCACCACCACCCCATCACCACCACCACCATCTCCACCACCACCACCACCACCACCACCCCATCACCACCACCACCACCACCCCATCACCACACCCAACCCCACCCCATCACCACCACCACCACCACCTTCACCACCACCACCACCACCCCCACCCCATCACCACCTTCACCACCACCACCACCACACCCACCCCATCACCACCTTCACCACCACCACCACCTTCACCATCATTACCACCACCACCATCTCCACCACCACCATCTCCACCACCTCCACCTCAACCACCACCCTCACCACCACCTTCACCACCACCACCATCACCACCACCACCATCACCACCACCACCTCCACCACCACCATCACCATCTCTACCACCACCACCATCACCACTACCACAACCATCACCATCTCTACCACCACCACCACCACCACCACCACCATCACCATTACCACCTCCTCCTCCACCATCACCACCACTACCACCACCACCACCAACAACAACAACAGAAGAAGCAGGAGGCCAGGTAAGCAAGCAACAGTGAGAACCATTGTGCCAGCATGCTTTAGATTTTGCTCAGAAGGAAGCCGTAGCACTTATGAGGCCAGGGCTTACCACAGAGACAGCAAAAGGCCCTGGCTTTGAAGACTGGGGCTTGGGCCTACAGGGACAGATTAGCAAGCACACCAGAAAACTTGGAAGAGAGCCAGCTTGAAGTTGGGGCTGACTGAAAGTGACCTACAACAAGCAACAAAACATGGACACAAACAGGAAGCTGGTGAAGCAGTGTGGCCTTGTAAGATCAGAAGAACCAGCCTGAGGGGGTGGGCTGGGGGCTGGGACCAGGACTGTAGACATGACACAGCTTCCCTAGGAAGAAAGTTCTCTACTCGGGACTCAAAATTAACACTGCTATTGAAGTATGGAATAAAGCTTATTTCCCTTTCTTTTTTTCTGGAAGGAACAATGGAAACCTGCCTATGTACAACTTCCTACCCCATCCCAATTTCTGTTGGGAAAGGGGTTTCCTACCTCTGTCTCTCTTTCCCTCTCAGGCATCTGCCTGGTAATCAGTGGACTCTCACTTGATCTCCAAGCATGATATTACCCAGTTGATTCCACAGGCTCCATTCACTGCCTTATTATTTAGAAAACTGCCTAGTAGAAGCGTCTAGCAGGTGATTGACTCCCAGTGACAACAGGATCTTCTCTCAAAATAATATGGAGAGACTGCAGATTGATTCATGGGTTGGAGCACGGAACCGCCCAAACTCTGTCCTGTCTCCCGAGTTCCAGCTCCAATCTCCTGTCAGTCTCAGAAATGAATATAACAGCCTAAAGCCATTGAACAGAGTTATGTTGGCAATCACCTTTCTAATTCTTGCATATAGGTGCCAATATGTCAAGAGGACCCGGGCAAAGGGACAACAGCATGGTTTTATTTAGTATTATGACAAGCAAATGCTAGAATACCAAGGAGCATGTGAGCTTTACAGCAGCAGGGGAGAGCAGGGGAGGGGGACCCCCCCCCCCCATGACGCCTGCCTCCAATTCCAGTAGCCCTGTATAGGGCTGAAAGGAGACTGCTAACAAAAAGGTTATTCAGTGGTTCTCCGAATAAATCCAAAGGTAACAAGTGTGGACTGAGCAGATGATGTCAGGGGACTGAGCGCTACTTTGGAAAACTGCCGAGATATTTGAAAATAGCGCTTTCTTATTAACCCAAGCACAATGCTGAAAGTCCTTTAAAATAAAGCCCCAGATGCCACCTGCATCTGACATGGCAGTAGGATGAATGCCAGTAGTCCACTGATACTGGAAATGCTCTTAAGGAGCAGCCTCGATGGATTGTTCTGGCACAAACAGATCACAAACTAATTTATGTATTCCTGCAGCTGCAGCCCAGCCGAGGCGGTGGAGGAGTCGGACCAATTCACAGTTGACTAGCGCTGCCTCGTTCTTTGCAGATTTTGGCATTTAACTATAATTAAGATTTATTGTTCACTAGCTTGCAGGTCAGGGCAAGCATGACAATATGGGTAACTTTTCTGTTTACTAGTGAAATGTCTGGTAGGAGGAAGCCTCAACCCTTCCAAGCAGCATCTGACATGAATAAAGAGTGCCTCTCCACTCCAAGACCCTTGCATTACCGATTTTAATCAGACGTGTGGAGTCACTCGAAGGGAGGGCAGGGACAGATCGGAAGCAGCCAGTGAACTGTGCTGTCGGGTTTGCACCAGAAGGGTATGGGCCAGAAGCCAAATCAATTATTGCTGATCTTTCTGGATTTGGGGAGAGGACTGTCGGCTTGATGTGGGAGGAAAGAGCCCTTGATGCTGACAAAGGTTATGCGGAACCAGGAGCTGTGGGTTTTCACTACCCCTCCCTGACGCCCAGACAAGGGCAGTTCTTCATGCCACTCCACTCTCAAGGATGCCCTTGGATTAAATCTGATGGCCCAAGGAGGAGGGAGGTGAGGGGTAGCAGTCCACAGCCACTCACCTGCTTACATCGTTTGGTGACCGAGGACGCTCAGTGGACATGAGCACAGACTCTGCAAAGCAGGCAGAGGTAGAAGGTGTCACAGCCCCCTGGTTTGCTGAAGGCAGAAATGCTAAAGCATGATAAACTTCTGTTTCTCGCATCTATAATTTATTGTCATTGTTGTTTGGCCTCTTCAGTATAGTTTTCTGTGACTGTATAAATCAGAAAAGCATCCGTCAGGTGGACCAGAGATGTGGACTCAGAGCATTCTCCTGTCACATTCCAGAAAAGAAAGGAAAAAATCCTTGGCCTTTTTTTTTGGTGTGTGTGGGGGGAGTAGTACTGCTGAATATAGAATGTAACTTTACTTGATAATATAAATATCTCTTTGTGTCTCACCTCATTCTGTAACAGATTTAAAACGGGGATTTGAAAAAGCCACACAATACTTTTGGTGGAAAATTAAGGATAAAATAACTCTGAAAACTGCACAGTCCTTGCACACTGCCTGTTGGTAGTCCAGCTACTGGTGGGTAGGAGCTGAAGAGGCTGTCTCTGCTGGGTGTGATTCGGTGCGCTGAGGTTGCTGATCTCAAGCACGCTTGTTTCCCTCTTTACCAGAAAAGGATTTGGGGGTTTAAGAAGCGAAGAGAAGTTTTGTTTTGACATTTAAGAGAGGCTGTGAAACCAACATTTTTCCTGAAGTTGAAATGGGTGTGAAATTCAGGTTAATAGTGGACAGACAAGAGCTCTGAACATGGATTTAAAAGAAAAGTCCTCGACCATTTTTTAATAACGGAAGGTTTCTAATCTTGTGGGATCTGGTTCAGTTATGGTGTTGCTGAATCATGGAGTAGGAAAATATAATTGTGGGAGGTAGAGTCTAATGTTTCTATTTAGGTATTTGCAGTACTTTTAACCTTGTTTTAACGGGCGAATTCTCAGTTCCACCAAAGTCCGTCTTTAGTATAATGTTCAAATGAGCTTTGCCCTGTCCTGAGGTGCAAGTCAGTGTCACAGAGGGCAAACTTGACCTGTATGCAAGCCTCATTTACCAGGCCCTGGGACTTTGAACTTGGTAATGCTGTGCAAGGTCATTTCCCCATGAACACAAACAGTCACCACACAGCTCTCACACTGCTGATACAAGCAAAACACATTTATAAACACATGCCTCTGCCATCACGGATGCGGATGCATGGAAAGGACATGCAGGACACTGAAGCCATTTAGTGAACAGGACATTGTGGGTCTGCTGGCCTTAGGTGCACAAGAAGGGAGGAGGGGAACTGCCCATGCTCAGAACAGGTGGGCAGCCGGAGGAAAATCGTTCTGCTCTCAGCTGGGGAGGGCTTTGTGGAGGAAGCAGGATTTCAAGAGCTGCTGGAATGATTGCAGGAGACAGCTTGACAGGATGGGATGGGGCAGGCATCCAACACAGGGACTCCTGCCCAGGGATGGGGGAGACCTTGAAGGAGGGAATATGTGCTTAGCTGAAAGGGCAGTGGGAACAGTTCCAAGGATGAAAGAAGATGAACAGGTGACTTTGGATGCTTGGGAGGAAGGAGGGCCTCTCCCATTCACACACCATTACTTTTGGTCCTGAACATTGGAACTTGCTGTTGAGAGAGTAGTATGGGAGCCTGGGGATGTGGCATTGTGGTAGTGTTTGCTTAGCGTGCCCAAGGTGCTGGGTTTGATCTGCAGACTGGCATAAAGAAAAGTAACACAGAGCCAGGGTGCAACTCAGTGGAAGTGTCCATATTAGTATGGGTTCCACCCTCAGCATGACATGGAAGGAAAGCAGGAAGGAGGGAGGGAGAGAGGAGGGAGGGAGAAAAAAGGGAGGGAGGAAGGGAGGGAGGGAGGGAGGGAAGGGAGGGAGGGAGAAAGGAGGGTTAAAAATGGTTAAAAAATGAGAGATAATTCATCATATACCTAGAAGAGCCAGAATATGGATCAAAATTGGAAATGATTCCACAGTTTGAAATGTAAAACAACAGAAACCAAAAGGCAAAGCATCAGAAAGAGTTGGGAAGTTACTTTTAAGAGAAATACAAATAAAAGTTTTCTGTCTTGAAGGAAGAAACAAAGACTTCAGAGATCTTGAGTTCTTATTACTGATGTTGCTGGGCTATCCTCCAAAAATGTTGCAAGAATATTTATTTCTCTTAACTGTTTACTGAGAAATTGGCTATATCCTCCAAGCCCTCCTATGTTATTAAGCTTTCTATAACTATCATGAAATACTCAGCAAACTGAGAAAAAAGGTTTATTTTGCCTTGCAGTTCTAAAATTCCAGTCCTACGTCATACGGTCCTATATGTTTAGATCCCTAGCAAGGGGCACACATTATGCACATTATATACATTATTGCAGGAGAGCAATGCCATTATATCATCGTCTTAGTTAGGGTTTCTATTCTGTGAAGAGACACCATGGCCATGGCAACTCTTATAAAGAAAACATTTGATTGGAGCAGGTTTACAGTTCAGAGGTTTAGTCCATTATCGTCATGTTGGGAAGCAAGGCAGCACACAGGCAGACATGGTGCTGGAGAGTAGCTGAGAGTTCTATATCCAGATTGGCAGGTAGCAGGAAAATAGAGAACCACTGGACCTGACATGGGCTTCTGAAACCTCAAAGCCCACCTCCAGTGACACACGTCCTCTAAGAAGGCCACACCTCCTAATCCTTCTGAAGTAGTGCCGCTCCCTGATGACTAAGCATTCAAATATATGAGCCTATGGGGGCCATTCTCATTCAGTCACCACAATCATAACCCCCCCTCCCACGTTACTATCTAGGGACTACTCACCTTGACCTAAGAACCTCCCACTCAGTCTATTCAAGCCATAACAGCATCGCTGGACTAGAAGTTATTCATATTTGTGATGTCATAGGCCAAGAACTGGTACTTGGCTTTGTTTTTCCTGCCTAATTGTGATGGAGAACATTTTCTATATATCTCAGTTTTCTCTGTGTCTGAACGAGCATCTGAATCTCATCTGTCTCAACCACCTGTGCCTATTCTGAGGGTTGCCTTTTCAAATTCTGCCCCATATTTTTTTGACTCCTTGTTATTTTGTGGAAGTTCTTTGTATATTAAGGCTGTGTGTCTCATTGGTGCAAGGCAGTCATAGTTGTCTGTATCCTTGTCAATATTTAGTTGGATTGATTTTCTTAATTTGCCAAGTTAATAATCTAAAAAAGGTTATTTTGGTACTTTTTGCTCAATTATACTTGCTTATTAATGAGGCTAAAGGTTTTTCTCATGTATGTATTAGGAAGGCAAACCTTCTTTTGAGAGTATCCTGCTAGCTACTTTTAGAGTGTAACAACATTGCTCTTTGCTATTCACCCATTCATTCATTTGTTCATTCATTCATTCATTTTGTTGCTTTATAGAGTCAATCTTAGTTTCTATTACTTGTTATAATATTTCATCATGTAAATCTTGGCATTTACTGTCTCAAGTTTTGGGTGTACTTTTCTGTCTACTTTTCAGTGAGCGACCTCCTGAGTCTTGTCATTCTTCACTTCACCTCTTTGTTCCCTGTGCTGTGACATCATCTCTGTGAACAGTATGACTTGGTTGGTTTTCTCTAGAGTCTCCCACAATTCATCTGGGGCCCAGCACAGTTTAGGAGGCACTATACACTTGGTAGGCATACATTCAGTGTTATTTGTTATATAATTTTCTGTAGACACCTTGTCTCCATGTCACCACAATTACCAGAGACCCAGCACTTGAGAAGACACATAGAAGGTTCTTGTTGGTTTAATGTGTCAGAGCAATGTTATTCACTAAGTGGCGCTGTTACCGTGTGAGAAAAGCCACGAAGCATGACAAAACCCACCATCAGAGTTCTATTAAGAGAAGGGAGGGGCAGAAGTGAACGTGAGCAGGCCTATGAAAGACACATGCATGGGGGGGTGTCTGTGTCCCACTTCTTATGGATTCCCCTGCACATGTGCATTTGGGCTTACAGAGCTACACCACACATGCACATAGATTGTGTGATCTCACAGTGCACAGATTATGTAGGATGTAAGGCCCCTTACTTGGCTACTGAACTGCACATTTGGGACCATGTAGCTGGGGGAGTGGCCAGGAATTCCAACAGTTCTCCCTTTGGCTTTTTCAGTTTTGGCTTGCCCAAGCATCGTTTTTTATCTGGTGCTTTCACTGTCTAGCCGCACACCTATGCAGGTAGCCAGTGTGTGCAGACATATATGCCCTGTAACAAAGGGAGCCAATGTTGGATGAGGACCACTAGGGGCTGGGCAAGTCTTCCTTGGAGAGGCTGGGACTGGACATCCAAGGAAAGGTACCTGCTCTCAGGAGGGCAGAGGGATCATGGCCCTCCTCTCCTTGTTTCTGCTCCTTCTCCTTGGAGTTCTTTTTTCCTCTCTCCCAAGTCTCCTTGTCCCTCTCCCCTCCAGAGTTTTCTCCCTCCTAATCTCTCCCGCTTCCCATATGCTTTCCCAATCCCTTAGCATTCTAGCAAGTTTACAGCATACAAAATTGGGTTTCGTTTTACAGATGAAAGATATAAGTGTTAGGAAATGAGCCATATTGAAGTGGTCCAGTGAGGGAAAGGTTGAAATGGGCTTCCAGCCCAGCTTATTTGTCTGCAGGGTCAGCACTTGAGTGCCCTGTTCGCTGCAAGGGTACAAATTCAGGGTGGGGGTGGGGGTGCAGAATTCACCCTGGCCTGTCCTTCCCTCCCTGCCCCTCTCAGCCAGTCCCCACACCACCTGCAGCACTGGCTTGTCACCTGTCTTCACTCTGCCTGGTTTTCAGTCCTTACTCTGTGGATCTGCTTTGCTTGTCCTGCCCACATCCAGGGAGACATTATTACTTTGCAAACAAAACATGTCCTGCTCTCCCTGGAAGATAGGCTGTCTGCAGAGACTTCCTGCATACTGCTGTGCTCATCGTGGCTCAGGATTCTTGTAAACTGCAGTCACAGAGGGTGGCACTTCCTGCCAGAGGGAACTGTGTCCTCTCCCTGACCTCTGTCTTATTATCCCTTGTTGTCCATCTTAGAATCCCTCCCCCACTGCACCGAGGCCCTCGTCCTACCCACATCAGACCCCTCAGGCGGGGGAGAGAAACTGTCATTTGGAGGTGACAAGAGCCACGCTGACATTGCAGGGTGGACCATGTTCCTGACTCTGCACTGACCACCCACATCTTTTCCCAGAACCAACAAAAGCCAAGAGTCACTAGTTACCCAAGTCTAACACAGTTATTTCACCAGCACACAAAGATGGAGAGAGCTGGCAGTTCTTTGCTTCTGGAAGAAAACCTATTTGGAATGACAGGATTCTTATTCAGCTGGAGCTGCAGAGCTGCAGGACCTGCATCTCAGACCGCCCTGGCTGCAGTATCCCACTTCCCCAGCTCCAAGCTGCCTTTTGCCTCTAGCATGGAAATCTCTGTGGCTCTCTGTTCCTGAGCCCTGTCTCTCCTGACCCTTTGGTCATTCTCTTTGGGGGCTCTAAGAGGGGCAGGAACTGAGAAGCATGTTCAAACCCTGCTTTTTGAGTGGGACAAAACCTTTCTCATGAAGGAATAAAAGAACAGACATGAATAGCTTGGAAAACAATGGTAATATTTAATTAACCTTTGGAAATGGCTGATCTGCACATCTGTACGAGTCGGCTCATCCTCAGAACAGAGGCGATGTGTGTGCCCAGGCCAAGATCAACACACTGGGCCATGCATTTCCTCCACGGGGATTTCACGGGGGAGGGGGAGTACGAATATATCCCCCTTCCCTCCTCCTCCTAAATCAGTTGTTTTACTTTTAAAAATTCATGTGATCCAGCTGCCCCATCGGGGCTGAACATGGCCTGTCTTGCTGCACATCTGAGGACCCCAGGTTGAAGGCTGGTTCCTTTCCTGTCATTGTAGCAGACAGGCTGGGGGCCTCCTGGGGGATGGAAGGTCAGTTCTGATGACAGCAAAAATCAGCTCGATGTGCATGGAGTTCTCCCAGCACGGCATGCATCCACAGGACACGGGGAATTAGACTCATCTGCAAGTGTCAACTCACAGCTTCTTCAGGGATTTTTTTTTTTTTCTTGCAAAGGTGGTGGTGTGCTCTGTTAGTTTGAGAAGTGATGTCATCTAGGGAGCAAGAAGGTTGGCTCATTAACATATCACCTGATTAAAGTAAATCAATGTTGAGGGAATTGTTTAAGGCATTCCCTTTTGTAGGGCTGGTGAACCACTCTGATCAACTTTAGTCCCACTATAGCTAGATGCAAACCCTCTCCTTCTAACCTGCATCCCATAACTGCTTTGAGGAGCAGGTCTCATGATGGAAATCTGAGTTGATAAGTGATGGCTGATTAATTTTCTTTCATCAATAGAAGAAATAATTAGGGAGGGTAATATTTTTCTCTTTGGTACATAGGAAATTAAGAGGGTAGACATCAAGACAATGAATATAGAAATAAAGAATGGTATCTTCAGTTGTATTATACATCAGTCAGGCAGAGTCCTTCATGGTGGTACATGCCTATAATCCCAGAACTCTGAAGGCAGAGGAAAGTTTGAGACCAACCTGGTCTACATAGTGAGTTCCTGGCCATCCTAGGCTATAGTGAGACCCTGTCTTTTTTTTTTTAAAGGCCAAAAGAATGACTATATATGGTGATAATCCTTTAGTTTTTTCTGTAGGCTCTGACCTGAGCAACAAAGTAGTCAGGGACTTCAAAACTAGGTCTTGTTTTTAATGGTTGTTTTTATTTTATGTGACTGGATGTTCTGCCTACATGTGTGTCTGTAAATCATGTGCATATTGGAACCCCTGGGACTGGAGTTACAGATAATTGTGAGCTGCTATGTGGATGTTGGGAATTGAACCCAGGTCCTCTGGAAGAGTATCCAGTGCTCTTAACCACTGAGCTATCTGTCTAGCCCCCAAATCTAAGTCTTAAGGTAATATTGAAGGCAAATGAATACTTGATTAAGGTGAGAAGACATGCAATTGGTTGTTAAGGTCCCCTTTTCCCGATCAGAGGGACATGCCACCGTTGGACACAACAATTGCAAAATGATGTCTTTGTTGTTCTAGCAAGACCAACACATGGTGGAGATGAAAGGATTAGTCTAGGATGTGTAAGGGCTTTGATAGAAGGACCATCAGTCATATGACTCACGGTGACCAGCAAGTGCCACAACTGTGAATTCTACCCATAGAGGCTGTTGGATTGGGAGGAAATGTCTCTTGGCTCCATGAAATCACAGAAATTAGGTTTCTGGTAGCTAAATTTTTTTTTTTTTTGATTTGGTCATGAGCCTACATTTAGATGGCATTTGTGGGGCTGAGAAGATGACTCAGTGGTTAAGAGCATGTACTGCTCTTCTAGAAGACCCAGCTCCATTCAAAGGATCCTCATGGGGTGGTCACAAGCACATAACTGCAGTTCCAGGGGATCTGATGTCCTCTTCTGGATTCCAAAGACACTGCATGCCCATAGGGCAATCTGAACAGTTTCTCAGTAAAGAAAATATACACGGATATGATGTTTACATCCTACAATGTAAAGGATCTTGGATATGGGCCAGTCTTTAGTCCTGTTTTTGCTACTATAACAGAATACACAAGACTATATATGCTATAAAGAGTTTATTTGGCCTGGAGGCTGGGAAGCTTTGGAGTGAGGACATAGCACCTGGTGAAGACCTGGGTATGGGACCTGTGGACAATGGAGGGAGACAGAGGAGCCAAGGGAGTATTATAGAACAGAGAAATCATGGCGGGCCCATTATTGTTTTATCAGTAGTCCACTTCTGCAGCAACTAACTCTCTCTCTCAGGATAACAGCATTAATTCATTCATTAGCCAGAACCCTCCTTGGCCACCTCTTAAAGGTCCTACCCCTCAACACTGCTCCAAAGACAATTTAATTGTAGCCCGAGTTTTGGAGCAGACATGAAAACCATAGACAGAATACAACACCAACAGGCTTAACCCAATCTACTAGGAAACAGCCTCTGACACTGAAGCTAGATGCCACCAAATAGCAATGGGACATGCCAATGACACCAAAGTCAGCTATGAATACTGATGGCAGAGGCAAGCATCTATGGTAAGGGGCTTCTTCAGTGTCCCATGTATTCATGCCTGTCCAATTCCCTGCACTGCTAAGCTCTTGCTTCCAGTGATTAGCTCTCTCATAAAATGTAAAGTGACTCCCAGGAGGTGAGGGGGGGGCGCTGATGTTCGTGCTTTAGAGTGGAGGTGAGCGCGCACACACACACACACACACACACACACACACACACACACACACACAACACAACACACTGTTGCACGCAAGCAGGGAAAGGCTGAGGGTCTGAGCAGTTTTCCGAGATCCCCCAGAATGCAGAAGGCTTGTGGTGCGTGTGGGAGAACTGACAAGAACGGCAGAAGGTGAGGAAATGGCTGGAAGCAACTCTAATGCCACTCCATCTGGAAAGAGGGTACTGTTTAGTACGTCTGGAAAGCATTATTTCTGCAAATAGCTCAACCTCTATCAACTTTCAGGCAGGGATCCCGATCTGCTGCCAAAATGAGATCTCCCTGACGGCAGTGTGGTGGGAGACACTGAGCAAATGAACTAATAGCATAAAGCAGGAAATCTGTAGAGATGGCAGCCGTGAAGGTACCACACAGCAAGCACCTGCCTCGCTCCAAAAAGACAGCCGGGGCTTCACATCGCATTAGGCTTGGGCCGCGCTGGGGGAGGGCTCAACCTGGTGGGATTGGGAGCTCAGCAGCCATTTCCAACAATTTCTCACAAATTTTGGGCTCAGAAAAGCCCCAAATAGAGTTAGCCAAATGGCTTTCCTGCATTGATTTCTATACCCGTGGGTATTTTGAAGGAAATTAAATTCATGTGTTTCTGATTCGGTTGCCATTAGCACATGAGAACGCTGTTTTTTGAGAGTTATGGTGTGCTCCGGGTGCCTTCGCACTGTGCTGCTAAATGCCATAAAACCGTCTAGCCAGCCACGGAGGTGCAAGGAGCCGGGTGTGCTGCTGCAAGCCATTTCCCTGCCTGTCCAGAAGGCAGCATGTTTTTGTCATTTGCATCCTCTCTGAATGTAGCACAACATGTTTTCTCGTGCCTGTTAATCATCTATCATTTCCAATTTGGATGAAGCAGTATTAGGATAGATGATGAGAAATTGCCCCTAACCACTAAGAGCTGGACCGGAATCCTTCAGAGGAAAGCAGCTGCAAAGACCAGACCGACACTGGGTTCCTGGTTCCCGAGCAAAGGCCGCAGAGGTGCTGCAGCCCCAGGGGTCCACCAGGGCTGGATACTACATCACCTCAGCAGGTGAGCCTGTCTGCCAAGAGGCTATGTGGGAATCATGGCGTTCCCTGCTCCTTGCCATCTCTGAACTCCCTTTCTTGATCATCAGACTGAATACCTTTGGTTAGGGCTCTTTTTAAAAAAAGCCTTAATTTACTTCTTTCAATGATGTATAGGTGTGTGGCTATGTGTACATGAGCACTGGTGCCTATGGAGGCCAGAAGAGGGTGTTGGATCACCTGGAGCTAGACTAATATGTGGTTGTGAACTCCTTGAGGTGCATTCTGGGAACCAAACTCAGGTACACACTCTTAGCCATTGAGCCCTCTCTCTAGCCCCTGGTCAGAGCTCTTTCAAAGCCTGTCATAAACAAACAAACAAACAATGATCCTATTTTGTCTTAGTTATCGAATTCATTGCATGATTGTGTGCACTTAAGAAGGATCAGCAATACACCTTCTCCACATTCAGTGGAGATTCTGCTTGATTTTTGGTCCTTACCTAAAGTGTTGCTCTTCAATCCGAGACTCTCCTGTGGTGCCAGCAAAGGCAGTGAGTCACAGCTGTGTGGCTAAGCCATGGCGTGCAGTATGTTACACAAATTCAATACTTTTTCCACTTGCAGTATTAACATTTCATGATGGGATGATTGTCAAATGAGTCTAATAGGGCTTTTCTAACCTACCAGTCTATGAATTAAAAACCAACTTCATAAATGGAGGGATACCTGTATTAAGTCTCTGCTGTGTTTAAGATCTTGTTCTTGATACTGGGAACTTTTCAAAGATGAAAGGATGTTTCTGTCTCTGGAGGGAAGAGCATGAGGACTAATTTGTTAAATATTGATTTTGAGGAAGGTGGAGGTAGGAGGATAGGGAGTTCAAGGCCATCCTCTGATACATAATAAGTTCAAGGCCAACCTGAACTACATGGAAGCTTGTTTATCACACACACACACACACACACACACACACACACACACACACACACACTGCTATGTGGACATTATTTGTTTGATTTCATTATCAAATAATTTGCTAAAATAGGTGTTATCACTCCCATTTTATAAGTGGAATATTACTAAGGAAACAGGAAGATTTGCTAATTTGCCCAAGGACACTGAGCTTGTATGTACAGAAGGTGAGGCATACATTCTTTTTTTGTGATTGAAAAACTCATGATACTTTCTCTCTGTGCTGTTCTTTACTATTTAATATGATAATGGTTAAGTAAGTGTGTATCATAATATATAGAATTTGATATCTGGACTCATAGGAGGAGTATTTAACTTTGTTTTGAGGACCCTGTGAGACTTTACTGGGAAAGCATTATAATATTTGTTTGGAGTGGTCCAGTGGAAAGGATGGGTAGCGGATGACAAAGGGAATGATGGATGCTATTTCAGCACTGACAATGTACTCCTTACTTTATCAGGACAGTACTGGCTAATGTGCAAACTGTCGACCAGATCCCACTTATTCTATGGCTCCATCTGAATTGAAGTGTGTGTTCTCTGAACTCTAGCTGCTCTCCTCCGTCTGTGCTCTGGGATGTACACACTCTTCTTCTTTGGCACTTGGCATCTCAAGGAAAGGCTCAATTCAGCCTGACAAACTTCCTGCACATGGGGTTCCTTCAATCCACTGTCACCGAGAGGTCTTGCTCCTCATTTGCAGTGGGGAAAGAAGTCTGTTTCAAGCAGAGCTGGTGGCACTTTTGCTCTGAATTCTGGCACAAACAGGAAATTTCATGCTACGGCCATGGCAGTGGCCAAGAGAGCTTCAGTAACTTACATGATGTGTCCACAACCCGCTTCCCATGAAATTGCCTGAATCTAGCCAAGCTGGGAAGTTGTCACTGAGCTGTTTCTAGAAGGTGCTCTGGATGTCGTTAGTCTGGTCCTCTCATTCTGTACATCTTCAGTCTCTAAAGCCTTGGTGTAGTCAAGCCTTCCCTGTACCCTCTTCTGAAAGCCAGGAGTAGACAGCTTGCCAAGAGTAGTCTTACTTCATCATATCACTTGTCTAGCTCGGAAGCTGTGGCTGGCATGCTGCTCAGTAGCAGAATGCTTGCCTAGCACGTATGAGGCACCAGGTTTCTTCCCTCGCACCACAAAACCCAAAGCAAACAAGAGCTGTTGCAGATTTCTCTTGTGTCCTGACAAGGGCAGTGCTCCTGATGGAACACAATTGCCTATCTCAGTCTAGAATTTAACTTAAGGCACAAGTACCTTTGAGGAAATGCCTGTGCTTCCAATAATAGTTAATAAGTCTTTCGAGTGCATCTGTCAGCCAAGGGAGAACCCCAGACTCCATTTAGACTTAGCAGAGCAACTTGTGATTCAGACTCATTCTAAAAACCCCAAACTTCCTCATTGGTCAGACAAAGAGGGAAGACTCAGTTATCACTGAGGACTTACTGGGTCTACATTTTCTGACTGCTACTGGAAATTGAGACCAGCTGTTTGTTCTCCTCCACGCCAAGACAATCTCACTCTCGATGATTCCAGAGACTATTGCAATGATCTCTTCTGTTTGCTACATTAAAACAAATCCTAGTTTATTTTGCCTTTCCTCAGAAGGGCATTTACCACAAACATATACACCAGCATGCACACTGCATTAACTTCTGCATGGGAGATGAACAACTGTCTAGTCACTCCCGATAGGGCACCAGTGAGTGTAATTGTGGTTCCTTACAGGTGCATAGGCAACTTACAGCTAGCTAAACTAGGAAAGAAAATGCTCCCCCATCAACCACGCATACTGCTTATATATCCTTGGGGAGAGGTGGGGCTGCAGGAGCCCCTACCCTCTCTCTATGATCCACAAATCTTGTGTGGATCACATTTGGGCATCATAGCTACTACACAGTTTAAGGTAGTGATGGGTGTGAGTGCAGCATGGCATTCCACAGTCATCCATGTGCCCATGAATCTTCTCAGGACCTTCTCCAAGGCCTCCATATCACATTCCAGTCACACCACTCAACAGAAATCCAGAAGGGGTCTAAATAGTGGTGTTGTGGGCCTGTATTGGGACACAATAGTTTTTTTTTTTCCTTTCCAAACTCTGCTCAAAAAGCTAACTCATTTCAGGGAGCTTGCAGCCCACCATCTTCTTTAATTGGGACCTTTCTGAGTCAAGGCAACATTAACTGTGCTATAAACATGGTAGCCAGTAATTAATGTCCTGGACCCAGTCTTTCCCCCATCCCCCCTCAGCTGTGCAGAGAGGCCAGTCAGGTGGCCTGGAGACATTGCTGGCAGCCACCACTGCTCCCCCTATTTGGGAATGAAGGACCATAAATGGTGGCTGCCTTCCAATCTGCCAATAAATAAATATAGAGAATGTTGACACTGCTCTCTCTGCCAGACACCAGCCAGCTTCTAACTTCATCTTGGGGGACATGAAAGAGAGAAGGGTACTGAATAGGTTTTTGAGATGTAGCCTTAGATCTGCTTGGATCCTTGCCTCATTTTGGAAATCTTTCAATTGGCTTTCTGGCCCTTGCTGGAAAGTGAGACAATTCTGTCAGACATGAGATTGTGTGAGCTTATTCACAATAATTATCAGCAATAGCCTGAGATGGAGCCATTTGTAAAGATGAGCTGTTGTCAACAGACACTTCTGCTATGATTTGGAATCATGGCTTAGCTCCTGGGGAGTACATCCAGCCTGCAGCTTGCTCTCAGGCAGTCTAAGGTGCTGGCCACACACACACTCCATTAGTTCTGAGGCTTGATCTTCTTAGTTCATAGATTGGCAGCCTTTTTATCCCTATCTCTTCAAGTCTGTACATTGAATGAGCTTCAAGTAGACAAGATGGTGGCCGCCTTTCCATGTGAAGAAGGAATGAAAGGAAATGGCTTGTTTCCTTTTGCATGTATGCCTAATGCTTCAGCTCTGCATGTAATTTTAGAAGAAATAAATACCTGTGGAATAAATGAATGAGCCGGGGGCTTCTGTGCCCCACAACCTCATGCTGTGTCTGGATTTTGAATGACTCTAGAGGCCCACTGTAGGCTGCATCTCTCTGATTTCCTGCCACTTAGTCAGAGGCAGCTTGCTTTTTTTCAGGACCCTAGCATGGACCTCATGTCTGGCTCCCTGCAGAGACTGCTTTCTCTGGGGCCATGTGCATCCTTTTCTTTTTCTGGAATGTGTGCATCGTGCATTCTTCATACTTCTCCTGCCTTTACATTTTATTTCACTGCTTTCTCATTCCTTTCTCCCTTTTCCTTGAAAAATTTCAAGAAAGTCCACTGCAAACAATTGAGGAAATCTAACAGAAACCGAGGATAGAGAAGGCAAAAGGCTAAAGAGAGACAAGCCCTTGAGACCCAATGTGAAGGCTAGTCTCCTGGTCTAAAAGACCATAATACTCCATTTTCCACTGTTCTGGTAGCTGAAGTGCCAAGGCTTAACCCTTTGTGGTTGTCCTCAATGGCTTGGCTGGTGCTTTTCTTCAAAGTGTCTTTTTTGTCTATCTGTTACGGCATGGATGTGAGGGCCGACACCAGTATAACGAGCTGTATAGCATGCCATCAGTTTTGACCCGTTTAGATCCTCACTTCTTTCCCAGAAGACATTCACAGTACCTGAGCAACCCAACTTCCTACTACCGGTTTCAAGATGAGATGTTCACGTAAATAGGGAAATTCTGTTTTCCCAGAAGGGCCCTTGTTAGAACTCAGGTTCTGAAGAACTGTGGATTAGGTGTGGAAGTTTCCGTGGACCACTTTCAGTTTGGGGGCTGGTGTGGTAGCTAATGCCACGCTGTTTCCTAGCATCCCCACAGAGACATAAACTTATGGGATTTCCCCCCTGCCCCACCTCAGAGTTCTTATTATACTTTTGTTACTTATATCTCTGATTGAGCTGTAAAAATGGAATGAATAAATACATTTAAGAACGAGAAACTCCTAGCCAGTGATGTCTGCCTTCCTCTGTTCATGTTGCTCCTCTTGTTGCTCCTTCTTGGTTCTGTTTTGCCTCTTGACTGTTGTTGTTTTCCAGGAAAGCTGTCGTTTATCGTGAGAACAAGAGCAGCCATGTGTTGATTTTTCTGGATTCCTTTTGGCTACCATCCCAGTGCTAATGAAGGCCCTTCCAAAGTGCTAACGAGCGGGTGCCAAAATCAGTTACGCCAAAAACAATGGAGGAGCGTAGTATGCAGACAGCATGTACACCCGCATATGCGACACACACACACACACACACACACACACACACACACACACACACACACATTTGAAAAATACGTTCGTGTGCAACTTCCTGTTTATACAAATCAGACATTCCTGCAAACATGATGTGTATATTGGAACTCCTGAAGGAGAATGTGAAGGTTGGCTTTTATGAAAAGCTTCTTGTGTTTGGCTGCAGAAATCAGTCTTCTCTCAAAGGAGGAGCGAAGTTTCTAGAAAATTTCACGGATTTTCCAGCTGGGAAACTAGTTGGAAATGTACATTCATTAACTTAAATAATTTAAGGGGAAGGGGGATATCAGCTGCTATAGATTCTATTTTATTAAGAGGAGAGTCCTGCTACATGGAGCACGTGGGCACTGCTTGGCTTAGGATTCGCTCCTGGGATGGCTTTAATCAAGTCACCAGCGTTGGTCTTAGTGCACTTTTGAGGTGGTTCATTAGCTGGAAGGACATATTTTGTAGCTGGGCCTCTCCCCTGCTTCCAAGGGTCTTCTGTGCTTTTCTCTCAGTGAGTAATTATTCTCGCCTCAATTTGTTTACACAGCTTGGAGATGGGGACACAGTTCTCTGGCGACCGCGAAACTGTCTGCAATCACCCTAAAGAGAAGCATTTCGACGCTATAAAACCTAAACGCCCGGCACGCATCGTTACAAGGCAGTTATTGAAATTTAGTAAATTAAATTAAATAATCTTAAATAACTTCATTTCAGGGACTTTAAAATTCAACTCTATGGATCCCAGTAGTCAATTTTCTTTATTATTGTTGTTCATCAAGTACAATTTATGTTTTTTATGAATCAAAATCTGTCTTCTGCCTCGCGGTCCATAGTCGCTCTCGGCATCCTCGACTGAGTCGGTAGCTTCGTGCGCCATCTACCGGCTGCATCTGGTACCGCGGCCGGAAGGCCTCGAGCCAGCCCTGGGCTGCGGAGTTGGGGGAGCCGCAGTGAAAGCCAGGGTGGCCGCGGTACACAGCCCCGCAGAAATCACCCTAGGACGGTGCTCGAAGCGATTGTGCAAACTGCTCCCGAGGGCTTTGTCATTGTGGGTCACCCTGAAGCATGAGGACAGCCCAGAGAGACTGGCTGCAGGGGCTGGAGGTTTGTTTTCTGTCGCTGGACGCAGCTCTTGGTCTCCTTGTTAACGCCTAGCCGAGGTGACAGACCCGCTGTTCACCCGACGCCACCGGGAAGCCAGCGTCCCTACACACCCACGGCCTTTCTCTGCTCAACCGCAGCTCCGTGCCAAGGGGCTAGGGCGTGTTCAGACGCACAGCCCAGATAAAGACCTGTGGTGTTTGAAATGTTCTGTTTTCCTTTCTGAAAGAGTCAAATTCATGTGTGGTAGGGAAAACGGCAAGCTGCACATTGTTTTAAAGGCTATTTTTACATTTATGCTCAATTTAACGATAGTTTGGCAAGTAAACAACCGTCAGATGGGACTAGTAGGGTTTGAAGGCGGGAAGTCCTTTCCAAAGCAACGCCAGAACAGTCCTTGGCACCTTAGTTTGACGTATTTCGTTTCGGTAAAGTGACATAACTATGCCACCTACGTCTTCCTCCACACACTCTGGCTAATAATGCAAGAGCCCAGGAGGGGAATCCTTCCTCTCTAGCGGCTTCTCTTGGAGCTGAGTGGGAAAGTGAGTGGCCATTGGTTTGTCCCTTCCCCCTTTAAAATGCTTCAGCACAGCAACAGATGGTGCTGGGGGCTTTTTGCTGGGTTTAAGATGGTTCATTTTGTGCTTTCTCAGGAGAAAGATGACGAGAATTCCACACTGTAATTAACAAAAGCAAAAGAGAAGATGTGACATCTTCTAAAAACTTACACTTCATCCTGCCCCTGGTTCAAACTGTGTGGTGAGTGTGTTTTTGTTACCTTCAAAAGGAAGTCTCTTCTGCTCTTAAAAAGAAATCCCTTTCCCACCTTGTACCTCTCTGCTCTCCTCCTTCTAGGGTGTGCTTTCTGTGTCTGTGCAGAAGACAAATGTAAGGGAAAGGTGTCAGACTGGAAGAAAAAGGTAATTTATAATTCTGTACATGTTAAGTTACAACTCTCTGGAGGTTTTAACGCTGTTTTATTCTTTCAAGCAAAAGACAAAACCAAGTAACAAGTGCAGGAATAGGACTGGAGAGATGGCTGTGCAGGAAAAACACTCATCGTCAAGTGTGACGGACGATCTCAGTGTGATTCCAGAACCGCGTGGGAGAGAACTGACTCCCGAAAACTCTCTCAGACCTCCCTCCACACATGTGCCAGCACCATGGTACACACACACACACACACACACACACACACACACACACACACAGAGAGAGAGAGAGAGAGAGAGAGAGAGAGAGAGAGAGAGAGAGAGACGTTCACACTCACACATTAAATAACTAAAATTTAATAAAAAATTGAAAGCACACAAAGGAAAATATTTAATTCAAGAAAATCAGATGAAGGCTGAGTGTGGTCACTTATGCCTATAAACTCACATATTAGAAAACTGAGGCAGGAGGTTGGCTATTTAAAGTCCACCTCTCAAAAAACATACAAATAAACAAGCAACCCAAGTGACATAATAATATATGTCTCTAAGTAATCCTAGAACATGAGAGGTAAAAATAGAAGAATTAGGATTTCACAGTCACCCTTGGTTTTAGAGAGTTCAGAATGAGGGCTGAGGATATACCTCAGTTCACGGGTGTAACATGAGATGGTACCAGGAAATCTTGTTATCAAGATTATTTATTTATTTATCTTGTTTATTTATTGATTGATTGATGATTTTTTTCCTGAGATAGAGTCTCACAGTACAGCCCCACACTGGTCTTGAACTCACTCACTACCCTCTCGCCTTAGTCCTGAATGCTAGCATTAAAGGTATGTGCTATCTACACCAGCCTCTAACATTATACGCATTGCAGATCCACCCTTAAAAGTCTGAAGGCTTCCACCTAGCTGCACAAAGACGTGAAAAAGGCAAAACAGAACCAAATGAGACAACACAGAATCTGCTAAACATCAGGGTCAGTTTGCCCTTCCCCCACCTGCTGACTGAAGGCCAGTTCTTCTCAGTTCCTGGTTTTGTATGTAGTTCATGTCACTTAGTGTCATTACACTATCATTAGAATGGCCTTTCTTGGTGGGCATGCTCCTGCCTCACACTTGACCAGCCCCTGGGCTAGTCTGAGGGCTTCAGCCAGGCAATGCAGCCTCATCTTGATCAGCCTCTTCAACGCTATGGACTGCTGGTTCTAATCTCATGCAGTTGTTTATTTGATGTCTTTTTCTCTACTTGAAAGAGGAGGCAAAGAAACAGGCACAAACGATCCTTTTCAGACTCTCTGTTTGTCTGTTTCTTTTTGGAAAAACCCAGAAACAAAGTGACTTTGTGCTTTCTGAAGCCAGAACACCTACAGGAAAGTGTTTCACACTAAAGGGAACCGCCTGCCTCCGTTCCCAGGCTGAATTCCTCATTAGTAGCTTAGTAGAAGGAGACCTTATCGGGAGACATAGTGTGGAGACGGTTAAGCTGAAATGAGGTCATTAGGGTTCATTCCAATCCAGTCTGAATGGTGTCCTTACAAGAAGGGGAAGTTTAGATATGTTTAGAGAGACGGCTGCATGAAGGCTGATGGAGAGAAGATGATGGCCATCTTCAAGGGGAGGGCCTCAAGCAACTCCGTCATAGTTCTTAGAAGGAGCTAACCCTGCTGACAATTTGACTTCAGGTTTTTGGCTTCTGGAATATGAGGCAGTAAGTTTCTATCGTGGAAGTCAGTTGTGCTGCTGAGCTTTCTTTGCTGTGGCAGATGCATCATACAGGAGGAAGGATAAATTTTAGATCCCTGTTTCAGAGGGCTTTGGCTCATTCTGGCAGGGGCAGGCATGGCCGAGCAACCTTGCTGCTGGTGGCTGTGGCATGTGACAGAGGTTTCTCACCTCACAGAGGAGAAGGAAGCAGAGAAGGTTGAAAGCAGGGGCCATTTGATAACTTTAGAAAGTCTGTCTCCAGTAACCTACTTTGCAGCCTCCCAAAATAGTGCCACCAGCTGAGGAACGAGCATTTAAAGCGATTGTCTGTGGAGGACATTTCAGGGTCAAACACTAACTCAGAACTTTTTAACGACAGCCTTAGCAAACTAGTACAGAACGGGAGACAGTTCTTGTGTGTTTATTTCGGTATTTCAAAAATAACTTCCATTGTCTTAGAGACCAAAGCTGATCTTCTCAAGCAGGGAATCGTGGTGTGCTTTGGGACGTCCTTAAGTGTGTTAAAAGAGGTTTTTCCAGCTTGGCCCTCCCTACCTGAGCTGTCATAATCTAGAGTGGAGTTCCTTGGAGTACTGTTACCGTGTGCAAACCATGCCCATAAACGGAAAGAAATGTCTTCTAAAAGACTTCACAGATCAGGACACAAAAAGCTCTTTCCTGATAATCAACTAAAACTTCAAGACCATTGTGCTTTATGGGTTTCTCTCACAGTCATTAGTGCATTTTGAACAGAGCTACACCCCCCGGAACTGTAAACTGAGCCCCTGAGGCTCGAGTGCATCTGTCCAGGCCACCCAGATGGAAGGCTCAGGTGAGAGCTTTCTGTGTGTGCACCTGAAAGGTGAGGCCCCATCAACAGATGCTCTCTATAGGCCGGCCTGGCTAGTCTTTTCATCAGTGCAGCTGTGTTCCCCAGGGAGTGCTTGGTCAAATGCTAATTCTTTGCTGGCTGCCTTGGCATTGGGTTGATCCCATATGGTGTTTGCAGGCATCTCAGAGAAGCCCAGCAGGCTTCATGTCTGTAGAACATACTCAGCAAGACAGCAACGGGCTTGATCTGTAGAAAAGAAGAAACGGGGCTACAGATTTTTAGCTTAGTTTGGTTTGTCTATTTTATTTTTGTGTTGTGAGTGTGTGTGTGTGTGTGTGCGCGCGCGCGCGCGCGCGCACGCACCATGGTGCACACATGGCAGTCAGAGGACAGCTTTGGGTGTGGGTCCTCACCTTCCAGCTTGTTTGAGAAGGGGCTCTTGTTCACCGGGTCTGCGGCAGTCTAGCTTCAGAGACTGCTCTGTCCCCCTTTCATCTTGCAATGGGAATACTGGGATTACAGATGCATGGTACTATGTTTGGCTTCCTGTGTTTTGGGGATCTGAAACCAGGCCCTCTGGCTTATGTGGCAAATGACTTAGCCATGGAGCCAGCTCCCCGGCCTCTGGATTGGACCTTTAATTTGAGGTCAGTAAGCATTTCAACAGCAAGTCCTATCATGAGAATCCAGTCTCATTGAGAAGGGTTGTAGGACATTTTTACTTTCTTTAGAGAGGATAGAACTCAAGGAGGAGAGGTGACAGGCAGAACAAGGAAATGTGTTTCATATGGATTTACTACAAAGTTCTACAGAAGTTTGGAAATATCAACAACAAAATCTGTTACCTTTGTACAAGTGATATGTGTGATTAAAAACCATAAAAAAGCAAAATCAGCTTTCAAGACTAGCATTCCTTTTAGACCCTGTGAGATTACAAGTGGGTACAGATCATGGTGACAGCCTTAAATAAACTTTTAGTAACAAACAAGTAATGCAGAATTTTCCTTGGATTACCATCACCTCATGCCTGTTCTGAAAAAACACAAGAAGGGAATATGTGTGATGAGCACACACCTCATTCTGTCAGCCACAGAGCAAGACCTGTATCTCGTGACAGCACAGTATCTTCCTGACAAAAGCCAACACAAATGCATGGATCTTGTGTTTCACAATAAGCTTTTCAACTGTCATTTGTTAGGCTGTGATTCACATGCACGCACACACACACATGTTCATTAGCTATAAGGCATTTGCTCTTTGGGTTTTGGAATAGGGACTAAGAAAGCTCATCAAATGTCAAAAGCTAGAGCATGATTAATAAATGAATAAAACGATTCACTTAAAATGGCATTCCTGTCACTTTCACTTCGGTTCATGCCGTCAGACCCCCATAGACACAGGTCATGATCTAACTCATTTAAAAATAACTATGCTCTCCCCGCACAGGACTTTAAGGGCAAAGGCAAGAGGTGCAAACAGCTTACCACCTCTTGCCTTCCTTCCCTGGCATTGAAGGGTGTTGTCTGTCTTTATGCCCGTTTTCACCGGACAGCTTGCAGGCTATTTTTTTTATAGCTCTTGCCTGGTTAAACTATGACAAACATGTACATTGTTTTTTTTTTTTTTTTTTTAATTTTCACTTATCATCAGGATATGTGCAATCTTATGACAAGCATATCCATGTGAAGTCAGTCACATGACTGAAGACATCACTCTTCTCAAGGCAGCGTCCTCCCATTGTTCTCATTTAAAAACATGGTTTTGTTTATTGGTGGTTTCCCAGATGAGACCACGCCCCCTTTCCCACCAGGAGGTGCTTGAGATGAATGTGCTGTAAAAACAACATATGTTTTTTTTGCTACAGAATCGGTTCCAAAATATGTACCCATAATGATAGGCTAACAGCAGCAAATACAAGGTGACATCTTTAAAGATAAAGATACTGAGGTATTGATTAGACAGATCTATTTTTGAGGCAGCAGTGATATATGGATAGGAGATTGGGGTGGTGGAGAAACATGAAAGTGTACATACTAGAAATACCTTGCACAGTTCATAAATAATAATAATTATAATAAAGGCTCTGCCAGTGGCTTAAGGAACCAAGTAATATGAATTGATTGTTACCATTTCTCCTTAAAGATGGATTAAATTAAGGCTGAATCACACAGTCATTTTTATGAAAGTACTGTACATATGACATTGAAATTAATGCCAAATGAATTCATTACAAGCAAGATAATTACAATGAATATCCAATAAATTAGGAACGGCAGACCTTTTAGAATTCAAGGCATTAAAATACAGTGTTCCAGTCAAAAGTGCCAGTATGGAGCGGATCACCTTACTTCAAGCTCAAGGCTGCAAGTTCCTGGGTCTTTCAAACTGAGTGCTCAGTGCAGTTTGAGAATGGCCACGTTGTCGTCACTGGACAGGAGAAGACCCTTGTCCGAGAGGCTCTTTCAGAGAATTCTTAATGAGGAGATACTGATGAAATGAGCCTGGTCTTGGCGAACAAGGGGCACCAGAGCTCTGTGGTCATCTCTCTTGTCTCTCCCATCTGCTGGCCAACCTAGTGGGTCCTGGAAGCCCCACTGGCCCATGTGGGGATCTAGTGCAATTCTTTCATGTTGCGGAGGCTCATGCTGAGATGCAGAGACATGCAGGGGCTTCATCAAGAATCTTCCCAGCTCAGAATCCCCTGTCTAGCTTTCTTGCTCCTGTGCTAGAGGAATCTGAGAGCTAGTGCTTACTATCTGGATTGTACTTGGTGAATTAAGAGAGGGCTGTAGCCCTCGGAAAGATACCACATCTCTGTTTGACAAACAATTGCCAGGATTGGTGGCCAATGGCTGCAATCCCAGGATTCAGGAAGCTGAGGCAGGAAGATCATGAATTCAAGGCTAGCCATGGCTGTCTGGTTAGTTCATGGTCATACCTGTGGTACATGAGAACTTTTAACAAAACAAAAGAAACCCAAACCAAGGTCTGGGGATATAGCACTGGCCTAGCACATACATGGCCCTGGGTCTGTTACTTAATGTTGCAAAACAAAACAAACAACAACAAAATTTCCCAACCAAAAACCAATCAACCAAACAAAAACCAAACAACAAAACAAATCTCCCAGGAGTTGCGGCACATCAGGAAAGATGTTTAAGATCACTCAGACTGTGAGGGAAGGCTGTGGACTCTACCCTGGGTTCCTTCACCACCATCCATCCCTTGGCGCTGGGTATCAGGATGTCCCAAAACAGACAGCTAACATTCTGTTCCACTGGGCCAGGGAGGCGAAGTTCCTTAAGTGCCTGGGTTGCAGAGGCCAGAGCCACAGCAAGAAGCTGGGTCCACTGTGGGGCAGGAAAAGCAGTGGGGAGATAGCAAACGCTGACCCAGAGGGACTGAGGGAAGGAGCAGAAGCGAAGCACTGCACGTCAGGACTAAGGGTTCACAACCAGAGATGCCCTGCCCTCTTGCTGGGTGGTGGGGTACAACAGAGTGACAGGCAAAAGGGACTTGCCAACAGTGAGCGTTGTTACTGGGACTCATTTCTGTGTTGTGTTAAATCAGTAGTGTGATGGGGCTTCATAGCCCCCTTAACTCCCATGGGGTATGTGACAAGGCTGTGGGTCTAGGTTATGTTCATACTTACTGTCTCACCGGTGTGGTTTTATAACTACTATAAATCATGTTAGCATCTGTCACAGTTTCCTAGAGGGAAGGGCTCTTCTACATCTATCCACTGTAGAAAAGCCTAGAAGATGTATCTGCACCCAAGTCCCTGCAGAAGTCCCAGACAACACTGGAGTTCTCCTGAAGCCCTAGCCCAGGCTAGCCTTTTACACCTCAGTCTTCATCCATACTCAGCACTCAGAAGTAAGGGGAGCCCAGTTTTAACATATCTTATTCAGAAATAAATTCAGTATTGTAGAAGACGTGCTTCTACCCATGAAACTTGCAGCCCTCTTGGAAAGAAAGGAAGAAGAAAGCCAGGGAGTGAGTACCCTCTTTCCTCAGTCTTAACCCAAAAATGCCTGAGAGAAAAATGAGCGTGAACTGCAAGAATGAATTTTCCATCTGTTAGGAGAAGGGAAGCTTGAGGGATAATCAGATCTGGTGTGTTTTACAGACTTTGAGCTTATGTTTCTACAAACACAGTGGCTTTCAATTGCTGAGTAAAGTCCAAGGCTTCTGCGGGCTGTGGAAAACCATGACCGAGTGCAGTGGAGAGGGGCTGCTCTCTGTGAACCGCACAGAGAGGGCTGCTGCCGGAAGGTGCTTCGTTTGTTCACACAACCAGTATTTACCAAGCACGTCCTGTGTGCCAGGCTCCAGGCTTTCCAAGGTACCAAGACAGTCGTTCACTAACAAAATGGCTCCTTTCCTACCTGATTATCCTCATCCGCATGTCAAGGACTTTGCCAAGTTTAGCCCCCATTAAGGTGAGATGCAAAGCAAAGAGACAATGTAGATCTGGGAGTCCAGCATCCAAGACCAAACCTCATCCTGATCTATAACTAGATGAATTGTGAACATTTTCTGGGCTTCAGAGTCCTCATTTAAAAGTGAAACTACAAAGTGAGCACACTAGTCCAAAAATCCAGAAAAAAAATCTGAGCACTTGTTTTGGGGGAAGGCAAGGTTTCAATATAGCCTTCTGTTTTAGCACCTGACTACAGGGATTAGAGTTCTGAGATCACATGAGTGGGCCACCATGGCTGGTTCCCACCTCTGAAACTTTTTGGTTGTTGACATATTGTCCTATGTCAAAAATTCTGTACCATGAAACTTCATTTCATGAAGAAATTATTAGAAATATTTTATAAAATTCCTTTATAACATTACCTAGACCATGTGTAGAATATGTATTCCCTTATAACATTACCTAGATCATGCGTAGAGTATGTATTCCTTTAACATTACCTAGACCATGTGTAGAGTATGTATTCCTTTAACATTACCTAGACCATGTGTAGAGTATGTATTCCTTTAACATTACCTAGACCATGTGTAGAGTATGTATTCCTTTAACATTACCTAGACCATGTGTAGAGTGTGTATAAGAAACATAAACATTGAATCACTGCATTCAGGAGGCAGAGGCAGGAGGGCCACACGTTCAAAGCTAACTTGATATCATGATGAGACATAATGTCTCAGTTACCTAGAAAGTCCTTTTCAAAGAAAAAAGAAAACACAAACAAACCACCTAAACTAAACAATAATCCAAAAAAGGAACATAAATGAACTTTCTTTAGACTTGGGTCACTTAGCAAAACATTCTCATTATGTTTATGAAAATATCCCCAAATTAAAAGCCAACTCCAATATCTGGAACCCTTCTGATCCTAAACATTAAGGGGGCATTCCTGCTAACCACCACTTCATGCAGGGCTATCTTGAAGCTAATTTGTTTGAAATGTAGAAAATATTATTTTCAAGTTGATAAAGTTCTCTGCAACTCAGCAAACGGAAGTGACTACAGCTGTCAGAAAAGAATTCCAGTACGTTGAAGAAGAGAGATTTTGGCTGGAGTTGCCAGTTCTATGATGAAGGCAGAGGAAGATGGAGCTGACTAGGAGGCCACCAGAAAGTATGGACCTTGTGTCCCCTGATGCCTGGTAGCTGGGAGGGCCATCCTGAGGCACATATCATTTGCTAAGCCTTTCTTGGACATCCAGTGGAGCCTTCTTCCCATGAAGTGGACCCTTCTAGAACTAGGCTAACCTTGCCCACGTTCCCAGGAAGGGGACCCCTCCTAGAGCAGGACCAGCTCTCCTCCTAGTCTCTCCCTCCCCCATCTGTTGGCTTGTGCATGAAGACCCCAGAGCCAAGAGCGAGCCAGGCAGCCTCTGGACCACTGCACCAGAATAATTCACAGTGCTCCAATTTTTTCTGCCTCCTTCAGGCTTTGAATTGTTAGTCCCTCATTTTTCTCTTTAGAGTAGAGAATGACTAGAACTGCACATCAGAGGAAATAAACCAAACAAATTGCCAAGTTCCTGGCTGTTTAGGAACTTGAACTCAGCAGCATGAGCCATTAAATAATTCAATACCCATGGAATTCTCTATAGCTAGGTGGGGCTTGGTGAGGAGTGGGCTTCAGCTGAAGCAAGAAAACACCCATTGGCATGTTTTCGGGGAAGGAATTGTGTAATAAAGATGCTATGAGGTAGAAGATAGGTGAGGGAGGTTTTCTGGATGGGTGCAAAAAGGTTTGAGAGGGAAAAGAGATAAACCATGAGGGTGATGTGGGGGTGGAAGTTTGGTTTTCAGGTAAAGCATAATCTACACAGAAGGTCAGAGACTGTGTTAATGAGAGAGAGGTGTGGGGAACATATGGCACAAACTGGCCTAGGAATCAGAGTCTAGGCCTGGGAGATACAGGGAGCATCAAGGAGGATAGAACTCTAGCCTTGGGAAGAGTGATTTCCATTTGGAGAGGAGACTGTGAGGTGGACCAGTCTAGGATCATGTGACAGAAGGACAAAGGGTACAAGGCTGGGGTCTGAGGCATCGGGTTAACACATCCCTGCATTGAGGTCTTCATCACTTGGATGCTTATCGCTCGCTCTACTTCCTCCGATCAGGTGTCGGTGAGATGCTGGAGACCAAGGCAGGGTATAGTGGTTCCACCCATAATCCTAATACTTGGGAGGTTGAGGCAGGAGCACTGTGAATTTGAGCCCAGCCTAACCTTGAAGAGCAAGGTTAGAGAATAGCTCAGTGGCAGAGTACTTGGCTGGTGTGTGCAATGGTCAGTCCCTAGGACTACATGAAAGCAACCCCGGAAACTAAACCTGGAGATAACACATGGCCACATGCTGCTGCTCATTACAGAGCTGTACCCCTGCCTTCTTGGCTGCTGCATGTTAAAGTCTTGTCTGCAATCCTCCCTCCCAACCATTGAAGGGGATGCCTGAACTGCAGCCCTCTAATGAAGGCTCAGCAGAGAGCATCACTGAGAAAGTCAGGCCTTGTCACCAGCAGGCTTGGAGAACTCAGGGAATACTGTAGGCTTTCAGGCCACAAAGATGAGGAAAATACAAAATGAAGGAAACCAGAGGATGTTTCTCCATGAGCGTAACACGGCCCTTCTTTGTAAGGCATCTAACATGTGAGATTTGGAACAGATGATGTGGAAAGGAAGTTGTCTACCTGTTTGTTTCTTCTTTCATTGCCTCTGGCTTCAAAGCTTTCCACATATTAAGTAAAATGCAATGCAATTGGTCAAAATGGAATCCCATGGGAATCCTTACAAGGTGTACCATTGAAAAATCACCGAGTTGCATCAACAGCATTCTTTCAGGGATATAGGTGCAAGGGTACAGGCCTGCACTCCAGCTGCCCACAGTCCTGCTCTGGTGTGTCCAGGCACGCTCTTTCCTAGAGGATGGCCCAGGTTCAACCCCATGCCTTTGCTTGCCTAATATCTGCTCTCATCCCACTGTCAGAGCAAGCCACAGGGCTGAGCCTAGTACAGAGAAGTGAGAAGGCTATGGTCCAGGGGAGAAGTGGAAGTCACATGGCAGAGCATGCCAGGGAAGGCTCGGAGTGATCACCTAGAACCATACAGGGATGTCTCCCATGGTGGCCAGCAAAAGGAACTTCTGTCTTTGTTTCCTTACATGGGGACGCAGAGTTTATCAGGTAGATAGAACTTCTCAGGGAGGGGGAATCTACTTTTGAGAGAGGTGGATCACTTGAGGGGTTTAGAAGATGCTGAAGAACAGCATGGTTGTCCCTGGATGTACTCAGCATGCTTGAGTTCTCACAAAGTGAAGACAACCCTGCTTGGAGGTGAGTGTCATAGGCTTCCTCCCTTTCCCCACCTCCATAGGCACGTGACAGCTTGAGAAATTTTGGGCCAAAATGTTTAGGTGTGAACCCTGGACTCCCAGCTCTGCTGTCTGTTTTGCTTCCAGAGGGATCTAAGCTCTACTTGGGAGAGTTCCTATTTTCTGCTACAAGCCATGTTTACACCAACCTTGACAAGTGGACCAAGTAATGAGTATATGATGTTGATGCTGATGATCAGAGCAGATGAAGATCAAACTCAAGAATGAAAGGCTTGGCCCAGCTCATCTGGTTCTGGAACAGCCCCGTGCCTATTCTCCTAGTGATGTCAGCTCTGCCAGCTCTTCACCACCACCCACAAGTTGGAAGGTGGAGTTGGAGCCACGTCACAGCAGTTTTACCGAGGCCCAGTCCCAGGCCTCAGAAGTCAGCTATTCTTCATTTAAGAGCTAATGATACCTGAAACAACCTGAGACACTCAGGACACCAAGAATGCTCAACTAAGAGATTAATGAGCTTTACAAATTCTCTAGATTGACTGGAAAATTACTCTGTATACTTAAAGTGTGCAACACAATGTTATGTTATGATAACATGTGATGATCATATTAAGCTAATAACATATCTATCACCTCTAAAACTTACTTTTTTGTGGTGAGAACATTTGAAATTTATTGTTGACAATTTTTAAATTTTTTATTTTATTTTATATAGTTTCATAGAATATTACAATATTCTATGATTATATTATCCCTCCCTTACCCTCTCTTGCCTCACTCCCTTTCCCTCAGAACCCCTTCTTCTCAATTAGTCCCTCAGTGGTGACACCATTGAAGACGATGAGACCTCTCTCTCAGCAACCATTCACTGTCAGGTCAGTTGCTCCCCAGGATGGGTGGGCCCACAGCATCCTCCTTTGTCAATGATGAAAGCTACAGTCTTGTGACTCGGTGTCCACTGTTACTGTGTGTTCATGATGGCTGTGTCATGCCTTCCCTCCACATCTTCTTGCTCTTATACTCTTCCTGCCCCCATCCCATGTGTTCCTGGGTGCTGCTGCCATGCTGCTCTGGTGCATTGTGCATCATTGCTAACTACAGTCACCATGCTGTGACCAGACATTGGAAAACCTTTGCTGACTAGTTGAGCATGTATCACGTGACAAACAGCCCCTTCTGCCTGGCCTGGCTCCAGCCCCTGGTCACCACCACCCTGCTCTGTGCTTCTGTGAGTTTAGATAGCTATGGCTCCATCTGTGAGTAAATCCATGCGTATGACCCTGTAAGGATTCTTTCCTCTATATTACTTGGTGAAACTCTTAGTCAGGCTATTGAGGAAACCACGTATAGCTTTGAAGAAAACGCGGAGAGGGACATTGTTCTGCTTGCTATGAGGGTTGTGCTCCCTGGACTAACTGGGTCCCACTCTGGCTCCAGCTTTTGTCATCTGAAAGGGGTCTAGAGGTTTAAGAAGAGTACTGAGCAGATTATACTATTTGAAAATAAATGTTTAAAACTAGGCTTATCATGTGTCTTTGATTTTTTAAAGATATCTTATTTTTTAACTAGAAACTAGAGATGCAAATGGCAATAAAGAAAAATGAATATACTGAGCTTGGCCTTAGAAAAACAAACTTGAGCTTCTAGTTTTCTGAACTGACCTCAGCATGGTTGTGGTTTGAAGTCGGGGGTCACCTGTGGTTCTTGTCACTTTAGATGCAGCCCCCCTTAGTGCTCAGAATCAAATTGTCTCCACCACGTCACCCCCTGCCTGAACTTTCTAGTCTGCTGTTTCAAAGTCCACTGGTAACATCCAGGCAAGACAGCAAATGGTAACTATGACTCTGCAGCCTCAAAGGTCAGAAGACAGATTAGTTCTCTGCCCAGTCAACCAGATGCTGAAGGAGAGGTATACAGTGGCCTGGCTCTGGAAGCTACCCCTGGGGCAACTGGACTGTCTCCCCATGACAGGGAGCTGACCTGCATTGTCAGGAGTGGCCAGACTTCAGAATGAGCGAGGAAGGGCTTTTGAGAGTAACATAAACTCCAGCACAAAGCTGCAGGCTCTGCCCAGAGCACAAACACTGCTGCTTCTAAACACAGAAAGCCTTCCTCTGGCTTGCTGAAGAGAATAAAGACCAGGCAAACATCCCTGCAGTGGTGATATACATGTCCCCAACAGGGTGAATGCCAGGAAGCCCGGTCCTCCATCTCTAATCCTTTACTCTTTCTTTTAGCTTCCTGAGTATCATCCTTACACATTGTGGTAGCTTGAATGACAAATGTCCCTCATAGGCTCAAGTACTTCACTTGTTCCCCAGTTGGTGATTCTCTTTGGGGAGGTTTAGGTAGTGGAGTCTTGGGTGAATGTCAGAGTTCACAGCTTCTCCTAGTGTCTGGATCACTCTGAGTTCTCTGTTTATGGTTGAAGATGTGACCTCCCAGCTCGGCTCCAGCTGTCATGCCTGCTGCTTGCTGCCTTCCTGCCATGATGGAACTTCTGGAACTGAAAAGCAAACTTTTTATTCCATAAGTTGTTTTTGGCCGTGATATTTTAATCACAGCAAGAAAAGTAAATGGCTTTAACTCAATGTCTTAATTAGGGTTTCTATTGCTGTGATAAACCACCACAACCATAAGCAACTTGGGGAAGAAAGGGCTTATTTCACCTTACACCTCATAGTCCATTGTCAAAGGACGTCAGGACAGGAACTGGTGCAGAGGCCATAGAGGAGTGCTGATTACTGGTTTATATTACTAAATCATATATGATTTAGGACCCAGGGGTGGTACCATTCACATTAGGCTGGGGCTTCCCATTTCAATCATCAATCAATACAATATCCCCACAAATTTGCCTGCAGACCAATCTGATGGAGGCATTGTCTTAAGATTTTTTTCTTCCAGGATATGTGTAGGTTTGCATCAAGTTGACAAAAACTAACCAGAACAATTGACTCCTTGTCTGCTTGACACACTAACACATCACTTACAAAACTACAACCTTTCCTTTATTGTTCATGTCCCAGATCAGCATCACACTATCAAACATATTCTAAACATTAAAAGTCCTACAGTCTTTAAAAATTCAAACATTTAAAAAGTTTAGTCTTAAAACAATCAAAGTCTCTTTCAAAGTTCAAGCCTCTTTAAAATATTCATAGTCTCTAAAATATCTACAGTTGGGGGCTGGAGAGATGGCCCAATGGTAAGAGCACTGGCTGCTCTTCCAGAGGACCCAGGTTCAATTCCCAGAACCCATGTGGAAGCTTACTACTGTCTGTAATTCTAATCCCATGGCCTCTGACACCCTCACACAGATATACAAGCAGGCAAAACACCAATGTACATAAAATAAAAATAAACAAGTTTCAAAATATTTGTAGTCTCTCTAATATTCTTTAGTCTCTGAAAACTCCCAACTTTCTTTAAAAGTTCAAAATGTTTTAACTGTGGGCTACCAGGAAATAAAATAAAATAAAATAAAAGTTAACAACTTTCTCATTTTAAGGATGATCAGGACACAGGAACAATCAAATCAAAGTCTAACAGTGCAAATCTCAGTATCAGACTCCTTGGATTTACTTAGCCCTCTGGACTCCTCCAAAGAACTTGGATAGTCATCCACACTGCATCAAGCTTGTTTCAGGCTCAGGCCAGCTTCACTCCACAGCGGCTGCAGTTCTTGGTGACTGTCCCATGATCCCGGCATCACCAAAATGCTGTAGTTTCCGCAATTGGGCTGCACCTTCACTAATAGCCTCTCCTGGGCTCCCTTCAGGGAGTCTGACTCTGCCACATTGTGCTAAGCTTCAGCTTCTCTCCATGACTCCCTCAATTCTGGGACTTTTACTGCATCTAAGGCTGCACCTCTTTGGGCCTTCCTTCAGGGCAGCAGCCCTGCCACACAGGGCCAGGCCTTAGCTGCTTTCAAAACCTGCACCACTCACTCATGTGACTCTCATACATTACCAAATTCAGCTGCTAGCACAAGGTATAGCCTTGCTCCTTTCCGGAGCTCCCATAGAACAGACCTCTGAGCTCTGAGCACTCAAAAGCTCCACCCACCCGAACTTTAAATGCCATCACAATCCTCCCAGATTTGACCAGCTCTGCTATAGAAATATCCCACGACAGGCCCTAGGGTTTCTATTTCTGGGAAAAAACATCATGACAATAAGAAACTGGGGGGTGTGGGGGGGTATTTTGCTTATATCACAATTCATCATCAAAGGAAGTCAGGACAGGAACTCAAGCAGGGCAGGAACCTGGAGGCAGGACCTGATGCAGAGGCTGTGGAGGGGTGCAGCTTATTGACTTGTTCTTCCTTCACTACTCAGTTTCCTTTCTTATATCATCTAGGACCTCCTGCCCAGGGATGGCACTGCCCTCAATGGGTGTGGCCTTCTTACAGCAATCACTACTCAAGACGATAGCCCCCCCCCCCCCCCCTCATTTTCTCAGCTAAGAGTTCCTCTTCTCAGATATGTTTGTTAATAAAACCCAGGCAGCATATTGAGTCTTGGCAATAAAAACATTGATCAGAGTGAGTTCCTTGGTAGAGCTTTGGGTGCTGCTGTGTTGTTCTGTGAATGGGTTGGGCTTGTCAGATGTGGCCTTCATGAGCTTTCTTATGTGTAGATCTTCATGTTCTCCCATTCTGGGCTCTCCTTCACCTTTGCCACTGTGCCTAAAGTCACTACACTGACATTCTTGCCCATTCCTGTCCTGGTAAGCTTTGGCACTAGTGACAGTGGATGTCCTGGTGTTGACTCCCAGCTGTCTGTTCATAAATAAGGCACTTACCGCCTCCCCTCAACTCCACCTGAAAAAATACTCTAGAAAAACGTGAACAGGCACAGGCATCTTACAACATTTGCTCCTCAGATTTGGATTTTGATCTTTTTAATATTTGGGAATGAAATCCTTCTTTCACAGACATTACAGTATGCCTGTTTTGAAATACAATAATCATAAAATGCCACCTTTCTATTTGAGGTTCTTGCTGCATGACTGAGCATTTCTGAACAGCTACCATGTGTAATTGGAAGCTCCACACTGTGTTTCTCTGACTGGAAGAAGGGATTCTGCAGCTTCCCAAATCAGTCAGGACTTTTTTTTTTTTTTTTTTTTTTTTTGGCATGTAATCGACCTTTCTAGTGTTTATTTGTTATCACTTGCATAAAATATACCCCATGCTACTGTGACAAAAGTGGACAGGAATAAACTCAGTATTTAAAATTTTATTTTGAAAGTTTTTTTTTTTAGAAATGTGTTACTATTATTATCATTATCCTTATTAGTATTATTTGTGTGTATATGTGTCTATGGAGGTTAGAAGAGGAGATCAGATCCTCTGGAGCTGGAGTTACTTACAACTGCCTGTAAGCCACTCATTGTGAGTGCTGGATTGTCTGGAAGAGCAGAAAGCTTTGAAACCTCTGAGTCATCTCTCCAGCCCTTTACACCCTTTAAATTGTAGTGAAGCAGCATTTCAAGCTTAGCCCAATGGTATCAGTGCATGACCCCTGCTGGGCAACCCCACTGCCCCTCTCCAGAACCACTCCATCTTCTTCAATGGAAACTCACATATGACAATGATGATGCTCATCCATGCAGTTTGTATTAGAATTTAATTCCTTTTGAAGGCTAATAGTCCACTTCATGCATTGACCGCCTTCTGTGCATCTTACTCATTTTTTAATAAAAATGAATTGTTTTTACCTTTGGTTTTGTAAATAATGTTGCTGTGCCTCAACTCCAGCCCTTAATATTTTAGTAATAATGCTATTTTCTCAAAACATGAAACCCCAAACAGTGGTTTAATGATGGTAAGAAAACAAAATTTCAGTGTAGTTTTTGTTGTTCTGAAGATCCAAACCTAGGCTCCCATTCATTCTAGCTCCCCACCCCCCACTACCACCTAGTACACTCTCCAGCCTCTGCAATTAAAGAATGCACTTACTTCTATGACAAACACTGTCTTCTTAGTGTCAGGCTCTGTGCCCAGAGCGAACCCCTGAGCTTACACAAACCTTCGGTCACCTGAGGAGACTGGTGTCCAACAGAACAAGCACACCATGAGCAAACAGAGCTCAGAGAAGGGCAGGCATGTGTGTGGGGGGGGGGGGGGGGGGGTCGTGTTCACTGAGAGAGTCCTGATGACCAGCACAGCCCTGGCAGTGTGGTCAGCAAGGGGCTTTCTGGTAAGGTGACATTTATGCTGATCCTGAATAGTGGGAAGAAACAAGGCCAACATAGAGCAGGAGGCAAGAGCTGGGAGAGAACACAGCTCAAGAAAGTCTCAGAAAACTCCCAGAGTGCACCCCCTTACTCGCCTCCCCGCACGGGCAAACTGAGGATCAATTCTGACTGCCACTGGTCAGGAAGTGGGGGAGTTCCAAATCTCTAACAGTTCAGAGTTTTCGGGTCCTGGCTCAGGCATGAAATTGCCTGCTGTGGCCATGCTCTGGGCTCTGACACTGCAACACCTCGGGCTGGATAAACGCGGGTGTCCTTCTCCTGCTGCATCCTCGCGGGCCTGCTTCGTCAGCACCTGGGGCCCAGGGCCTCCATCGCCAGGATCCCGCTGGTGCGTCCCTTGTGGGTGGCTGTGATAAGCCGCGCCAAGCTCCCAGAGCTGTTTGAGAAGAAAATGCTGTTCCAGTATGAAAGTGTGACTCCTAGAGAGTCCCTCTTAGTGCGTGGGGGTACATTGAAAACTCCTGTTTTGTACTTTTTTTGGACCCCAGTGAAGTAAGTCTTGAGTCAGGAGACTGTCTAGTGTGGAGTGCATTTTAGACGGAATCCTGGATTCCCATGTGGCCAAGGGGAAAGGAAACTGAAACAGAAATGGCGGTGAAGGAGCGCTGCAAAATGATAGTTCTGGTCTGAAAGCTTCCCTTAGGCACGATTGGCAATGATATCAAACCCTCTTTCTCCTGGGTCCTCATTCTTCAGGTGCTGCCTATCCACCCTGAAGTCTGCACCCCAGTTATTGCCTCAGGCCCACTTATGGAGAAAGGAGCGCTCTTGTGGTGAGTGGTGTCTCATAGATCCTGTCTTGGCTGGATGTCCCTGGCTATCTCTTTGTTGTTCTTGTTGCTAATACACTGTCATCTACATTAATTTTCATTAACGTAACTGCTCAGGTTATGAAAACGTTTATAATTAGATTGATATCAAGGAGCCAAGGGGCACACGGTCTGCTCCAGTCATTTCATCTTCTCAGAATGCCAGCTCAGGGCTTCCTGTGTACTCTGATTTGGGACTGGCTAGTTGATAGCAAGTTTTAGCATATATTCTATGTAGCCCTTTTCTGGTTTTTGTTTGTTTGTTTGTTTGTTTTTGTTTTGTTTTTGTTTTTGTTTGTCATAATCCACAGTAAGAACCATATATTACTTCATTGGAAGTACAAAACTTCACAAGACTATTTAAAAATGTCCATAGTCTCTGTTTAAGAGAACTGAAGAACCACCATGGAATACACTCAGAGTTCTTCCTTACTGGCTAGAACATGGCTTTCAACCTGTGGGCTCTGTGTCTGAGAAGAGGCTCATAGCTGTGACTTGGTCAGCAGAGCATGTTATCACTGGAGCCTCTGCCTTCTGCCTTCATCCTCATTTCTAATTCCCTTTGGATTTGGCTTTATATAGCTGCTGTAGATATAAGGACAGAAAACAAAGTTGGAAAATGTACGAGTCCCTGATTTCCTGGGAATGTTTTCTTCTGCTTTGAGACATGTCAAGTCTCTTGTCTGATCTAAGATAGTCTGGAAGGACCTGAGTTGGCTAGAACATCTGCAGCACAGTGATACATCAGATCAGTGTTTCCAGATGTTCCAAAGAATGAGAGATAAACTCACCAAAGACTCATAGTTCTGCTGTATAGATTATTATATTATTATTATTGTATATAATATTAATAATATATTATATTATTATTAAGATTATTATTAAGATTATTGATATCCAATAGTGTGGCACATGCAAATGTGGTACCTAAAAAATAAAGAACAAGTAATTTGTTCAGAGGAAGGTGCCAAGTCAGGAATAACAGCTACTGTGCATCCATTACAACTCATGACAAAGACAGTGAGTGTGAAAGCTTTTTTATTGTGAATTCTGTACTTGGAAATATTTCTCTGAGATTCATCAAGGAACATGGAAAATTGCCAGTTTTGAGATGGTTGTAGAGCACAAAAGTTCTTGTAATTTAAGTGTCTGCTGTGATCCAATGGAGACCTTAGGCCTGGAGGTATCTTGAGAGAAAGGTATGGTGGGTGGTGGCTGTAGAAAGCCTCAAGCTAGGGACTGGGTGGGTTCTGCACCAGACACCTGCAGCATCTCTTGACATTCTTCAGGGCATTGGAAGAAAAAGCAAATCTCAACCTGGAATATCAGTTGACCACATGGCAAACTGTCCCATGAGTTGGGCACTTTTATCCCCACTAAGATATAAAATGAGGCCTCACAGGAATCCTCTGTAAGACAGAAGCAGTGGCTCTTAGACTGGGCTGGGGCAGCTTCACAGACCATAAAGAAGCTTCATGTGCTGATGGCCTAGATGTCCAATGACATCGCTGCTCTGCTTTGGTGCCTGTCCCCTAACTCACATATACTGCCACATATAGATTTCTTATTATCATCTGATAGAAGCAGGAGCTTGTCTCACCTATGGGTTATCTAGTTATATTGAAACAAGGCTGAAGACATACTACTGCTATGTGTCTCCTGTGTCCCTGAAGGACATAGATACAAGTTCCTTAATGGACAGAACTTGACAGCACATTGAACTTGATCATACATTCAGACAACTTGATCATACAATAGACAACTCTGTATAGTAAGACAATCAGGTATAGAAAGAGAAGTGGGCAAAGTGCCCCAGAGAAGTAATGAATGAATTGGTGGTTTATGATAGTCACAGAAGGAGAGGGAACAAGAAATCATTTGGAAGAAGTCCGCAGATGGCCAATGGGAGCCATCCAAAAGTGTGATGATCTTGGATTAATGCATCAACTCATACCATGAGCCACTGTGGCAGAAGTACAAGCATCTGGATGGGATGAAGTTGGCTGGTAGATGTGAGTCCAGGTCCTGGGTTCTTAGTGCACTTACAATGGGCTCTTGAGTGGAGCAGCAGTGAAGGCAGATATGGAGACTGAATATCAACATCCTTTCTCCAAAACTGATTGGCCACTGCTGCTTCTGAATGTCAGATCTTCCACCCAGTGAAACCAAACTCCTTGAGAGATTAGCAAGTGCCTGTAGCAAGGTTCTGATATGAAACTCCTCTATCCTGAGTAGAGGAGAGATTCCTGCTTGTTGTGTTACATGTGTTCCATATTGGTTTTTATTTTCTGTCTTTGAGATGTTGGCCACCACCCTTTCCAAGGACTCGTCATCTCTGACTCACTGACTGTAGGATGGAGCCTAACAGTTCTTGGGACTAAAGACTCATTTGGTGGCAAGTGACATATAGCAGTGTGTATGTGGCTTGTGTTCACTGATTCTTGCCTCCTACCACACCACCCTGAAGTGGAAAGGTCTCTTGATGCAGCAGTTGAATCACCAGCATGAATACATGCATGAAAGGCTACTTCAGGTTGAGGAAGACTTTTTAAATGTGTGCTGTTAATATGTGCTGTACATTTGCCTCAGAGGTAGAAAACCTGACTTTGGAAAGTGTTCATATTTTATCATTTCTATATTTGTAACTATCTGAAGAAATTTTTTTTCTGTTCATAAAATTTACTATGTTCTGTTTCTTAGACTTGGCTGATTTCATCAAAGAATGCAGTTAAGGACCTATTGGCTGGCATTTTGGTGAGACCCAGTCATGGCCCTCAGACTCAGTTTACATCACAATTGGGACAGTTCACAAACACAGCCTGGTCAGAGAATGACAAGGAAGCAATCAGATTCTGCAGGAAAGTCACCCAGAGCCACCACAGTGCCACCCAAGCATGTCGACAATCCAGAACCATGGTTGCAATGGCTTAAAAACGTCCCCCCAGAAGTTTGTGCTTTGGAAACTTAACCCCCAAATTCATTCCATATATTCCTAGTATTCAGAAGTGGATTCTTAGAAAGGTAATTATGATTGGATGAGGCGACAAGGGCAGAACCTCACAATGGCATTTAGTGGCCTTATAGAAAGAAGAGAGTTCCTAGCAGCGAGCGTTCCTGGTTCACCATCTGCTGTGTTATAAGGCAGCAAGGGACCCCACCAGATGCTAGGCTGTACTCTTGCTCTTTCCAGCCTCCAAAACCAGAAGTAAAGAAATCTATAATTTTTTATAAGTCTTAGATAATTTGTCATCCCAACAGAAAATTTACTAAGATAGCAGCAGGCAAGGATATATCAGCGATTGCCTTGGAACCAGTTGGAGCTGCGGGGGATAAAATTTATCTCATTAACAGTTCTCTTGTAAGTTCCCATAGGAATTATGGGATGGGGCCGTTAGAAAGCACGCTTGCGTCAGCAAATTCAATGTGAATGTAAATGAAAATGGACTGTCTGGAGTAGGCACATCTCCCAGCCACCGACCTGGCTGAATGACCCGCCTACCAACCAGCACCAGTCCTCCCCTACTCATGGCAATGTCTTTAGCCGGTGGGGAGGCCCACATGTAATGGTGGGTTGACACAGGAATACAGAAGGCAGGATGTCTTGCATCAGGTAGTGGTAGTGGGTGACAACTATGTGGACTGGGTGCTCCTGGGCTCTCCATCTTCAAATCACGGGGAGGCCAAAGACACATTTGCTCTGAGATGGCAACTTCACTGAGCTCTCGGCCTCGCTGCCATCCTGACCCTCTGTTCTTTAATTCTTTCTTCAGTGAGCCCTGAGTGCCTGACTCTCCAACCGAGAACTCTGGGCCAGTTATAGTAAGACTGGGGGCCCCAGAGAAGGCAGAATTTACTCAGAGATACCTCTTATTCCTACGTTTGTTATTGATTCACAGCACATACACAGAAAAGTATGTGAACATAAAGAGATTGCTGAATGTTCACAAAGACCATGTATGGTAAGCGAAAGGGCGCACAGGGCCCACATTCTTCTGTCCCTCAGCTCATAAACATCCATGATACAGTCACTGCCATTTCATAGGTTAGAGCTAGTTACATGGCCAACCTGTGAAGGGAGAGTGGAGCTGGGTGAGGGTAAAATTAGGAGTCTGTGCAGCAGTTCATACACATTTGAGGAACCACCTCTGTTACAGTTTCTCCTCTTTTTTGACCAGCTCAAACCAACCCAACCTCCAGAAGAGGATACCTATGTGTTCAACGCACTTGTTCCAATGAAAACTTATGAAAAGCTTGATCTGATTGGGGCTAAAATTATTATATCATTAAATGACAATAAAGTCACCTTAATTACAATTTAATGTTCAATTTGGAACAGAATGTTACTAATAAGCTTTCTACTGGGAATTTCTTTGTGATTCTTTTTAACAGATTGCAGTACAAATTTGCACATGGGTAGAAGCTGTGGGCATCTGATTCTACCAAGAGGAGTGTGCAACCAGGTAGCTTCTGATGCTACTCAGGCAAATGTGAAAGTAATTACAGGTCCTTAGATACTGATGTGCAGTCTCATAATGACTGCTATTACTGGCTTTCAGGCCACATTCCATAATGAGCCCTTTCTGAAGACTTAGTGCAGCATCGAAGTACATGTGATGCCAGCTCTCTATTAACACACATGGAGTTCTAAGCCACAACAATGGCAATCTGTATTATCCCATGAAGAAGAATCTGCTGAATTCATAGATAGATGACGTTGTGTGGGCACTAATATGTATGGAGGTTCCGCTGAAATAGGCTGCTATTATCCTTAACACAGTAATGCTTAGTGTCCTCAGAACTTACTTCTTAGGAGGGATCTCTGGCTGAGGCTGGATTCACCTGTTTGGGGTCTGATTTGAGATACTTCATCAACATCACCAATGAGGTCAATGGTCAGGAATTTCTCTTTGTGACTTTCTGTTTCTGTTCTAATGTTACTTTTTTTGTTTATTTGTTTTTTGGTTTTTGAGGCAGGGTTTCTCTGTGTAACCCTGGTCATCCTGGAACTAGTTCTATAGATCAGGCTGGCCTTGAACTCACAGAGATCTGTTTGTCTCTGACTCCCAAGTTCTGGGATCAAAGGCATATGCCACCCACCACCACCTGGCTCAGTCTTTCATATTTTTATCACATCTCTTTTGCACCCAAATTCTTGGTATGCAAATGCATATTGTGTCCATTCATCTGAGTAGATTGTCGACTCTTTATTTATCTGGACTGGGGAAGAGGAGCTTTGATGTTCTGCCCAAGTCACCTGTTTCTCCTCTTGCTTGCTGTGGCAGAGTCTGTGATGCAGAGGCTACATTCTCCAATAACATTCTGGAAACAGACTCGCAGAAGCGCAGTGATTATACCTGTACACAGTAGGATGACCAACTGAGGCCATATGCATCAGCAGAAAAACCCTGGTTCTTTTTGTTCCAGATTGGGGTGACCAGCACTCAAGGAACTCACATAAACAAGGCAGTGTCTAAACACAGAGCGGTTGCCTAGGACACATCCAGGGGATTCATTACCAGTCTATGGAAGATCCTCTTTCAGGAGGCCCCCAGTCATTGACTGGTCTCTTTGATTTTTGTCTCATACTTTGCCTGTGACCTGCAGCCTAGCCATTGCAGAAAGAGGACCTAGGAAGAGAAGTCCCTGCAACCCTGGGAAGCTATTTCTGTCAACTGGAAAGGCCATTTAAGCAAAACATTTAATTACCTTTCTTCGCCCTGCAGCCCCTGGGAAAGTGTGAGCCTAACCGATAATGAGCTTAGAGAGAGCAAGCGGCTTGGGAGGGCTGAGATTTCATCCATTTGAGAAGCGACCTTGCTTGATCCCATCATGGAGTGGGGGCAGAAGGGCAAGGGACTGAAGTAGACAGGTTCTCTTCCACGTGGCCTCATTATTGTCCCAATCACAGTGAGAGTTCCCAGAGCATCAGAGACCTTCTAATTCAAGGTGAAGTCCAGGCCCCGCCTGTGACTAGTGTTCTTTGAGATGGAGGCTACTTGGAATGGCGTGGTCGGTATGAAGCTCTACCCTAAGCATCTGCCCTGCCCGGCCATTGTCAGCACAGACATAGCCAATTCACTCAGTGCTCTGGGCCTCAGCTTATGACAGATGAAATGAGGCCACTGAACTTTAGAGTCCCTAATATAAATCCCATGATACTAGAAAGATTGCTTTAGGTAGAGAACTCAGGAACACAGGGCTTGTCAGAGTTGAGGACCTGACTGCAGCTCAAGGAAGTGGTTGTAGTTCTGTATTCCTGACCTCTGAGTCCCTGACTCTATAAAAGTCTGGCCAGGGAAGCTGCCTTTTGGAGGTTGTTCTAAAAGCAACTGGGTCCCGTCTGTAGAGGGACAGTCAAATGAGAGACGTCCTGAGGAGGAGATGCTGACCTGTGAGAATCTAGGTACCCTTAACTGGCCCACAGGTGGGTGGGCCACTAGCTTCCCACTTCAGTGACTCAGCTCATGGGCATTGGAATTTGGCTTCCATCCATTTTTATGGCTCAGTGTCTTCATGTTCTCTTTGTTCTGGTTTGCCTTGTGCAGACCTGGGCTCTGTCCTAGGCTAGCCCAGCAGAAGGTTATGACCACATAATATCTAGCATCTGACTTCCCCTTTTTGGGCTCCATCCAGGCTGGAATGTGAGCTCTTCTTAAGTCTTGCCTGCTGTTCAGGCCTCCTGCTGCTCTCTGGAGCCTGGCCTCCCTTTGTGGGACCACACTGTAGTCATGCGTCCTCCTGCAGGACTCACTGCTTCCTGAAGCCTGCATTGAGGGGGTGTCAGAAGGTGAGGTGGGAGAATGGGACATGGGTCTGTGAGTAAGATCACTTGGTCTGCAAGAGAGAGGGCCCGAGTTTGAGCCCACATAAAAAGTTGGGCATCTCTGCCACTGTCTGTAACCCCAGCATTAGGGAGCACAAGCAAACGGATCCTATGGGCTCACTGGCCAGCCAGCCTCACCGAAATGTCAAGCTTCCGGTTCAGTGAGGGACTGCTCAAGACAGTCAGGAAGAGAACAAAGGGGAAGACATTTGACATCTTATTCTGACCTCCATATATATGTGCACACCCATACATCCTTTGTCATTCACATGCATGTACCACACACCTACACCACAACACACACACACACACACACACACACACACACACACACACACACTTGCAGGTGAGGTGGGAAAGGAAAATCAAAGGCCATACTACACTTCCAGGGGAGTCAGATTTGGGGACTCCATTTACTGAATCATTGACAACTGGGTTCACAGTTCACAGCACTGAACACAGACAAATAGCCATCTCTGTGTCTGGAGTCAGGGTTTTTACATAAGGGGGAAAATTGAAGAAAAAAAAACAAGTTATTTGAACTAAATGAATAAATGTGCTAAATATACCTATGGCTGAAACAAGAAGACTAGCAGACACCAGATATGTCTAGACAGGAGGACATGTGCTGGGGTGTGTGTGTGTGTGCGCGCGCGCGCGCGCGTGCGCGCGCACGCGCGCGTATGTGTACATGTGGACGTGGACATGGGAGTCTTCCTTGATCTCTCTCCAGCTTCTTCACTGAGCCAGGTTCTATTGGTTGCACGAGAGTGTGGGGAGCCAGCTTGCTGTCTATGCCTTCCAAGGGCTAGAGTTACTTCTAGGCTGCCACATCAGGCATATGTTGCTTTTGAAGACGTGAACTCTGGTCCACATTTGGCTGGCAAGTATTTTAACTACCAAGTCATCTCTCCAATGAGGTTTATTGTGTTCCATAAGCTCCCTTTCTTTTTTCCTCTTCTCTCTGGATGTTCCACTCACTACTGTGAGTGTCTGTTATTAGGTGTACTAGTGTTTATAATTGCTACTGAAAAAAAAATATAGGAGCCTACTCATTAGTGGGAGTGCAGTCCTGTGTGTAAGAACTTACTAAGCAAGTTCTGGATTTAGGACTATTCTTAGCTGCCTGGCATTGCCTTAAAACCATCCTGTTAATAACCAAACAGACTGTCTCCCTTCCACCTCCTGAAGCAGCCTCTGACGCAGGCCTAAATCTGGGGCAGGTAGGGTTGCAGCTCTGAGGAGCTGGCTGAGGGAATTGGGTTTCAGCTGTGACCTTCACATGCTGCAGGCCACCAGGGCTCAGTACTGGGAGTTCCCAGGATTATGAAGACCCAGAGGGAAGCTTCCATGACTCAGAGGAAGCTTCATCCTGGGAATGCAGATTTAGTAATGGGAGAACTGGGCAGGAGAAGCAGTTGCTAAAACAGGATTACTTCTGCTAGATGAAGTGGCTCTGGCCTAAGCTGTTATTGGGCCAGGCACACACAAACAGCAATGTCCCCTGCTGGCTCTCAAGATCCAGCTGACCACCTTTGGGTATCTTGATATGTTGAAAGGAAAGCGCGTCTTTACTTTTCTCTGTTCTTTGCCATCCAGGCAGATAGGTTGCACAACCAATCTCATCTCTCATCCCTGGGCAAATAAATGCATGAGTCAGTCCTCCAAAGAGGCTTGAGCTGCTCTCCCTCCTCCCAACAGCTAAGTGATCATCCGGACTGCCCGCACTGCGAACTTAGAGACCTCAGTTCTCTGTATTGTCTGCACACCTGAGGTCACAGGGTGAGCCCCTGCAGCTAAAATCCTCACCTCAATGCTGCCAAGCTCCCTTCTCTCCTTGAGGAAGACACAGCTCTCGCAATCCCCTCTCATCATTGACTTCTGCCCATTTATACACTTATTCAGAGCCGTGGCATCAAAGGACATCAGTTCAACACGGCCCCTTAAAGGAGATGCCAAACCTTAGGACCTGTGACATTGCCCTGAAACCCAAATGAGAACTTATTGGCTGCTCAGATAATCATATGCTGTACAGGAAGGGTGACGTGTTTAAGAAAAAAAGTACCCCATTTTAAACACTGTCAATCACTTATAAATGCCACACCCAACCAAAACAATCATGCCAGTGCCACAAACTGTCTGTGTCCCAGGAGGAGGACTTGCAGGATGTCTGGAGAGCAGTGGCTGTTTAGCCCACATTTGAACTCCCATATTAGCACTACATACAAACCCCATGTTTCACTTTGCTAATTCACACTGTTCTCCTCCATGACTAGTCTGAGAAGGAACATTTTACTGCACGACTAAATTCTGCACCTTAAATCATATGTCGAATGTTTTTTAAACCCTTTGCGCATTCCCTACAGATGGAGCATAGGTCGTAAGACTAAATTCTTCAAGACTCAGTGGCGGCAGGTATGACTTCTCTGAGGAGAGTGGTTTCTAGTCTTCTAGCTTGTGTTTTCCGTCTCCCTCCTGACTTCCGAGGTGAGCAGAGCCAAAGCTTTTGTGTATTGGTCAAGGGAGAGCTGGCTGCTGCAACAGAGCCCCGGCTTCTCTCAGCTTCTCGCCCTGTGAGTTCATGCGCTGCTCATGGACCATGGCGAAGCCGGGGCAGCTGTTCTCCACGCTATGGCTGGACTCTTTCCATCCTGTGATTTACCAGCTCTCACCTGTGGATTTGAACATGGCCCCAGGGGTCTCTCACTCTGGTCAGCTGAGAACAGAAAAGTCCATGGAGGGGGTGCATGTGTAGTCACGTGATCTGGCCTGGGGTTGGAGTGTACCAGTTCTGCTCATTTTCTATTGATTAGAGGAGGCTCGTACTGAGCCTGGCTGCTGCCCAGTGTTTGGGAAAGCAAGATGGTTTTGCCTTCTGTCCCCAGTCAAGAACCTTTTAACTGGCAATGGCTAGGTTCTTGTCTCCAAAGTATTTAGGGATCCTTAATGGGACTGTCCCTAGAGGTAATGGAGTTCTGTTGTTAGTGTCTGCTGTTTGCCTTTCTGTTTTTATCTCATTGGCTTCTTGATTAGAAATAAGCACCTAAAATCTTGGCCTCCAACAGCGTCTCAGGTGGGGGCAGGGCAGCTTCTCATATGGTCTAGGCTGGTCTCAAGCTCACTATGTAGCTAGGAATGACCTTGAACTTCTGATTCTCTGCATCCACCTCCTAAGTGCTGGCATCACAGGCATTCACCACAAGGCCTGGCTTACATGGTGCTGGGGTCTGATGTGGGGTTTCATGCATATTAGGCAAGAATTGCACTAATTCAGCTATTAATAAATCCCCAGACTTCTGACAACATTTAAAAAACTGAGAAGGGGAAGGGAAAAGAAACGGGGTGTCTCTAGCAATTTGTAAACTATCTTAAAACTACAGATTCTGCACCTAAGTGCTCCAAGGATCTGAGGCAGTCAGAGTCAACCTCTCTCTCCCTCCTTCTCTCTCTTCCTCTTTCGTCCCTCTCTTCTCCCCTCTCTCTTTTTCTTCTCCCTTCTTCTTCCTCTTGGCTGTATCTGTCACCAAATGCCTGCCCCCATTATTTACCACGTTGACCCTCACATAGCTCAAGACCATTTCTCTGTTGGTTCTCACCCCTCAGCAGATGAGAGAACTAATTTCAAATCCACTGCTATGACAATAGAGTTTCAATAATCGTCAGGAGATGGAATTTCTTTGTGAATTTTTCTCCTTGAATTCCGACTCTTGAAGTGAGGTTTGCTCTTTCTGTCAGGTCACATGGGACTCATTTGGGCACTGAAAGACAAACAGCCAAGCACAGTGGCTGAAGCCAGCTAGGTCACCTCACCACTCACTACAGTTCCTTTTTGCCCCTTTCCACCAAGAGGAGGGGTCTGTGGACTGTGGTCACACACCATGTCCCCGCTGTAGCTCCTCCCCCACACTGCAGATTCCAGGAGGATCCAGCACAGCAAGAGATTCTTTCCACTCAGGCAGAAATCGGAGAGGATGAGGGCAGGGTGAGAGTGGGAGCCAGACAAAGGGAAATTACCCCCACATGACTGCCTGGCAAGAATTCTGGCTGCAGAGAGGCTTTGCTGAAGGCTGTATCTGCGCCCAAGAGTGAGGGGCCTCTGGTCAGCAGGAAGAGCCCCACCTCACTGGACATCAACTCCATACCCTCTGGTGCTTTTATGCACTGCCTCTCCTCTCCAGTACTCTCTTGATTGGCCAGAGCCTGTCTCATGAGCACAGTTCCCACTGATCAAACTGGTCAAGCAGGGCTAACCTTAGCATACCCTCCACAGCATAAGACACCCCCACATGAATACACACATCACAGCACACATACCACACACAGAGACACACAGAATACACACAGACATTCACCACATACAAACACACATACCACACACACACAATACATACCATACCATAGACACACAGACACACACAACACAATACCACATATAGACACACACACACACACACACACACACACCACAACACACAGATAAACACACAGATTACACATACAGACCACACTGTACACCCACACCACATACAGTTTCATACACAGATAACCACACCATACATATATATCCCACACAAGTAAATACAACATGGACACACACAGGCAGCTATACCACACACACTACACAAATACACCAAATATATACCCCATGCATATACCCCCCATACATAACCAAAACTACACCCATATACAATATTCATACACAGACAGACAACAATACCACACACATATCATACACCCACATCATATATAAACACATATCAAACACATGTACCACACACACATAAACACACTAAATATAACACACACACACACACACACACACACACACATACACACACGGCACACATCATAAACACACACAAAACCTGCATATCCCCATACACATTTTCACTCTTGCCTCTCAGTAAGGCTGCATGTCTAGGGTCATGCCTGTGTACATGTTGGAGGAAGATGAAAATCTCTTTCCCAAGTTCTCCTAAACTAAGTGTATGGCAATCAATTATAATCCATAAATCTTTCTGTTGCTGTAAGGCTTATTGTGTACTTAATGCTAGCATCCTACGTTGAGCCTGTCAGAGGAAATCCAAATCCCTGTGCAATTGTGATACCTCCAGCCATGCCCCAACAAGGATGATATTCTGGGATAAACCAGCAAAAGCCCTGACTGCTTCTGCAGTAATCCCATAGATCAACAGAAGGAAAAGCTTGAAGTGGTTGGATAAATTCTTAGAGTAAGCTGGCCAAGCCTTCCAGAATTCCTTCTTGATGTCTTTATATGTCAGCCTTCACCTAGGAAGCCTGAAGAGTACCACCAAAACCAGGGTGCTGTGCTGTGCTGTCGGGACGCAGCATGGCAGCTGCCACAAGATGTCTTGAATCATTGTTGGGAGAAAAAGGTCCAAAGCTGAGGAGGTATTTTAAGCAAGTTTCAACAGGACACAGGCAGTGACTGTTTTCACTGTTGAAAATATAGAGGACCGTTAAACGACCCAGTGAGCCAGGTTAGCATCCACTCGGCTAGGAATGTGTTCCATGCCCTTGATTGCTGAGGACAAGCGCTCATAGAACTTCAGAGGAAGGAGTGGCCTGGCAGCCAAGGTTGGACTGGCCAGTAAAGTCCCTGGCAGTGAGAGCTGTGGATTGCTGTTAAGTGTGGGACTTAGCAGGATTGTGTGAGCTGGAATTCAGATTGCTGGTAAATTGGGACTTAGTGGGATTGTGTGGGCTGGGATGTGTTCTCTGAGAGGATCTAATACCAGAGATGGAAATTTGGGTGGCACTAGAGATGTTCATGAGCCAGAATTGGGGACAGGAGACACAGATCACTCTTTGAACTCTTACTCATAATCAAGAAGCTTCCTTTCAGGGTTCATGTCCCTCCTGTTCAGAATCTCTGTGAACTTGGTAGTTGCAACAGTTCATTTTCTGTTTCTGTAACAAGATAAGGGAGGCTGGATACTTGATAAACAAAAGGAGATTAACTAGTTCACAGTTTTGGTTACTCAAAGTCCAAGACAGGGTAGCCCCATCCTTTGAGCCTCTGGGGAGGATGTCTCCCATTAGGTCACATCATGGCCCAGAGTCAGAGGGGAAGCAGGAGCATACAGATGCCAAGCACATGCTGTAGCCTTGCTTCAAGGCAGTCCCCTCTTGCAAGAACCAGCTTTCAGCTGTTGACTGTGTCCACAATGACACCTTCACACTGTGCTCCAGGTCTTAAGGCTCTATCTGTCCCAGTGTGCCTACACTGAGGACTAAGCCTCCAAATGAACCTTGGGGAACAAACTACATCCAAGTTACACCTAAATTCTAGGATTAGTAAAAAATAAAATAGGTCACCTTCAGTGGAGAGTATTTCTGACACCATCAGATGCTTTATACATAAACTAGAGGGCACATGTTTTAAAATTGAGGAAATTTATTTTATAAAATAAACTACAAATTTTGATAAAGAGCAACTTAATATATGCACACATATATTCACACATCCATGAAACTAGTAACACAGTCAGGAAAATGAATCCAGGCGGTCCACACTTGGAATCTCAGTTCTTGGGATGTAGAGGCAGTTCAAAGTTATTCTCAGCTACTTAGTGAGTTCAAGGTCAGCTGGATGAGATCCCATCTTTAAAAAACAATGAATAAACAAAGAAATAAGAGAGAGAAAGAAGAGGAAGTGAACCTGTTCATTACTCTAAGAAGTTTCTTTCTTGACCTCTTGACCCCCCACCCCAGCTCTGTCACTTCCTGCCTTGTCCCCTCTTCCCCACCCAAACTTTGATCAGCTTTCTCTTAGTCACTTGCATTCATTATGGTTGCTTTGATGGTCGTGGAATTGTATACTATGCGTGCTTTTATTTTTGACTCTGGATTCTTCAACTTGTATCTATTTTGAGATTCACTCATGCCTTTTCTATGTTTTAAGAGATAACTCATTTTCACAGATGAGTAGTATGTTATCATACAGATATATATTTTGCTTTTCCAGTAAACTTTTTGTGGACTTCTACCTCTGGGTTTTGAATACTGCAAACAAAACTCACTGGACATTCACTCACAAATCCCCAGGTGGACATCTGCTTCCTTCCTTCCTTTCTCCCTTGCTCCCTCCCTCCCTTTTTCTTTCTTTCTTTCTTTCTTTCTTTCTTTCCTTCTTTCTTTCTCTCTTCTCTTCTCTTTCTTTCTTTCGATAGGAAAATATCTAGAGGTAGAAAGCCTGTATCTGTGGGTAGTTAACCACTCAAGCTTTTAGGAAATTGTGAACTGTTCTTCATGTGGCAAACGCTTTTTCAGATCACATTATGGGTGTGTGACAGTCATGGTTGTTCTGTAATTTTCATCATTTTTTAAAAAAGATTTATTTTTATTTTGTCTGTATATGTGTTTTGTCTACATGTATATACACCACATGTGTCTAAAGGTGTTGGATCCTCTGGAACTAGAGTCACAGATGAATGGTTGTGAGTCACCATGTGGATGCTAGGAACTGAACTTAGTATCCTCTTAAGTGCTGAACTTTCTCTCTGGCCCCGGTTTTCAGTTTTAATAGACGTGTTACGGTATGCTGGATCTCCCTAACATTCAGTGACTAACATTGACAGCTTCTGCTGTCTTGGGATATGTATTCTTTCTCTTGTGTATAGCACTTCTCTCTCTTTCTTGGTGTGCATTGAAATCTTTCCTCCATTGTTTTTGGTAGTTTGTTTTCCTACTACTAAGTGTTGGGGATTTTAAAAGCATATTTTGGGTACTGTTTTGTGCTATGCAGTTGAAATATAAAAGGATTAAGAACTAAATCTTGCTCTTGAGGAACTGGTGGTCCAGTGAAAATCTCTGGGTTTAGATAACATCCACCTAGTCTCATAAAGAGCTAATTGTTGAGAAGTTTAGAATTTTACTAGATAGAACAAAACCCGGTAAAATGTAGAAGTTAGCCTTCAAATTGATAGTTTTCTACTTGATATTACACATAAAATCACAGGAATCTAAATGTCTCTTGATCTTGCCAAATAAGAACAAAATTTCCATGTTTGGGTACCACCAGCCTCTTAGCCAGTGTATCTCCACTTGTGAACAACAGTCTATTACTGTTTATTTGCAGTGGGTCTGTGTATCCATGCACAGCACATCCCAAGACTCCATGCGTATCTGATGATCCTCTCTCTCTCTCTCTCTCTCTCTCTCTCTATATATATATATATATATATATATATATATATATATATATATATATAATAAATGAATAACAATAACAGCAAGAATATGCTGTAATTAAGTTGCCAGCACCAATACTCTTTACACTGGGGTCAGATGTAAGAAAAACAAAGGTTACTTAAATTCAAACATTTGGATGTCATTACAGTCCAATTGAAAGCTGAGATGTCTCCTAGGTGACTAAGGGACTCAAGGGACATACTGTGTAAACATGCTGTACAGGGGGTTGACTCATGCCCTGAGTAGAAAGGAGCAGAACACAGCAGGCTATCCTCATACTTCTCAGAACAGTGTGCAATTTCATCTTAGGAGTTGTTTGTTTCTGAAATCTCCACAGAATCTTTCCTGGCTGCTGTTGACTGTGGCCACTGAAGCTATAGGAAGTGAAACATGGGTCAGGGACTATCTGATTTGATTTACTACTATGGATTATGGATTCTATGAGTCAGTATAATTCAACTAATTTACTAATGTCAAGAACAGATGTACAGTTGAGCACATGAGTTCAAAGAAATTAACTCACAAATCCAGGACCCCAAAGCCAGGGAGGAGAAGGAGGCAAGCTTTGGAGGATTGAGTAGTAAAGTGGGTCTGCAAATGCTGGTCAGTCGCCTTCAGCCCCCTTTGCCTGGATGTGATGCTCAGAGGGGCTTGAGAAATTCCCTGTTTACCTTCAAGCGTCAGCATGCTTCACTTAGGAGCTAATCAAAAGTCTGCCCTGCATTTCACAAAGCAAAAGGCTACCTTCCCGAATGGACTGCTGGCATCTGGAACATACTCTAGCTTCTCACTGACTCCAGCCTGTCATCAGGGCACCATTGTGGACACTCCAGTGCAAGCCCGATACCCAAACACTTCAGTCATAGCAAACCAGGGCACGGAAATGAAACAGCATCTTTTTTCTTGCTGTTCCAGATCAGATAAAGCTGCCCGATTAGTTCCTCTACTGAGAATTTACACCACATGTGCCCGCATGCCAGTCTTTTGCTAAAGGGCCACCAGCTAGATTGCTTCCTGCATAGTCTCTCACATTCTGTCTCATGCCTCCCCCTCTTTCTGGCTCCTGCCTTGAAGCAGTACAAATTCTTGCAAAGAAAATGTGTTAACAGGTGGAATTTATAGGAGTCCCTGGCCTACCCAGAAATATGAACCACAGGCATCCCCAAAGGAGAAATGGTGTCCCTTACACACACAAATGCTTCTCCAACATACCCGATTCTTCCTCAGTGGAGCTAGCTAAAGAAATCAGTTATCTCTTTTACAGAATCAAAGAGTGAGGCTCCCATTTGGGAAGAGTGACTTTGATGGGTGTCAGTTGGGATTATTTAGTTGCAGCCACAGAAAAACCCAACCCAAACTGGCTTGGTCACAAAAGGAATTTATTGACTTACAGAAGTTGAAAAGAGTAGGCTAGCTCTGATGTAACACCATTCGGGCTCTGCATATCAGTAATACCTGCTCATTTTTGTGTTGAAGTCAAAGCCTTCTATTGTGTTAGCCAGCCTGGAATCTTATGGGCACCAAGAGTCTCTTGAGAACCAGGGCATTATCTTATGTTTTAGGCTCAATTGCCTCTTTTTAGATCATGTAGTAAGGAATATCCCTGAATCTCATTGATGTTGCCACTGTCCTTTATGGTCTATGAGCACCAAGAGGTGTGCTGATGGCTGAGGCCTGGGTTTCCAGCTCTGCCTTGTTTGTGGCTGGATGTGGAGACAGTTTAACTGCGCTCCATGACAACTAGGAGGACTCTCACCATGGTGAGTTTTGCTTAGAAGAGGTTCTGGTATGCCACCCAGTATTTGTCTCCATTTACTCTTGAGTGGAACAGAAGAAGTTACAACAAAGCCAGGCATTCTTGGAGGAAGGGTACCCACCAATGTCAACTCTAGGAGCAAACTCTAGCTGTCGCCCTGTTGTACAAATGCATCAGCATATATAAAACTGACTCGAGACTTTCTTCAAAGTCTACAGAAGAGCCACAGTACATTCTTCACAATGGAAGACATGTTGCTGACTTGCCATTGAAGCCTAAATCAATAGGCCTTACTTGTCGGTCTAACTGACATTTTGCCTTTTAAAATTTTTCAAGGAGATTACGCTTGTTAGTGGACTATGTTGTAGAGCCTCTATAGCATCATCTGCATGGTCCTTCGGGGAGTTAGACTATGAAAAATTGTGAAACTTGTGGATAGAGAGGGATGGTTCAGTGGTATGAGCACTGCCTAGCCAAGCATAAGGACATGGCCTTGCATCCTTGGCACCCATGCAAAATCCAGAACAAGCCAGTAGCCCCAGAATTGAGAGTGATGCCAGCAGGTGTGTATCAGGAGCTCAATGGTCAGCCAATCTAGCTGAAACAGTGAGCTTCCTGCTTAGTGAGAGACTATCTCAAGGAGTAAGATGGAGTGTGATTGAAGAAGACATTCCTCTGACTCTGAAACACACCCATGCATAGAACACCACACACACACACACACACACACACACACACACACACACACACACATGCACACACACGCACATGTACGCACATGCATGCACATGCACACATGCAAGAAAGAAAAAAGAAGAAAGAAATAAAAGAAAAATTGAAACCCAGGAAACCTTTACAAGTATTTTGACAGCATTTTGGTACACAGACCCAAAAAAGTGACCTTGTCACATCCTTGCTTCTGGCCATGCTCTTTTTCCACTTGTCCTTCTAAATCAATGTCTGTGACTAGTTTACTTATTTCTCTTGTGAAGTTTTGACCTCAAATGTTCACCCTTTGAACCCGTGAACAATTGTTTTGCCTCCATGCTTCCTTTCTGTACACACTTTTCTGTTTCTTGTGTACCAGACTCTCTGCTAAGTATATGATCTCATTTACTCCTCTTTCCTAGTCTATGACACAGAGATTATTCTTATTCCCATTGTTTGAAGGGTGAGACTTAGACCTATTGTTTAGACATGTTCACACAGTTAGAACTAGAGGTCTTAAAACCTTTACTACACAAATAAGACAAAGGCTTCCTGCTGTTCACCCCAGTAAAGCACAGGAAGGCATACACTATAAATAGTGTGGTAAATGCTACATTGTCCATGGTAGCAAAAGTAAGGAAGTAGGATAAGATAGCAGGGTTTCCTGGTGGAGGCAGTGGTGAAGAAGTCTCTGGAGCAAGCTGAGCTCAGGTGCATGGGAAGGTGTGTCCCAGCTGGATGGTGGGAGCTGAGCATGGAGCCTGGCCTGTGTGAGCAAATGCACACACTCCATGGTGAGCATCCCAGGGGATGTTTGTTCCAGCTGGAATAAAGTGTTCCAGGAGAGTAGATGTGGGAGAACACACAGGGATTGCTCATGAGAAAATGGGGTGGTGGTGTGGTACTATGGTTTTAAGAAACATGTGCTTACTCATAAATGATAACCAGTAGTGTCTTCATTTTTACATTTCCAAGTATTAACGTTTTCTAAAATTCTAATTCTTAAAGGGTAAAACCATAAAATTTGTTTTGTTTTTTTAAAACTATTTTAGCATAGCCACTATATATTATATAATGTATATTAAATAGTCACAAATCACATGGCCATTTTCTACATCCAGAAAGTTCTTTCATCTCAAATACAAATTCTCTAAGTGTTAAACACCAGCTCTCTATTCTTTTATGCTCTAGACTTTGGTTGTCTCTATTTTTCATTCAGTTTCTGTGGCTTTAATTATTCTCTGAGTATCTCACACAAGTCAATGTACACAAGTACATATCCTTTGGTATTTGGCTGGGTTCACAAAGCATAGTAATGCCTTTAAGTTTTCTTCATGGTGCAGTGTTAAAATGGCCTTTCTTTTAAGAGCTCTGTTGCATGTGCATTACCACACTTCGTCAATCCTTTCTCCCATCTGTGATGGACATTTGGGCTATTCCCATCTTTGGGCAACAGTGTAATAATACTGTCAGGGATGTAAGCGCACAAATGTCTGCTTCGACCCATTTTCAGTTTCTGTGAGGAATGAAAATGTAGGATCATATAGTAAGTCTCTGTTTACCTTGAGGCACTGCCAAACTATTTTCCATGGTGGCTTCACCATTACCTCCTCCAATAGTGTCTGAGGATTCTGACTTCCTACTTCTTCTTGTTAACACTTCTTTATCCTAACCTCCCAATGGTGCAAACACTACTGTGCTGTAGATTTGATGTGCATGTTCATAACTGCTGTCGGTTGAGCATCTCCAACATGCTTCTTAGCCACTTGTACTGTTTTGAAAAGAAGTACCTATGAAGTCCTTTGACATGTTTGAGTTAGGTTGTTTGTGTTCTGCTCTTGCTATTTCTTAGTGCTAGCATTGTAAGAATGTGCCACCAAGTCTAGCTTTTCTTTTTTCTTTTCTTTATCTTTTTTATTTTATAATTTAATTTTACATATCAACCATGGATTTCCCTGTCCTTCCCATTCCCCCCCCCCCCCCCCATCTTTCCCCCAGCCCCCCCCCCATTCCCATCTCCTCCAGGGCCAAGACTCCCCTGGAGATTCAGCTCAACCTGGTAGATTCAGTCCAGGCAGGTCCAGTCCCCTCCTCCCAGGCTGAGGGAAGTGTCCCTGAATAAGCCCCAGGTTCCAAACAGCCAGCTCATGCACTAAGGACAGGTCCCAGTCCACTGCCTGAGTGCCTCCCAAACAGTTCAAGCTAATCAACTGTCTCACTTATCCAGAGGGCCTGATCCAGCTTGGGGCTCCACAGCTATTGGTTCACAGTTCATGTGTTTCCATTAGTTTGGCTATTTGTCCCTGTACTTTTTCCAATCTTGGTCTCAACAATTCTCGCTCATACAATCCCTCCTCTTTCTCGCCAATTGGACTCCTGGAACTCCATCTGGAGCCTGGCCGAGGATCTTTGCATCCAATTCCCTCAGTCATTGGATGAGATTTCTAGCACAACAGTTAGGGCAACATAGCAGGATACAAGATCAACTCAAACAAATCAGTAGCCCTCCTATATACAATTGACAAACAGGCTGAGAAGGAAATCAGAGATACATCACCCTTTACAATAGCCACAAATGATATAAAATACCTTGGGGTAACTCTAAGCAAGTGAAGGACCTATATAACAAGAACTTTAAGTCCCTGAAAAAAGAAATTGAGGAAGATGTCAGAAAATGGAAAGATCTCCCATGCTCATGGATAGGCAGGATTAACATAGTAAAAATGGCAATTTTACCAAAAGCAATCTATAGATTCAATGCAATCCCCATCAAAATACCAACACAATTCTTCACAGACCTGGAAAGAATAATACTCAACTTCATATGGAAAAACAAAAAACTCAGGATAGCCAAAAGAATCCTGTACAATAAAACAACTTCTGAAGGCATCACAATCCCTGACCAAGCTCTACTATAGAGCTACCATAATAAAAACAGCTTAGTACTGGCATAAAAACCAACATGTGGACCAATGGAATTGAATTGAAGACCCTGACATTAACCCGCACACCTATGAACATATAATTTTTGACAAAGAAGCCAAAACCGTACAATGGAAACAAGAAAGCATCTTCAACAAATGGTGCTGGCATAACTGGATGTCAACATGTAGAAGGCTGCAAATAGATCCATATCTGTCACTGTGCACAAAACTTAAGTCCAAGTGGATCAAAGACCTCAACATAAATCCAGTTACTCTGAACCTGATAGAAGAGAAAGTAGGAAGTAGTCTTAAACACATTGGCATAGGAGATCACTTCCTAAATATAACACCAATAGCACAGACACTGAGAGAAACAATCAATCAATGGGAATTCTTGAAACCAAGTCTAGCTTTTCACAGCTAGTAGTTTTTATGGCTAATATAGTACAGGCACTAGAGTGATAAGACTTAAGTTTCAGAAATTCTGCCCCAGTTGACTGTAATGGTGCGTGCCTCTAATGCCAGCACTCAGGAGGCAGAGGAAGGTGGTTCTCCATGAGTTCAAGGCTACACTGGTCTAGTTAGTGAGTTATAGGTCAACCAGAGCCACACAGTGAGACTTTATCTCACACATAAAAAAAAAAAAAATAAAGTAAAAGCCAGGTGGTGGTGGCACATACCTTTAATCTCAGCACTAGGGAGGCAGAGCCAGGCAGATCTCTGTGAGTTCGAGGCCAGCCTGGTCTACAGAGCTAGATCCAGGACAGGCACCAAAGCTACACAGAGAAACCCTGCCTCAGAAAAAAAGAAAAAGAAAAGAAAAAGAAAAAAAAGAAAGGAAGGAAGGAAGAAAAAGAAAAGAAATTTTACTCCAACTGTGTTTGAGGGGAAAGTGTTTAACCCAGGTGATCCATGGTGAGGGATGGAATGACCTAACACGACAGGGCTGAGACCAAGGGGCAGACGTGGTTTCAGTTCTGTTTATTGATGGACACCTAACCTAACAATACCACTGATCTTATTATTACTTTGTTTCTATTACTTTTTTATCTCTTGAATCAAGTGAATTAAAATACTTCATTTTGGTCTTATTTTAACCAAAGCAAAGTTCATTTTACAAACATCAGAGCAGCAGTCGAGCTTTCAGCAAGCTAAGAAGCTGTGGAAAGAAAGTATGTAGTAGAGAGACAGTTCAGTGATTAAGAGCACACACCTTGCATGTAGAAGCGCCAAGTTTGGTTCCCAGCATCCAGACTGGGCAACCCAAGACAACCTATAATTCCAGATCTTGGGTAACTGCATTCCTGTGCACATATCTTCACATATGAAAAGTATTTTTGTTTTTTAGAAAAGAATAAAACAAATCCTTTGGTGTGAAGGAGACTACAGAAAACTGTAACTGGATTAATGTATCTTCATGGATGTCATGTAGGTTTACTGTTGGTGAAAGTGGAGGTGTTCTAGATTCCCCACTGTGTAATCATGAGGAAGCAGGGATGGAACACTGGCCAGTAGATGGTTGACATGAGAACCCTTCAACATATGTTAAATAACAGTGTGGCTCAGAACATAATGAACCTATGACCATCTTGGTCTGTTTGAGCCATCATAAGAAACAACTTACACTGTTAATTTATAAGCGCAGATAATACCCACTGGTATAGAGGCCAGGACATCTACAATCATGGATAGACAAATTTGGTGTCTTGTAAGGTTCTCTTCTTTAAAGATGGGATGCACGGGCTTTTTCTTTTTTGGCAACCATCCAGCTCCCCAATCATGACACAAAGACTTCTTCTTAGTTTTGAATGCTAGGTCTTAGCTTAGCTCGTTTCTGGCTAGCTCTTTTAACTTAAATTAACCTGTTTCTCTTTATCTACCTTTTGCCTTGGGGCTTATTAATTTTCTTACTTCTGTATATCTTACTTTCATTGCTTCTCATGTCTGCTGGCTGGTGTCTGCCTGGCTTCTTGCCCCAGGCATGTCCCTCCTTCTCCTTCTCTCATTCTTCTCTTGAGCCTAGACTTCTGTTCCTATTTATTCTCTCTGCATGTCAGCCCTGCCTATCTTTTCTCTTGCCCAGCTATTGGCCATTAAGATTTTTAGTAGACCAATCAGGTGCCTTAGGAAGGCTTGGTGAAACAGATGCAACACATTTTTACAAAATTAAACACACACCTTTACATCATTAAACAAATGCAGCATAAGCAAAAGTAACACAGCTTTACACAGTTAAAGTAATATTCTGCAGCATAAACCAATGAAACACATCTTTGCCCAGTTAAAATAATAGTCTACAATAATGGGCCTTTCCTAAGTCATCTTCTCTTGGCAGATGTTGGATCCAGGCTACAGGCTATTCATGCCATGCCCATCTGCAGCAACCTCTCTCTTACAGCCATGACATACTGAAAGGTAAGCCCCCAGCTGAAAGCTTGTCTGTGAATCTCTAACCCTGACAGACTTCCCAGATCCCTGGATTCCAGGAGAATGGGAGGCACATTCTCACTTTCCCAAGGGTGCTGGTTGGTTTTGCCAACTTGACACCAGCCTAGACATGTCCTGGAAGAGGGAATCCTGACTGAGAAGATGCCTCTATTAAACTACCCTTTTGGAAAGTCTGTAGGATATTTTCTTTTTTAAACAATTAATGTGTGTAGGCCTATTCCACAGTGGGCAATGCCATCCTTGTGGAGGTATATAAGAAAGCAGGCTGAGCAAGCTATGAGGAGCAGGCTAGTGAGCAGCATTCCTCCATGGCCTCTCCTTCAGTTCCTGCACTGCTTGAGTGCTTGCCCTGACTTCCTTCAGGGATAGGCTGCATGGTGGTTTGAATAGGAATGGCCCCCATAGACTCATGTTTTTGAATGCTTGACCCATAGGGAGTGGCAGGCACTATTAGGAGGTGTGACCTTGTTGGAGGAAGTGTGTCACTACAGAGGCAGGCTTTGAGGTCGCATGTGATCAAGCGATGCCCAATATGGCATATAGTCTCCTGCTGCTGCCTGAAGATCCAGATGTAGAACTCTTACTCCTTCTCCAGCACCATGTCTGCCTGCATGCCGCCATGGTTCTTGCCATGATAATAATAGACTAAACCTCTGAACTGTAAGTCACCCCAATTAATGTTTTCATTTATAAGAGTTGCCGTGGTCATGGCATCTCTTTGCAGCAATAGAAACCCTAACTAAGGCAGGCTGTTACCTAGAAATGTAAGATGAAATAAATCCTTTCCTCTGCAAATTGCTTTTGGTCATGGTGTTTTATCACCATAATAGAAAACCTAACAGAAATTGGTACTGGATAGTGGACTATTGCTGTGACAGACCAGCCCATGTTATTCTGGGGAGGACTGTGGAGGTTGGAACTTTGGGCTAGAAAAGCTGTTGCGTGATCAGAACTCAGTGGGCTGTTCCATGGGTACTTGGAAGATAAAAGTAGTAGGATCAGTGAAGATGATGGAGGCTTGGTTTGTGCAGTTTCAAATGGAAGCAAAGCCCTATGGGGCCATTTGTGTGGTGTAAGAATACATGATTCTGGTCAGCTGGAGCTGAAAAAGTAGCTGTGAGGACTGAGATACCAGAACCTCTAAGTTAAAATCTTTGCTTTGCTGGGACAATTGACTCTGGTCAGCTGGAGCTGAAAAATCAATTGTGATTAAGAAAAGATCAAGTTGGATGTGGTGGCATACACTTAATCCCAACATTCCACAGTTCAAGACCTCATGCTGACAGCCAAACTTGACAGTGGAGAAGAGTCACCCAGGTGATACTGAGTTTGAAGGGGTGAAGGGTCATAGAGAAGAGCTAGAGCTGGGCACTGTGGGAGACTGGGAGAGGCCACTGGCAAAGGTGCAGCCTCAGTTGAAGTACAGGTCCAGGACTAAAGGGGTCAATGAGAGAAGTTCAGGCTTAGCACCATGTGGCAGAGTCGAAGTCCTTGAGAGAGCCCAGGAGAGGTGGTTTGTGAGGGTGCAGCCTTAGCTGCCATAGAGACCCCAGTTTATTGAAGACCAGTACCATAGGACAACGATCCCCGGTTGGGGATTTAGCTCAGTGGTAGAGCACTTGCCTAGCAAGTGCAAGGCTCTGGGTTTGGTCCTCAGCTCCGGTAAAAAAAAAGAAGGAGGACAACGATCCCACCAAGAACAGCAGTGGCTATGGCATGGAGCCAGCCTGACCCTATGAAATGTGCTTATGTGTATTGTCGAGCCTAGAAGGTCATAACTTCTAGAAGTATGCTGTGACTCTACACTATTGGACTTTGGTTTTGCTTTGGTCTGATTATGACTGTGTCCTGGTTCTTCTTTCTTAGAAGAAGGAAGTATTTAACTTAATTTTGATTTTATGAGAGCCCAGAGTTGGGAGACTTTGGAGTTTTAGGGAGACTTTAGATATTTTAGAGTGACTATGGATATTATAAGAGGCTTTGAAAGAGACTTTGGACATTTTAAAGAGACTGAACTTTTAAAGTGTTTGATTTTTTAAAAGACCATGGGAATTTTACATTTGGAATGTTTTCTATTATGGTATTGATATTAATATGTGATCTTGAGGATGAATAATAAAAGAAAGATTATGATTTAATAAGTGACATGTTTTTGTGGCAAGTTGACAAGGGATCATTTTCATTGGTTGGTTTTTTGTCAACTTGGCACAAGCCAAGACAGCCAGGAAGAGGGAATATTGATTGAGAAAATGCCTCTAAAAGACTGGCCTAGCTGGATGGTGGTGGTGCTTGCCTTTAATCCCAGCACTCAGGAAGCAGAGGCAGGTGGATCTCTGCGAGTTTGAGGCTAGCCTGGTCTACAAAGCGAGTTCCAGGAAAGGCGCAAAGCTACACAGAGAAACCCTGTCTCAAAAAACCAAAATAAAATAAAATAAAATAAAATAAAATAAAATAAAATAAAATAAATAAATAAATAAAGACAAAACCTGTGAAGTATTGTTGTTGCAGGAATCCCACCAGAGATGACCAATCAGATACAGTTTGTAAGCAATTGAAAGTCTTTAGCCCAGCTCTACAAGACTACACTCAGCTATTTGGGCCCCAAGTGTAGTGCCAAGCATTAAGAGTAAGGGCTTTTAAGGCCAAAAACCATGTCTTAGTATCTCTCTCAGAAGCTGTAGGGGAGGTTTTGTGCAGAGGTTTTGTGCAAGCAAGCAATTTAATAGAAGCTAAGTTAGCTTGAGTATCTTGATTTGGGGTTCCTAAAATAGAGTTGGATAATTTTTCATAGGGCTTCTCATCAAAGGGATCAAAGTCTTGTCAAACCTAAATTGTCTCAGCAAGAATATAAGATGGAGGAAACTCTGCACTGTCTTGCCATGTCATATTGTCTTAATTAATAATTGATGTGGAGCTGGGTGTGGTAGTACATGCCTTTAATTACAGCACTCAGGCAGATGCAGGCTGGTCTCTCTGAGTTCAAGGCCAGACTGGTCTACAAAGGGAGTTCCAGAACATCCAAGGCTATGCAGAGAAACCCTGTCTTGGAAAACCAAAATATTAATAGCAATAATAATGATAATGACGATAATAGTAGTAGTAATAGTAATAATAATAATAATAATATAATAATAATAATAATAATAATAATAATAATAATAGATGTGGGAGGGCCCAGCCTGGGTAGTGCCACCCCTGGGCATATGGTCCTGGATGATGTAAGAAAGGAAAGTGAGCAAGTCAGGAGAAGCAGGACAGTAAGCAGCCTTCCCTCCTCCATGGCCTCAGCCTTCCCTCCTCCATGGCCTCAGCCTTCTCTTCTCCATGGCCTCAGCCTTCCCTCCTCCATGGCCTCAGCCTTCCCCCCTCCATGGCCTCAGCCTTCCCCCCTCCATGGCCTCTGCCATCAGTTCCTGCCTCTGGGTTCCTGCTTGGAGTTCCTGAACCCTCTTCCCTCAGTGATGGAAGTGTGAGATAAAGTAAACCTTTTCCTCCCCAAATTACTTTTGGTCATGGTGTTTTACCATAGCTATAGAAATTATAATGAAGACACCAGAGATGTTTAAAGTCACAGTCTGCCAGAATCTAGCCCACCAGAGGACTACTAATAAAAGAGGTACATCTCAACTATGTGTGCCCTCCTCCAAGTCCCACATTTCTTCCCTCAAGTGCAGGCTAGTGTGGACTGCTTATCAACCCCATGACTCAAAACCTCCCCTTTCCCCAGAGACCTGTAAGAGGGAACCTTCACTCTGCCTCAAGGGCCTGACCTCAGAACCCCCACCTGGCTTTCTGTAAATGACTCTTAATAAATTTCTTACACAAAGTGATAATCGGCTCAGTGTCTCCCTCAACTCCCAAGGGCAGATAGCTGCATATGTGCCCCTTTGGGCCTTTTATAAGGTCACTAGCCCCATCCAGGGAGTGGCTTTGTGGCCTAATGACCTCATGAAGGCCCCACATCTTAATTCCAGAACCTTGGGGGATATGATTTTAACATGCATGTTTTACCAACATTCAGGCCAGCACATATCTAACCTTTCCACCTGCTTATATAGATATGCATGCATAAACACAGGACAAAGGCTATGGAAAGAAATGGGGCAGACACAGAGGTGGGCTTTGTATTACACTGTCTGCACTACCTTAAAACTTTGTAATGCGAATATGCAGGTGCTGTTCACCGGCTATTGATAAAAGGGTTAATGATCCCAAGCTGACAGCTCCCAGAGCGTTTCTATTATCTCCTGCACCTGTGTCATTCCTCAGTCCTCCTTCTCTCAGGATTATCCCTCCTTCAAAAGCCCTAGGGTGTGAGCATTGGTACCCAGGGGGCCTCATGAAGGGCAGCATCCTCACCCTGCAAAACAAGTGGAACAAGTGGGGATACTGAGTCTCAGTGTGTGCTGGTGCAAAGAACTCCGCGATCTGAATTTAGAGAAGAAGACACGCCAGTGACGTGTTTAGGGGGCAGAGTCTGAAGAGCAAGGTGGGAATGCTTTGCTCTTGCCACATGGCACAGAATAGTCAGGAAGATCCCACTGTTAACATGCCAACCTGCAAAAAGCAGGGCTGATATCCTAAGAGCCCCATTGACAAACACGCAATTCAGGATGTTGGTCTAGCTCTCCAACACACACAGAGAACCTGCTGTGTGCGTGGTCGTAAGTGAGGTGTGGTAAAAGCAGGCCACGATGTCCGTCCTTGCAAGGAATAAGTGATGTAGAGGCTGTACAGTGTGGTGGAAGCTCTCTCACCTCCTAGCCTCTGTTGATGGATGGTCTTACTGCTCTATAGACAGCCCTTATAGAAAACGTCAGATTATAATTTGATGTTATTTCCTTAGATTACCTGTCAGACCAGTCGTTCTAAAATGCCAGATACTTCTTTCTGATTTTTGGTCTCTTTTTCTAGTTTCTAGGACAGCTCTTGGCATAAAAATGTACTCGGCAAATATAAGTTGAATGAATGATCACTAAATTATATGTGTGTGCATATGCTTATATGTATGTGGTGATATTTTGTCTGTGCACCCCAATAAAGCTCATCTGAGGATCAGAGGAAAAAGCCAGCCGCTATAGTAAACATAGAGGTCAGGCATGGTGACACACACCTTTAATCCCAGCACTAACCATGGAGGTCTGGAGGTCTGTACAGACAGACAGGAAGTGATGAAGCTTGGCAGAGACAATAAGTGAGATGGCACAACAGAAAGACATACAGGCACGGCTATACAGGAAGTGGCTCACTCTGGAGGCTGAGAGTTGGTGAGGTGAGGTTGGCTGTGGCTTGTCCTAATCCTCTGATCTCAGTTTTAATCCCAATATCTGGCTCCAGGGTTTCGATTAATAAGACCGTTTAGCAATTTGTCTTACATATGTATAAGCCAGATGTAACAAGAGCTCAGAGAAAATCATCGTCATAATCCATATCACTTCATAAAAGCTACCACTTCACAATCAACAACTTTTTCACGGCCTTGACATGATTCAAACATGGCTAGCATTTCAGCAGTTGGGCAGCTGTGTGTGGCCAGGCACACTGACCTTCACAGAGGCTGCACACACTTGGGAGCTCCCACAGGGCTGGGTCAGTAACCACCAATAGCCCACCCTTGGGCTTCTAGTGTGCTCAGGTACAACTATGCTCTGACCATTAATGTTGTGCAGTTCACGGGCGAGCTTAGACCTCATTACTCCTCTGAAGACCTGGTGTCCATTCCTGCTTCCATCATGCCCCCACAGACCTCACCTCCCGAGTCACTGAGAAAAATTAGGTCATTCATCAGTGTGCTTTCTGGTAACTTCCTGCTCTCTTTGCAATTTACCAGCTCACACTAGGCTTCCAGCTGGGAAAGAAAGGCAGGCCTTTTAGCTTCAGCCAGCCTCATCCTTGGTCTCCTCTGCTGCCTCCTGCTCCCTCCACCCACGCCCCTCTCAAGAGACTCCCTATTTCTGTAATTCAGTTCCCACTGAGGACACCCCTTATGATGCCCCCCAGGGTGTCTCCCACTACCATTACTTTCCTATGGACCCTTAACAGTCTATGACTTATCTCCTGCTTCTCTCAATTCTCATTCCTTCTCCTACTGTGTTATACTGACTCATTCCTTTGAAATGGAGCTAGGTGTATTCCCACCGCATGGGTGGAGCGCCAGTCCTTTACTTTGTATGGTTTTTCAGAAATCCTGTCAGGATGAAAGTGGTTAAGAGCAGTGTGAAATCCTCTTGCTCTTCTCCCAGAGCCTCCCTCCCTTCCATGTGAATGTAAACGGTTTGCACACTGAAGTGTCCACACCCTGAATATTACAGCAGAAAGGACCAAGTGTGACAGCAGCTTGACTTGGGCCCCTAGGTCTCCATCCTCTCGCCTGGATCACTGCCACATGCCCGCCCTCTGGGGCCCCTGCTGGCACTGTGACCTCTGTGTAACCAGAGTCAACATTTGCTCAGTTCCTCCTGTCACTTTTGCCTGCTTTGCTGGCACTGGCTGTCACAGCCACCCCTCCCCCAGCTTCTCTTGCAGGACCAGGACTTCCTTTCATCCCTCTTTGGTTGTGTCCTGCTCTGCGACCTGGGAGTGCTGTGTCCTAGGGCGCTCCCCTCTGCCCCCGCCCCACCCCCAACTTCTCTCCAGCATTGTAGCTGGCCACTTGGTCTCATTTGTGTTTTGCATGTGTCCTCACTGTGCACACAATCCCTGATTGGTATCAGTGTCACCTTCTAGGTCATCTAGAGCAGTTGTTGCTGAGACATCCAGGCGTCTAAGCTTTTACTTCAAGGAGGATTATACTCTGATTTTACTGAATTTGATTTTGGCTTTGCTTTGTCTTGTCGTCAAAGCTGTTTCTGAGACCACTGACATTTGATGGCATTTTTCAACAAGCAGCACATATTCTCCCAGCTTTAAGGATCTCCAGCTGTTTTCCTGTCTTCAGTCCCACTGGTTGCTGAAGCAAAGGGGTTCTTCTCAGAATCAGGGGCCTGAAGGAGGCCGGCAGGGGCGGGGTGGAAGTGGGGTGAGGCGGAGGGGGATGCCCCTTAGCACCATGACGCCCTTTGATCTGATCAGGTGGCTTCACACTCTTCCCTCTCCTCCTGTTGCTACCAGCAAGCTCTTTCCCATTTTGCCTCACTCCAAGTGTAAGCACACATGCGTGAGCCAGATCCCTGGAGCACCCTTCTGCATGGAGGCAGCAGGAAAGACAGAAGGGCCTGGGCTCAGAGCCAGGCCACTGCAGAACTTCTGTGTCTTTACTAGAGGACAGCATGCAACTGTACATGGTGCTCCACAGCAGACTGTTTCCCCAAAGCATGATAGCTTTTGGTTGCTCTGCAACAGATTATCAAAATAGCTGTGAGTTCAACCAACAAAACAGTGTGTGTCTTCCTCTGGAAGCCGGAAGTCTGGAAGTGCGTTGATGGGTTATCATTAAGGTGTCGGTGGGGTTGGTTCCTTCCTAGTCTCTAGGGCAAAATGTTTTCTTCTCTTTTCTGCCTTCTGGAAGAGCCTGCATCCTTGCAGCCCCTTCCTCCTGTGACCCCAGCCTTTTACTTCCTCCGTCACACATCTGGCTTCCTCTGTTGCAGTTAAGACACCGTCTGCCTCCCTCTGGAAAGACTCTCAGACAACAGTTAGGGTCCACCTAATGCAGGAAAATCTTCTCAGGTCTAGATCATTTCTGCAAAGATCTTTCTGAAATACAGAGTAACATGCACAGGTCTAGGGGATCACAGAGAAAATGCCTTTGGGAGTGTTCTGTGTGTACCACAGTGTCTCACACTGAATTTCACCTAATTCTTGCTTGCTCAACTACATGGCTTTGTGACACTTTCTTGGGTTTTATTATGGTCATAGGATGTAGCTGAATTAAGATATTTCCCTTTAAATATATGCATACACAGATAGTTCTTATCTTAGGATAATCCAATTTACTTTAACAAAATTTTCTTGTGGTTCAGAATGTTACATAGTCAGTGGAAATTGTGCTTCAAATCCGGTCTTTTCCTGGGAAGAGAACATGGTATGTTTTATGAGAAACATTGGGCAGACAGTGAGCAAATGCTTTCAGTGTGCATGGAAGATGATTTTGATGTTCACTTTCAAGGTGTGTAGACAGGTCTTTAATAGAAGTCTATTTTAGCAGTGTTGTTTCTCTGTTGTGGATTTTTGTATTTAACTTCACAAGAACACAACAGTTTTGTGCCAATGTTCTCTTCTTTTAGGGTGACGGAGTCTATGAGAAGATAGGTAATGTGTCATGGGAGATGACTGAGTTACTTACTCAGGTGCCAGTAAATTGAACTTCCTGTTTCTACTCTCCTGCTTTCCTGGCTAATACATTGGTTTCCTTTGCTTTGCTGCTGCATTGACCCTTGGCTGGAACTTGTGTTGATTAGCTGCCTATTTCTGGAAGAAGCACCTGAGGAATCAAGCTATAGAGAAAAGGCTTCTCGACTCATGCTTTCAGAGGTTTCAGCATGTTGTTGGGGCTCTTGTTTAGTGGCAAAGCAGCAGTGGGTGATGTAGGGAACCAGCGGGAGCAAAAGCATCACCCTCTGGTGGAGGAGGGAAAGGAATGGACCAGGGTCCTATTATCTCCTTCAAGGCCAATCTTCCGGTGGTCAGAAGGTTCCCTTCTAGACCCTGAATCTTGAGGGTGCTACCACCTTTATGTTCCCAAGCTAGGGACCAAGCCTTCAACATATGAGCCTTTGGGTGATGCTAAATATCCAACTTCTAGCAAAGGTATTTGCATTTAGCATCTGTCCTTCATTCTGTCTCTGCTTTCTTTATTTAAAAAAATATTGAAAATTCATACAATATATTCTGATCATGATGTCCTCTCCCGTTTCCTCCCATGTGACCCTTCCAGTATCCTCACCTGTATAACCCCATGCCTTCTTTCTCTCTCTTTTTAGCAAACAATTACACAAATAAAAAAAACAAACAAATCAGAGTAAATAAACAGCAAAAGGCACAAGAAACATACACACATGCACACACACACACACACACACACACACACACACACACACACACACACATAAAACCCATAAAAACTATAGTACATAAGCGAAGGACCAGTGAGATAAAAAAAAAAAAAAAGCTCAAATTGAGCATTAAGAGATCAAAAACAAAACAAAACAAAACAAAACAAAAAACAACCAAAACACTACAAAACCACCATTGAATTAGTTTTATGTGGGCCACTTACTGTCTACTGCTGGGCATGGAGCCTACCCTTCAATATGGTTAATATACTCAGTGAGATTCCACTGGAGAAAATATATTTTGTCTTTTCAAGTACTTATGAATTGGAAACAGTTAGAAAGGAGACCGTGTCTACTCCCCCCTCCCAGCACTGGTACGCTGTCTGTCTGGCTTGAATTTGTGCGGACCTGTGCATGCACTACAGTCTCTGTGAGCTCATGTGTGCATCAGTCTGTTGGGTCTGGAGGGTGCTGTTCCTTGGTGTCATCCGTTCCTACTATCTTTCTGCCTCCTCTGGTTTTTTCTTTTGCAATTTTATTTACTCCTATGACTTCAGCTCTCTTCTGGGTGGGCTGAGTTCCAGACCCATGCTAACATAAAATAGTAAAAGTAAAAATGTTTCTTTGATAGTTCCTAAGTCCCTCTGATAGCTCTCATGATTTATAATGTATAACATTATAATTATATTTACATTGAATAACTATATTTAAATTCGTAGATGTCATATATTTTAATGGCCCATTCTGGTAGAATATTTGGTATAGTAAGTGATGTTATTACAGATGTACTCCCAAAACAATCGAACTTGATTTAGTTGGGTTGTCTAATTTACTTAAGAGGAGAGAGAAACCAGAAAAATACATTTATCTCTGTGACAAATTACACTAATGAAACCCCAATTTAGAGTATTAAGGTTAAGAACACATATCTAAGCACACTTAACAATCGTACTCATTGCCATCCACTTATAGTACCAAAGGGGTTTGATGAGGGCACTTGTGTGGTGAATAAAATCCCACTTCCTAGCTCATACCCTCACCAAAATAAAATAACACAGCGCACCATAAGTATATGCATGCCAGTGCACAGACCATAAAAGCTCAGTGAGATAGAATAATACATTCTAACTGAAATGCTCAGGCTTTCTGTGCTTGAAGTCTGCTCCTTCTGGGGTATCTAGCTATCATTTCACACTAGTACTCTGTAGTTTTAATACTTTCCCTGTGTAGAGTATCATGGTCTGATTAATATATGTATTTTGTGCATTTATGATAAGGAATGAGAGTAGTTCTTTGTTCTTATGTCTTACCTTGGAAATCATTTTTTTATTGTACCCCTTGTAAGTTGCAGAATATCTGTATGTGAATATATGTATACATATATACATATACATATATACCTATTGTATACACACATTTTATGTCTTCAGCTTTAGAGTTTCTTCAGGAAAGAAACTTAGCCAATTATCTGTATTACTCACACTTATTATAATTTCTGTGTCTGTGGAAATAACATACCCTGTAGAGTAAAATAGGACAAAGTTTAGTACTATATCTGCTACAGGCTGTCAGATTTCTTTTCAATGTTTTTTTCTTAATAGCTTCCAAGACTATGAATCCATTTGAAACACACTTAATATAAGGATGCACTTGTAAGAAAATCAACTATGGACAACTGAAACTTCTCTCTTCCAAAGCAGGCAAGGAGGCTTCATCCCTTAGGCACTATGGACTGCCAAACAGGTAGAACTATTTAGTATAGGGTCTGCTTTGCATGTACCACTTGTCTATTACAGAGTTTGGCATAAAATTATAATTAAAATAAATATTCAAATCGTGCCCCCCTTTCTATGAATGCAAGACCTGGGAGGTGGAAAACTCAACCATCTCTTTGCTTCTGTCTGGTCTTACCTTGATCTTGGTTTAAACCTGGACTCTTTTTTGCCTGTTGGCATCATGATATGACCAAGTATCTTGTTCTGTATGTGTCTTGTGCTGCCTCGACCTTTTTCCTCTTGGAAATGACAGGAGTGGTGGTAGTGTGTTTGGGAAGCATATTAGACTAGTTATCTTACAGGTTATTTGTAAAAATACACTATGTATAAAATGTCTTCCACTAACATGTCTGCCACATTACCCAGTGTTAAGTGAATAAATATCATGGGCATCCAGGAAGAAAAAATGATCCCCAGGTTGGTTCCTGGGGAAACTGTCTGGTCTTAGAGAGTCTGGGTGGTAGCACATATCTGAAGTAGAAAGCACCACCCCACCCTAGATGCTCCTCTGCTGCCTTCCCCTTACTGAAGGGACTGTTCACACTTCCCATGTAATCTTTCCTCACACCTTTTACAAAGACAGCATGTCATCCTGACCCTGGCTGCAGAGAAGGGCTTTCCAGAGGAGTGAGAGGCACCATGGCCTGTTCAAGGGGAACAGGGTGAATTGATGGCAGCCGGTGGCAGGTGGCTATTTTCACTTAGTCGTCAGTGGCAAATGAAAGAGGTGTGTGGGTATCTTTCTCCCCACAGGCCATTCATTTTCTACAGCTGAAAGAGCTATGGGCTGATCTGAAACAGGAGGAAAAGTTCAAAGGAATTATGACAGATCAGCCCAGCACCTCAAAGTTTATCTGAACAACAACGCATAAGCACCATTCAGTGTTGACAAAGCTCTGCCAGCTGTGAGGGCTGAACGGGGAGAGTAGGATCAGAGCACAGAGGGCCATGCCATTGCTTAAATATGCACAGGTCCGAGTTGAAATGAGATAGCTCTTAGACTGTTCATGCCTTCCCTTAAACTAGGACTGAGACTTCTCCAAGACACAGGGAAAGGCAGTACCTGAATGTGAACACTTAACTCATGACCATCTCATAGAGGTGAGTGATGAGCCTCCTGACTGCCGTGCAGGGCAGTCAGTGGCTCTCCTGTGGCCTCTTCACCCACCTTTGCCTCCGCATCACTATTAATTCAGGCTCAGGCAAACTTTTTCTCACACCTCCTAACCAACTTCTTTCTTTGTCTCCTATACCTTCCAACTCCTGCCCCATTAAAACATTAACAGGACTTTTCCACCAGAAGTTCAGCACTGTGGCATATACCCAGGAGCCGGAGGCACTGACCTCCCTAAGTTACTATCTAAGGCAGAGAATCAGCATTGCTACTGATGTCTGTGTAAACTCATCTTGTGATGACTCAAGAGAAGTGACCCAGTGAGACTCAAACGTTCTCGTGAGAGCCTGGTTTGTAAATTTCTCTTTCATTCACTTATTCTCTTTGTTTACAGCCATTTTGTAATGCTTGGGCTATTTTCATGCTCTTTCTCTCTTTATATGTTTATTTTTTACTAGTGGTGTGGTGTGGGGGGAAAATGGTCCATGCTGGGGGGTGGGGGCTGTTTGGTTTCGCCTTTGCCTTTCCCTGTGAAGTTGGATATCCACAAGAAAGGGCTAAGATCACAGCATGCGTTAGCCGATGCTCAGTGGCCTGTAATCTCCCTCTCTGTCTGTGCCTCCATTTCCTGGCCACCTAACATATCAGCGTGTGCTTTTCTGCAGTGCTGGCAGGATCCAAAGTCAGCAAAGACAATTCAGGCTCCACGTCTATTATGAAATAATTGTCTTATCTGCATGATAACACACACATAGATTTCTGCTAAATTATCTACATCCTAAATATTCATTCATGCTCCGGAGAAGGTGATGAATGCGCCCGATGCTTACACGTGGTGAGATCACGGGGAGGGGTGGAGCAGGGCAGCTTGCCAACTGCTTGGGTGGCTATTTGTCAGGAGAATGAGTCATGCCTGCAGCCCGGCTGTCCCACTCCTGATACTGGCTCTAATACGTTTCACTGGAAAGAGGCCAAGGGCCTCACACCAAAATTAGGGCCATTTTTTTTCACCTATTGGCAGTGGTTTATTTCTATGCCACTTTTTTCTCTCTACTGTGACAGGCAACCTGTGTCTCCCTAGGTGCTGTATTATGCTTTGTTTCATAGCCAGGACACTACCCTATTTTATACTCTTTATGTGATTCTCGAAATAGTCACCAAGAATATACTACAGTGTTTGGGGAGGCCCTACCTACACACAAGGTCAGCTGCTTTTCTTGGAGTCAGTACCATTCAATTACTCCTGAGCTCTCTCTCATCAGTTCACTACTGTGCCTACAGCTTTGCCAATGCTCATGTGTTCACATTTGGTGCTTGAGGAGACGGGAAAGAGAGGACAGCCTGCTCTGCTCTGGAGAAGGCCTCAGAACTCAGGATTGGTGTGAGTGGACCCAAGGCCACACTGGAGCCATCTGCTAGGATCTGGGGGAGTTCAGTGGGCCTGCTGGCCTGCAAGCCTGTGATGTGAGAACTAGGCATTGCTGTGTAGTGGGCAGGATGGGGCTCTAATGCCTTGGGTAGCTTTTGTGTTCCTAAGATGGACTGAGCTGATCTGACCTCTCCTGCTGTCCTATTGTCTTAGAAAGTAGCAGTGGGGCTGGTGAAGCCTCAGTGGGGGCTGATGTGAAGTTTATGCAGAAACTCAGTACAGCTTCCCCAAGACTGTCTCCAAGGCAATCTCCAGGGCAGGCTGCTGCCTGATCTCCAGGAGCAACAAGGGGCACATGAAAAGTTAGATGAAAGGAAGCCATGTCACACAGGCAATGGGAACAGGGAGCTGTGTTTCTTCAGCATTCTACACTGTGATGTCCTAAGCTGTCTGTGTGACCTTGACAGCCACAGGAGAATTGTCTGGCTTTGTGACATGGGAGGGGCTGAGTCATTACTTCTATTTGCTAAATTGGGGCCAGTGTAGATGAGGACATTTGATTATTAGAGCGTTGGTTTATCTGCCAGGTTTGGTGATCAATGCAGGCCAGGAGGCCAGGTGTGGTCAGATGTTAGTACTGTAATCAGGAAGTGTGGAAATTTCTAGTTTCAGCTTTTATCTATTTTTATGGCCGTATTTATTGCATTTTCTATGAGTCTGGAACATGCAAACTGTATGATTCAGAGTGAAACTTTATAACGTTTAATGTCATCATCCTGAAACTGGGCAAATTTTTTCTCTAATCATACATGGAACAAGTTTGGAAGATGCTGTGAGCTCATTGGCTTCCTCCTTCCCTTTTGGCATCAATATGGAGGCCTAAGCCCCTTCTGTGTGTTTTGAGTCTCCCTTTTCCTCAACTCACTGTATTGTTCCCCAAGTAATTTTTAAAGAGTTCACAGCATTAGGGATTCTATAAATGCATTTTAAAATGAACTGACGATTGAAGAACAAACTCTGTCCCTAGTGTGTAATGTGAGGGCATGACTGGTCCAGGGTACAGTGTAGGGGAAGGTGGTTTTTTGATTTTTTTTTCTTCCAAGGGGCTGTTTCTCTGCATAGCCTTGGCTGTCTTGGAACTTACTCTGTAGACCAGGCTGGCCCTGAACTTACAGAGATCTGCCTGCCTCTGCCACCTGAGTGCTGGGATTAAAGGCATGAGCCACCACCACCCAATTTGGGGGAAGGTTTTTGTTGTAGACATGAGGCAGAGTATAGCCAGAAGCATCTGGAAGAGTCCAGAGCAAGGAGGAAGTAGTAGATTGAACATGGCCAGTAGACTGAACCAGTCCATTAGAGGAGAGAAAGTGGGGGAGAGGGAGAGCAGAGGATCAGGAGAGGAAGACAAAATGGGACCAAGAGAGTGTGCGTGGCTGGAAAGGCGGGGTTGTATAGGAATTAGAACCTGGGGAACAGCAAGCCCATGAGCTGGGGGAGTTTAGGTTAGGGAGTGGATTAGAAGAGCTGAGAGGAGACACTGGTACTGAGTGAGCCTGGAGGCCAGCATGTGCTTTGGTATGACAATACGTACCACACTACTATATGATGTTCAGTGTAAATATGAAGTTTGACAAATCAGCGTAGTTACGGGATAACCATTTTTAAAATTTTCTGGCATTTGTAAAGAGGAAGAAAATAGACAGGAACAATGTGTCTAAGATTGAAAGCCATGCCCCACTAAAACATTGTTTCTCTGAAATATGCTCTTTGGGAAAAATTCAAAACATCTGGGTTAGATTACAGAATGTAAGCATAGAATAAAAAGTGGTCTTTGGGATATCAGAATGAATACTTCTGGAATTTTATAATCTCACTGTCCCCATATCTTTACAAATGAAATAAAACAATCCCCTCTGCTTTTACTATTTATGTTTTCCTCATTTGGGGAAAGGTAGCGAGGTAGAGTTGGAGAAGCGTGTGAGAGCTGATATGAAAGGAACTCCATGTGCTTTCTTTCTTTATTTTCATGTCTCAATTCCCTGGCCATTCCCTTCAGTTCTTGAGGTGTTGACAGCTGGAAATCTGCGGAACTGCAGTCCACTTTCGGAAGTTGTTGATAGTTCCTAATGGAGGTTCAGTGATGTGGCTTGGTTTAGGTGAAAATGTGCCAAGGTCTAGGGTCTCCTGTGCCTTGTCCAGGTTTATTATAGTTTCAGTATCACAATGGCAGGAGTTGGGAAGCAGGCTGCTGCCTGGGGGCCTTGTGCTGAATGCATCTCTCATTTTCAGAATGGCGCTGCATAGCCCTGCAAGGCCGCCAAGCAGTCATTCCTTCTTCTGAGTTACAGATTCGTGTGAGTTCCAAAGCTGTAGAGTGCTAGAGATCTAAAATGTCATTTCTATGAAGTTAATAGCTGCTTATAGTATGAAAAATCACCTTAACTAATTTTACCAAAGGGCCATTGGGAAAAGAAAAATAAGCCAGCAGATCTGGAACTACACAGTGAACCTGCTAGCATGGAGAATGTGCTACATGTCACCGTTAGAGTGTAGATCTTTAAGGCCCTTGTGCTCAAAGTTTGGTCACCAGCACTATTGGAGATGCTGGAACATTTAGAAGGTAGAATCCAGGAGGAAGTTAGGTCATTTTGTGGATACCCAGGTAAATTGGGGTCCTAGTCCCTTCTTGTCTCTCTCTCTCTCTCTGCTTCGCAGCCAATGCAAGTGACTTCCAAATTCCTCTGAGTGCTTCTGTGGTCTACTCCTTCTCCATAGTCCCAAAAGCAACAGGGCCAGTGAACTGGAGACTGAAACTGCTCAGCTTTGTGCTGGAGTAAAGACCTTCTTCTTCCAAGCTGATTTGACTTAGGTATTGTGTAACAGTGGCAGAAGCTGTCTATAAAGGTCACTAATAATAACATTTCTATGTTGTGGTGGTTTGAATGAGAAATCTCCTCTACAGGCTCTTGCATTTGAACTCTGCGTCCCCAGTTGGTGGTGCTGTTTGGGATGCTTATTGAAACTTTAGGAGGTGCAGCCTTGCGGGATGAAGTATGTCGTCACTGGGGGTGGTTTTCATAGTTTCTATCTTTGCCCGACCTCTCTCACTGCCCTCCCCTATATGTGAATGAAAGTGTGATTAACCAGCTCCTGCTTCTGCCACCAAGCCAAACCTTCCTTGCCATGGTGCAATCTACCTTCTGAACCGTAAGCAACAGTAAACCACTTCTTCCTTAGTTGTTTTTGGTAATGGTATTTTGCCACAGCAACAGAAAGCAAACTGATGCACATGCAGTTTACTGTGGTCAAAGAGTCACTAGGAAGAATGTATTTCATCCTAGTGACCATGTGCTGCTGCTGATCATTATTGTAATGCATGGCTCCTAAAGATGTGAAACTAGAGCACAATAGTGCACACTCACAATCTAAGAACTTGGGAAACTGAGGCAGGAAGATGAGGACATAGTGAAACCTTATCTAAAGAAAATTGAAAAAAATAGAGGGAGAGAGGGAGAAATGAGTGGGTGAAAGGTTCCAGTAATATTTAACTATAGAATCTAAATTATATATATTATATATATAATAAAATAAAAATATGTATTCCATGTGTATGTCTGTGCAATAAATAATATAAATAACTTTATGAAGTGATCAAAAATTTGGACTACTTGGGTTTTTAAAAAAACTATAATGAATGTCTACAAACTCATGAACTGCCTTTTTATAGTAGAAGTTCTTCAATTAAGTCAAATATATGTTTGTTAAAAAACCAGTGTCCACAGATCATAATGTTTGTTATGGGAAAGACGGAGATTAGTGAAGCACAGATTCTCTCCTCTTGGCTGAGAAACATTGTGAGCAGAAAAAGCAGGTTTTCTGCCTTGAAGACAGCACTCTCCTAAGGAAGGTGGATGAGCTTCCAAGAGTAACCTGAGGGTTCACAAAGAAGTGAGCTGGGGCTTACCCGTGGATTCATGGGGAGGTGTTGTCTGAAGAATAAAGAAGAACATGGAAGACTTAGAAAGCTTTTTGGGTACCAGAACCAAGATGGTAAGTAAGGGTGCAGAATGGGAAATATGCAAGTAGACTTTGGACTAAATGAATTAAAAAAAAAAAAATGATGAAAGGGGAGCAATAATTAGGTCCAGGTGGGACTGATGCATGGGAATGAACAGTATATTAATGAGTATATTAATATATTGCTGAAAAACTCTTAATTTCAATATGCAGATATAAACTTTTAGTTTTCAGTTAATGTCTTAGTTAGGATTTCTATTGCTGTGATAAAACACCATGACCAAAGTAACTTGGGGAGGAACAGGTTTATTTGGCTTATGCATTCAAATCACTGTTCATCATTGAAGGAGATAAGGACAGGAACTCAAAAAAGGACAGGAAACTGGAGGCAGGAGCTGATGCAAAGACCATGGAGAAGGGTTCTGCTTACTGGCTTGCTCCCCATCATTATTTCAACCCACTTTCTTATAGAACCAGCACTATTAGCCTAGGGATGGCATCACCCACAATGGTCTGGATCCTTCCCCATCAGTCATTAAGAAAATGCTTTACAGGCTTGTATACAGCCCACTCTTATAGAGGTATTTTCTCAACTGAGGCTTCTTCCTCTCAGATGACTATAGATGGTGTCATATTGACATAAAACTAGCCAGTACAGTTAAGAAGAAGAAATAACCACACACACACACAAAAATATAATCAGATTGAACTCAGATTTTTTTCCCATGACATAGAAATATCCAGAAATATTGTGAAGATATCTCATAACTCACAGTTCAATACCCAGTCTGGATAACATTGTTCTGATGGAGTGAAGGAAATATACCAGTGGATTTATGGAATTTAAGGCTATATCATCCACATTGACTAGCTGTCTAGGGTTTATTTCACAGAATTTGGCCTACTTTAGCACCCAAAGTTCTACTGTCTGGACAGTTCCTTAGTATCAGGTAAGCTGGGACAACTGGTCACCCCAATGTGTAGTTTATGCAAAGAAACAGGAGTAAAACACAGTAGAGGCTTTGACAAGGAGATTCTTAAACTGGATAGTTTTGCCTTTCTTTCCCATGGTGCTCTCTGCTAGAGATTTTATCAATGTCTGGAGATGACTGGGTTAGGATGAGGGATCAACTACATGCATTTAGTGAGAAGAAGCCAGAAGTGCTGCTACATGCCCCACAATTCATAGAAAAATCCTCTTTAATGAGTGTTGTCTTCTCCCAAATGTCAGTGGTGCTGACATTGAGAAATCCTGAGTTGGGGAAGATAAGGAGGGATGGAGAGAGCATTAGACTACAAACCTTGGAAATTTGCATATACAACATTTACATGTAAGAGCTTCTGAAAGATAATTTTTGAATTGTAAGGATTTACGGAAGTTTTGTGAACTAGAAGAGATGCCGCAAAGAAAACTTAATGAGCTACAGATATGAAATTGTCACTATAAAACCTAGTCACAGTGGCAGGGCCAGGAGGATGATGAAACTAATGTGGCATTGAAACATTTTAAAGGTCCCAATTTATTGGGATAGGATGGAGATGATCAGAGCATAAGCACTTTTCATTTGATAGGGAAAAGCAGCTATGCCAATAATTGCTGGGGGTGGCTGATGATAGATTAGGAAAGCATCTTCCATATTAACAAAGGTCACAAAGCTTTCGGTAGCAACTTGATCAGACCCGTGACAGTAAGGGAATGATGTAGGTCATAGGAGGGGAGCAGCCTCTCATCTGCCATAGTTAACTGGGGATTTTAGATAGTTGAATATTACTGTTTTATTTCTATATGTTATTAAAGGATAAAAATCTATAATCTTTTAATAAATGTGATGGTTCATATTATCAACTTGATATGATCTCAAATCACACTTAATGGAGGTGGGAAGACCCACTCTAACTGGGCAGCACCATTCCCCAGGCTAGGGTCCTGGACTGAATCAGAAGAAGGCTAGCTGAGCCCCAGCACTTATAAATCACTGCTTTCTGACTGTGGATGCAACATGGCCAGGTCTCTCAAGCCCCTGCTGCTGCAAATCTTGTTGCAGTGGACTGTACCCTCAAGGTATGAGGCAAAGTAAACCAAACCTTTCCTTCCTCCCTTCGACCTGTTTCTTGTTGGGAATTTTGTCACAGTATTAAGACAATAAAGGAAGACAGTAAATGTGCGTGGTTTAGTTCAGTGTCTTTAATGAGCAAGTACAACATAGTTCTCACTTTCCCTAAGTCAAGCAAGCAATCTATGGGCATAATTCAGTTCAGATTTGTCTTTCTCCACAGAGCCAGAGCTCCAGGAGGGTAGCATTCCACTTTTGCTCACTGATGACTACATCACCCATGACCTGTGCATCGTTACTGAACAAACATAAACAACAGTCCCTTGGTCTATAATTGGAGACTAGCTACGCAAATAAGAAAGCTCCTGGCAATGTAAAACTTGTGCGAAGTCTGGGAAGCTGTAAGCTCTACTACAGTTGAGCTGGAGAAGAAGCAAGTGGAGCATAGGGCTGAAATGAAGAGCTTGCTTGAAACTGAGCTGCAAACCCATGGGACAAGAAGCCTGTGGAAGAAACCTCTTCATGAGACCACGCTCTTGAGGTTCAGCAAATAAGAACACAGAATACCTCATTAAGTTTGAGGTTCAGACTTAATAAATAAGTAATAAATACTCATTACATTCTTTTGCACATGCATGTCCCTCAAATTGTAAAGAATATACATTTACTAAGTGAGTATTTATTCATGGTTTATCTGAAACTTAAATCTCAATGGGAAGCCTGTGTTTTTCTGGCTGCTTGCCCTACACCACATGCTAAGAGCTATATTTCCTGAATGGGAGAAGATGGTTCAGACAAGGGGTTACTCCCTCCCACTTATGTTATTCAAATATAAAATTTCTTAAGTTTTAGTAACAAATATCTTCTAGGATTTTTACTCATATATAGTTCAATTGATTTGATTCCGTCTTTTCTAGGGACCTTGATCCTGCCTTCCATGATCATTCTCAGAAACCCAACCCCCACATTGTCAAGCAGTTGTGATCAGACTGGCAAAGATGAGTCATATTTACACAGTTCGGTCCCTTCTGTGTCCATCTACTGCTCACTACAGTGCAGGAGCCAAAGTGAGCTCGGAAGTGATGGTGTGTTAGCATGACACAATCAAGGAGGTGCAGCATGAGGAGGACCAGAAATGACAGGAGCCAGAGGCACTGATTCCAGGTCCCATACCACACAGCCTAGGAAGGCAGATGGGTTTTGCAGTGCACCACAAAGCTGCAGCCTTCCATGTAAAGAATTAAATATCTGATATCTGCTTTGAGATGCCCATTAATACCTAAGGAATTAATGATAAAGAGAGCAGATGCTGAAGTTGACTAAGAAACAAATATCCATGTGTAACTTTTAAAAGGAAATGATCGAGCATATTCCAGTGTCCTTTACCCAGAGGTCCTTTGATCCAGTCATGTGTGGGAAACTTTGAGCTGGGTTTCTTTATTGATGACTGTGATGTTGGCCTGGAGAGATGGTACAGTGGTTAAGAGCACTGGCTATCTATAATGGGATCTGATGTCTTCTTTTGTTATGCAGGCATACATGCAAATAGAGCACCCATATACATCAAATAAATATATATATTTTTTAAAAGACTGTGATGTTGCCAGGCAGTGGTGGCACTGTGCCTTTAATCCCAGTAGGCAGACCTCTGTGAGTTCATGACCAGTCTGGTCTACAAAGTGAGGACAACCAGGGCTGTTACACAGAGAAAGCCTGTCTCAAAAAACAAAAACAAAAACAAAAACAAAAACAAAAAAACAAAAACAAACAAAAGAACAACAAAAAAACAAAAATAAGAAAACCCAACAACAACAGCAATGCCCCCCCCCCCCCCCCCCGCAAAAAAAAATTCTGTGATGTCTATACTCACCATATTCACCAAGAATATGGGTGGGAGGTGTTGTTAGCCTGATGTTCAACTAGTACTCACAGCCTGACCAACCCTTCAAGCCTAAAAATCAAAAGGAAAATAGAGATGGGCTTGATTGCTCAGGGGCAGGGCCCAGTGGAGTTGCCTGGCGGAGCCTGTGCTGCTTTTGGTGGGGCCAGGGCACATGCATGTTTCCTGTCAAGCAGAAGGTAGACTACAGAAATCAGAGGCCAGTGAGGTTCTGCAAGAGCAGTGGGATCCCAACAGAGACTCACATGTGATGGTTGTGTAGGAAATCTGGGGTGGGAGAGGAGGTTGAAAGGGTCAAATGCAGAACCTCCCACTTGAATTGTCTCTGGCTCCTCATGAGGGCTCCCAGAAAGATCCATCAGAGCATCCATACTGGAATCTAGAACATCCAAAGATCTCAAAGCCAGCCCATGTCTGATCTAACTTCTGGCTCCTTAACCTATTCACTGTGTGACCTCAGAGAGGGCCACGTGACAGAAGGTGGGGGTTATGAAAAATGTGGCAACGGTGTAGTGTTTCTTAACACACAGCAATCGAAAATTAAATTAAAATCAAACAAATTGTGACTCCAAAGAATTTTTGGAAGTTCTCTCCCATGGTGCACAGCATGACTTCATTGCAGTTTTGGCTTTGAACATACAACATGCAGTTTGAGACATGTATGACAACAGGGTATACACCAGCAGTGAATGCTGCCTGAAACAGTTTGGTTCAGATCCTAGTTATTGTTCACTGTGATTGCAGCATTTTCCTTCCTGTATACAAAGTCTCTTGCTCTCACAGAAACATGACTGTTTATAGAAAACAAAGAATTCCAATATTCTCCTACTGTCAGCCTTCAGTATGTATCAAATTAGAATGTCTATGGATCATATTATGTTAGAATGTCTCATTTTAAAAATTACTGTTTGAGTTCATTCCCTGAATTTTGTTTTGGGATTACGATAGAATTGCCAAGAGCTTCTGGAGTTCCCCTAAACATATGTCTACTGAGTTATACTACACACTATTCAAAGTGACATTCTCAGCATTGACAATTATAAATGAAAATATCGATCAACTCCAAATGACATTGAAATTACGCTGTGTCCTGCAGTATCAAATATTCATCCAAGGTTGAATTCTTTGTGTGAAAACTAGCAAGCATCTTTATCTCATTGGTATGCAAATTTTTCAACTTTAATAAATGCTAAATTATATGCATAACAAATTGTGTTAAAGTACATTTCTTTATGATGTAATATCAGTACATACTTAATTTGTATACCTATTTTACATATCAGGGTCATATAAAAATTTCTTTGACAAAGAGATTGTAGTGGGAAGCATTTTAAGATGCTCTGGTGTAACTCATATGTTCCCTATGCTACTACTCTAAGTCAAGGAACTTGAGGATGGTGGAGGAGGTGTGTGGACAAATGGGAAGCTGGCCTTTGGGTGACACTGCCATGACATTCCTAGTGAAGGAGTGACTTTTTTTGCTTGAGTTACATACGATATCTGGGGGAATTTTTATGATGGAGGAGTGACCTGCACTCTTGTATCTGAGCCTCAGTTAACTAGTACCAAACACTTACTTTCATATTTAAAATTACAGCTTTATGACACACGCTAATATAGTGCATTTTATCTGCTCAACTAGCACTTTATTAATGATAGCAAAACATTTATTTTCCTATGGTTGGCATATTTTGCTCAGTGTTAAGCTTTAATGTTGTTTGTGTTGAAGAATATAGCTGTAACTTGTTCATATCCACTGCAGCATGATGTTTCATGGTGGGTATGTAACACTGCAATGATCAATTTTCATGTCTGTAAATATTGGGATTACTGGCATTTTCTACTATGTACAGTGCTGTTTTAAACTTTTTAAAAGGGCTTATTGTAAGGGTTTTTTGAGGGTATGTAACTAAGAATGGGATTGCTGGATTTGGGACATCACTTTTAAATCTCTACCAACTCACTTTCCAAAGCAGTTGCATCAGATTCCAACCCTCTTATCCATTTGTCATGGTTTGTGTTAACTATATGACCCAATGATCAACCAAAGTACATGTGAAATTCTTATGGGACAAAGCCAACCTGTTGGTTCTGGGACACACACAGTGATGCAGAAGACCTAGTTAACCCTTGCTGGCCCCACACCTGCCTCTGTCTCCACCAGGAGTTTTTCTCCAGTAGCTGGGCCTGGCTCAACTGTATGTAGCTTCCTTACTATTCAGCTTTCCAGGAATGGGGCTGTCACTCGGGAAAGCATGCTGTTTGGAATCTGTTTAGATAAACAGTACCATTCTGATAGCATTTGATTTCCCAGGAGACAGTCTCCCAAGTGCTTGCAGCAGCTCTGATTTGATGCTCTGGCACCACCAGGAGCCTGTTGGCAGCGGATTCTCTCTTCCCATTCCTTCTCATTTTTCCCTGTAAGGGTCACAGATGAAACGCCTTTCAGATAAGATCATATGAAGACCTTACTCATGTTTAATGAACATTTAACAACTTGAGTAATTGGATTCTGTGCAGGGTCGAGTTCAACCTTCAAAAATCATGTTCACTTTATCCATTATTCTGCCCATGCCAGTGTTGGGCTGAATAATGGTCCATAAGGTTTCTGAATGGGAACAGAAAGAGAGTTTCAGCAGCAGAAAAACTGCCAACTTGAACCAAAAAGGACCCAGAAAGGATGAATGAAAGCGGGAGGTCCGACTCCCCTAACTGTACAGGCAGGAGGAGGCTGCTCAGGCTACCCGGCTGCAAACACACGCTGCCCTTCTACAGGTAAAGCACACACATTGTATAATTTTACAGCTTCACGTCCAGAGGAGACTTTCTCCCCAGCACAGATGACATGCAAAGGTTCATCTACACTCAATTTAGATAGGGAGATTCGAGCTGATTAGAGTTGGATATGATTTCAAACTTGAAGTTGTAATGGATTCAGACTTTGGACAAGACAGCATGGTGAAGGTGCTGTGTATGTAGGGCAGGTGTGAGTCTCTGAGAGACAGAGGGTAGACTGTAGGCTGAGTAACAAATATGTTCAGATCCTAATTCTCAGAAGCTATGGCTGTTAGTTACCTCCCATGGGAAAAGAGACTGCAGATGTAACTATATCCAGAGTCTTAATATGGAGACACTACCTTGATTACTTAGGCTGAACTGTTGTGGTAGCAATAGTCCTTATAAGAAAAAAGTGGGAGGAGTCAGAGATTGGAAAACTGGCCAGGAGACAGAATATTTGGACCCTCTCTAGAATGTGAAAGAGATAATCCAGTACTCAGGAGGCAGAGGCAAGTGGGTCTCTATGAGTTCAGAGTCTACAGAGCCAGTTCCAGGACAGCTAGGACTATTGTTAATCAGAGAAACTCTGTCTTGAAAAACAAAACCAAAATAAAACAAAAACAAGCAAAGAACCCTCCCTGGAGCCTTCAGAAGTAACCATAATTTTTTTTTTTTTTTTGCTTTTTGTTTTTATTGTTGTTTATTTTGTCTTGTTATATATATGCACATACACTCCTAAATACAATTTGCTCCGCCCAATGGTACTACTGTATGCATGTTTTCAGGGCTGAGGATTTGTCACTGGACAACCAACTCTGCTCTTCCCTGGACAGGGCCACCTCTCCCACCCTCAGCTTTCCTCAGGTGCCTGTAGTTCTTTGTGTAGGGCTGAGGCTTCCTGGGCTTTCCCCATCCGCTTTGGCATGTTGGTTGGCTCACATTTGGGCAGTCATGTTGGTGAGACTTTATTGCTGTAGTTTCTGCTGTTACCAGGAGACACAATCTTACAGGGAACTCACAATCTTCCTGAAGTAACCAGCCTTGATTTCAGCCTCCCAAGATTCATTTTGCCCTGGCTTCCAGAAGGCAACATATTTGTGGGTTTGGAAATTTGTTATAGCAGTGGTCAGATGCTGAACCAAGTTCCTGAAGTGCTTCTGTGAATTCAAGAAATACAGCCAGAGGAGAAGGGAAAGGGAATGAGGAAGCAGGGCTCCCCATGGGGGTCTTTTCATCTGCTATTATGTATCGGATACATAGTACTCAATGTCTATTATCTTAAACAAAATAACACCCTTAGACAAAGAAAAAAAGAAGCTGGGTTGTTTAATGTCTTCATACAAAGTATTCTTTTATTTACTGTCTGTGGTGGAATACTTCTGATTCTATTAAAGTCTTAAATTAACTTAACTGACAGAAGTAAACAGACAGACATCTCTTTCTAGAGACCCAAACTTTTTAAGGAAAGACAGTAACCATGGGGCACAAAACTCCTTTTGTCACGAGGCAGTGAAACATTATTAACTTTCCGTGAAGGCATGCTAGAGAGAGGTCATGGCCAGACACTGGGAGGCGCCCCTGACAGGGCTGCTTCAGATTTGGGGTTCTATCATGATATAAGCAAAGTGTGAGAGCTTTTGATTTCAGGGAGTTTGGAAACTCTTCAGACTGTGGTCTACCCTCTGGCCCTCAGAAAGTCACATCCATCCTGCTTGTTTCTTCCTTGGTTTTATTAGATGTGCAAGGACACTGTGTCTGACTCATCTAATAATGCAGATTGCATTCTTTCATTGAAAAAGAATTGTGAATGGTCCCTACTTGAAAATTACATGGAACCATTGAAGTACTCATGTTCTAGAAATAGCTGCTTTCCCTTTATTTTTGTTTGTTTGTTTCTTTTCTCTCCTTTCTTGGTTTCTTTCTTTTTAGTTGAACAATGGGTTGCATTTATGGGATGTGTGTGAGACAGTCTAGAGAAGAAATGACATGTGTAGGATATATTTGTGATTAAAAAGAATCTGAGACAGTAAGAGAACTATTTGAGAACGAACATGGTGTTGCTCCCATGCTTAGTGTAGACAGCTGGCGGGAATGCACACTCCTCCTGCTGCTGTGACAAGTCATTGTGTCCTTAGTGCCTTCAAACAGCATTGGCTTATGCCTTCTAGTTCCAGAGTTGGAATTCAAAATGCGGTCCCCGGGGTTGGAAAGAGTTTCATCCCTTCTGGAAGTTCTAAGGGAAAGTATGCTTTCTTCTTTTTCCAACCTTGAAAGCGATGCCCTGGCTTATGGGCCCTTCTCCATGTTTAAGGCCAGAAACCACAGGGTAAGTGCTTCCTACATCAGACACTTTGAATCTGCCTCTTCCATCTCTCCGCCCACATCTGAGGTCCTTTGTGATGACTTATAAAATCTGGAATAGACTCCCCATGTTGAAACCCTCCAATCAAAGACCTTGTTTCTACATGCAACCATAATTCCCTGCTTACAGGGGTCCAGGCTTTGGTGTCCTGGGGAGACTATGAATCTGCTTCCCAAGTGACATCATTGGGCTGGAAACCAGCGAGGTCCAGAGGGAACAGAGTCAGAGTACACATTATGGCAGTGGATGCCCAGGTGCTGGATAAGGTGTATTAGTGAGGGTGGAAAGAGATACCTATGTGACTCACTGAACCATGTGAAGGGGACCTGGACACACCCGGCTGAACACAACTATATGCATAACAACTATATACAATGCTATAAAGTATCCCAAAGCAATCAGAAAAAGACCAGCCCCATTGAAATTGGCATCTAAAGCCATGTAAAAATCTATCCCCTAGCCTATGTGATAGTCTGAGTTATTTTAGTGAGAAAACCTCTGGCTGGAACTATTCTGTAGAAACCTGTTCCAACCAGTGCAGGGAGTGGGCAATGTTGTAATCCAGACTCTCCTGAATGCCTTCTTCCTGAAGGCAGGTTTAGGTGAGGTGAATATGTGTGTCCCAAACCTGTGGGCCTCATTCAGTCTTTTTCAGATACTGAAAAAGGTAGTTTCTTATAATGTCCTCACTAGTAGGGGGAAAAAAAGCTCCATTTTTCTGCCATTTGGTTGAGATTTACAGCAAGTGGGATTCAGAGGATTATAGCATGAAGGAAATGTCAATGTTAAATCTATAGATGGTCCTGTTAGTGCCTCGTGTCATAAATTACAAGGCAGCACAAGTGAGAAGCTTGGGGAAGGGACGCAGTGGAGCACCAGGTGGATCTGGGTTTGCTTTGCTTTCTGGAGCACACATGCTTGGCTGCCCTGGCTCACTGCCTCCTTCTCCCTCCCCCAGCAAGAAGGCACTGCATGTGTGTGTCCTGGCTGGGCTCTCTCTGGCGGCCACCTTAGCAATGCTATTTCAGCAAGGCCAGCATCAGGTGTCACAACTGCTAGGGTGACAGGGTTAATGGCTGAAGCATTTTCCCTGGAGAAGCAGCCGTAGGCAGGCTCGCCTTTGTCTCTGCCCAGAGAAGTCTGAATTTCAAACTTTGTCCCTGTCATTGTGCAGGGGGAGCCTGGGGTTGGGCTGTTTGGCCATCACTTGTTCTCAGCAGGGCCACTAACTGTCAGGAGGAACTGGATCCTGGGGCTTTGTTTGCTTTCACTGGGAACCCAAATTTGATTTGAAGTCAGGCCTGGAAATGCACCCTTTCTATTGGGATCTCTAGTGACTGCCCTCTGCAAGGCTTGACTCTAAGCTGCAGTGTACAGGAGGTAGGCAAGGCTGGTTTAATCCCTCCCTTTGCTCTCCCCATCCCTGCCCCACTAAAGGAGTCTGCATAGGCACATGTCCCTGTAACAATTACCTTGTTGGTAAGGGTGACAAAGACTTTGTCTAGTATCCCTCAGTCGTACACAGGACTTAGTGCACTATAACTTTTGGTAGGTTTATCCTTATAAGCGCTCTGGAGCTGTTGATATCATGTACATATATGTTTGTTCACATATATACATATATACACATGTAAACAGCAGAGATGCTGAGTTTGGGTCCCTCTCTGCTTTATGTGCTGATGTCCTAACATCAGAATGTGTCTATGTTAGAAGACATGATCCTTGAAGCCAACATTAAGCCACATGGCCGAACTGTATGTGGACACCGTCCTTAAAGAGAAGATGAGGATATAGACCCACACAGCAGGAAGTGCAAGAAGACAGGGATCTCTCTGCAAGCCAGGAGTGAGCTCTTACACAAACAAAGACCATCTCTTCTAACACCTGGGGCTTGATTCTGGCCTTAGAATTGTCTGTGGCACTTTGTCAGGGCAGCTGAGCAAACGAACACAATGTTCGGGGAACCCTGACCATGTGAGCCCCATTGCTGTTCTTAACCACTTTCGGTAATACATGCATATCGAGAACACTCCTTGTGGAAGACTGTTTGTATTTACTGTCAAACTCGGAGCTCACTGCCTGCGGTCCTGATTACTCTGGTTATTTCTCAGGCGAGCTATGGGAGTTTTTAAAGCTTACTAATTTGTTTTTAAATAAAAACAACAACAACAACAAAAACCCAACCCATACCTATGCAAGGCTGCTTTTGATTTTTAGAGGAAGGAAGGTTTCAGGAAGCCAAACAAACAAAAGTTGGGAAACTCCCCAAAGAGTGGGGCTTTCTGACCCCTGGTCAGTGGCCAGCACCCACGTCAGGGAAGTAGAGTAATTCCCAAGGGGACATCAGGGCTCAGGCCTGGGCCAGATAAGTGTGCATTGCCCCAGTGAAAAGCAAGTTTGGGGACTGTGCACTTTCCTTTCCTAACTGGACTTATGGGCTAGAAACCTACTGAGCCAGAGAGGGTGTGGGCAGCTCTGCCTTGGCAGTGCCCCAGGGAAGCTAGGAGCCTAGCTGGTCGACCCTGATCTACTGGTTGGGAATGTCTATCCGAGAGGATCTTATGCAACTTCATAAATTGCTTTCCTAGGGAAGAACCAAATGGCAATTGGAGGTTCATCTAAAACGAGGCTTCACATCAATAAATTATAGTGACCCCCTGCAGAGATCTGACTGTTTGGCCTTTAAAGACACACTTGGCTTCTAAGAAAAAATTTCCATAAGTCTTTTTCCTAGTTTGTAGTAATATGCAGTATTAGCATAGTGCCCTGATTTCAGTTGTGGGCTCAGTACATAACATTTCTTTATTTTTATTAGAGAGAGCTAGCAGCTTTGTCAATCTTTTTTTTTTTTTTTTTAAACTACCTGGGGATGAAAAAAGGATAGCCATCACTAGTTTATGTTGCTTTGATGTAGGCTTCAAGGGAGGAGGGAAAAAAGATTCCACATCGGAGGAGGTGAGGAAATGTGATAGGCTGGCAATTCTGAGCGAGCTATGACCTTGAATGTGATCAATAGGCCGCTTCCTCTTTGTCAGGCAGAGCTGAATTCCAACTATTTTTCCTCAGCAGAGGCATTCATGTAATGATATTAAAATTTTCATTGATTATGCTCAATAGTTTGAAAATTGAAGCGGACCAAATCAAACTCACTCAACCCAGTCGTCCTCCAACCGCCATTGAAAGCGGACGTGGGCGCGCAGCTATAACTAAATGCTGCCACCTAGAGGACGGCGTGTGAATACCACCGCCCCTGCAGAGCGTGCTCAGCCAGGCTTCAGGACTTGTTTTTCCCTCCGTCCCTTCTCCATGTGATGCAGAGTCTGTGCGTTTGACTTCAGAAGCAAACTTTGAAATACAACATAGAAGCTTTGCATTCTCTAGGGAAACTATTCTTTATAATGGTCGTCCAAATTCTCCCAGCTGAGTGTCTAAGAAATGAGAGACAGGCACTGAAAGAGTTAGCCCTGAGTGAATTCGCTTCCCGCAGCTTCTGAAGAGATGCTGCGAAGGCTCTACAGGGCTCTGTAACTTTGTCTCCTCCTCATAGCAGAATGAGAGCCCGCAGTGCGTCTCCTTGTAAAAGGCCAACGGTTCAAATCACACCCTCGAGCCTCCTCGCTGCTCATACCTAGGAAGCCCGTGAACAGACAGTCCATTTCCTCTTGGGTTAGTGCTGTTGGAAGTGGGCTTCTTTGCCGAGCACACAGGGAAAGCCTGACAAATGGGAACAACGAAAATGGGCCTTTGTATGGGCTTAAAGCTAGTTCCGCCCCCACAGCACAGCACTGCACTCCTGTGAAGACTTCCACTGTGGTTCTCGGATCTACCCTTCAGCTGCGGCTTCCTTGGCCTCCTGACCCAGGCTCCTCCCGTCCCTCTGAAGGCCCCCGGCAGCCTATGTCTTGGCGTGGTGGTCCCTCTCTGTTGATCACCCACCCCGCCCCAGCACTCCATCCGTGGTGCCGTTCCTGTGTCTAACACAGACGTTCCCGGACTCTGTGACCCTATGCGTTGTTCCCCCTAACATTGGGTTTTCTGGAGAAGGGCACTTGGCAAAGCTGAAGTACTCCCAAGCTACTAATGAAACACGGCGGGCGTTTGGGCTGAGTGAGGTATGTCAAGCTCTCCGAAGCTCAGGCCTTTCCTCTGACACTAGCAAGGCCTGCACAGGCTGTGGCTGGTTCACTCTGGAGAACTTTGAGGACCCGACGCTTTCGCATCTCTGAAGGGTGGTTTCTGGAAGGGAAGAAAGAGCTCTATGTCTTTCAGAGCACGGTGCAGGGTCTCTAGTCAGTCCTTGGGATTTGGATCTCTGCTTTTGGTGTTGCATTTATCTGATTTGTTGGGAGGTACTCACGGACATTGCTGAATTCAATGCCTGCTTTCCCTTTGTATTAAATTGTGCTGGGTGAGGGCTTCGATTTGTGCTCATTTATGTCCTTGTGGTTCTAATTTGCACGGCCAGTACTTTCCTTTACAACACGAACAGTATTTGTACTTGGTCCTCTCTGTAGTTTAAAAGGTTTTCCTTTACTAAGGGAACCGTAGGGATTCATAATCACATGAGGAACGGGTTGATGGCAGTGGTTCTGTTTGATGTCCCTAAACTTCTTTAAAAAGAGCTCAGTATACAGTAGAGCTGGCCTTGAAGGTGTAGGTGTGGGAGAACTGACCCTGAGGACTTGAAAGCAGGAGAACTGGCCCCACCCCTTGCTCAGTGCTCCAAGGGGTGAACTGGCAGGCAATGCAGGGCAATGCTGGAGAACCCACCCTGGTGGTGAAGACAGAGAGTGAACAGGCTGACCAACCCTGCAACTACCCAGGACCAGAACCAGGGTTATATGTTGGCCCTCCCCAACATCCACCCTATCTGTGATCTGCTGGAGTGTGTGTGTGTGTGTGTGTGTGTGTGTGTGTGTGTGTGTGTGAGAGAGAGAGAGAGAGAGAGAGAGAGAGAGAGAGAGAGAGAGAGAGAGGAGTCCTGTGGATCCTGCAGGATCTCCAGAACACAGGGCAGCAGCGAGATGTCCAGGGAGAGTCCCAGTGAGGGTCCAGTGTCGATGGTGCAGCAGAAACCAGGGGCCTCGAACCACACTGATGATTCTTTTCAATAAACACCTGCATGTAAAATGTCTGGATACGGGTTTCCTGTGTGCCTCACTGTGTCACACTGCAGCTTCCATGGAATTTCCCTTTCTTCATTTTTTCCCTTTCCTCCCCATCTTTTTCTCTTAAATTTTATTTTGGGGTGGGAAGGGGGATGGGTGGGACTAGGAGGCATGATGTGAAAGACACAGTTTAAAAAACCTACCACTGGAGTGGGTGAGCGTTACCCTTTGATTAACATATCTCAAGGGTCAGGGCAGTAGCCATCCCCTCAGGGTGACAGAGGCAACGTAAGTTTCCCCATACTGATTCTGAGGGCTCTGCTGGTGTAACTTGAAACATGACAGTTAGTTTGGTGGAATCACGTGGCAGGGTAAAAATTCCCAGGGATTTGCACACTGGGTCTATTCTATGTCTGAGTTCTCTTGTGGCGGCTTGGGGGTGGTAACTCAGACCAACCTTTCTCCCAGAGCTTTAATTATGCATAATCACCAGCAGGCTTTGTTCTGAGCTATCACTTTCATCTGAAGCTCAAAGTGCTCAAGCATCATTAACTCATTAAACCTTGCAACACTCCTGGGAAGCGAGGCGATTAACCCATTTTCCAGACAGGGACACAGAGGCACAGGGGGTGTCAGCAACGGCCCTAACGTTACATGAATCAGAGTTGGATAGACAACAGAGCCCACCCATGTTTCACCCCCAGTCTGCTTCTCAGAACCTTCCTTCCTCCTATCACAGGAATACAGTCCTGCTTGGACCTTGGGAACCATATCTATCTGTCTGCAAACAGTGTTGAGCAACATCCAGGACAGCACACCAAAATCAATGCCCCTACACCTTTTAAAGGAAAAGGATGTGCATATAATCACCAAAGTAAAACTGGAGTCTCCCAAGGTCCTCAGCATCTTCTAACAGATAACCTTAAACTTTTCTTACATTGAACCAGGAAATTCCACTCAGCCAAGCAGAAACGAGACTTGAACTTTACAAGCTGCGGGACTCTGTTTAAACGGAGGCATGCTAACATTAGTCTTTTAAATTTGACAAACAGCCATTTCTCCTTGGCTTCACTTCAATGCCGGCTGTCTTCACATGACCTCCATGTGGAGCTAGAGGAGGGGCCTTAGTATGATGGGGTGGGGGTCAAAGGGTATTGTTAATGTTGATAGTACTACTGAAAGCCAGGCACCTGGGGTCAAAAGGCAGGAAAAGAAATTAATTGAGAAGTCATGAGTCTCTTTGGGCATTTGCATTTATTTATGATTTGTTTATTCCACAAATGTTTACATGTAGCTAGCTACTGGCTAGGTACAACACAACTCTGAGGTGAACAAAAAAGCATAATCATCCTTCAGCAATTTGCAACCAAAGAGCAAAGATAAGCCAGCAAGGGAATAATTATAAAAAGGAACTAGTAACTGTAGAAATGTTTACTAAGTATAGTCAGGGTGGATTTGCTTGAATGGCATGGTGAACTCTTCCAAAAGATAATTCTTGGACATTGAGGGTAAGTCTGAAGGAAGGAAGGGTCTGTTGAGGGGGTTATCATGACTAAATTTCAAGGACTGTCTTTTTGGAGAAACCGTTCATATTGACACATTCCCCAGCAGTAGAACTGATGTTTCTAAAATGTACAAGCAAATTATTTCTGGTTAGAGCATATAAATCCTTCAGGAATGGTTCTGGTCTTTAACCAAATTATAATCTGTTACAAAACGGCAGGATAAACTTAGAAAGACACATAGTAATATAGTATGGCATACAGTTATTACCTCTTTAGAACTTACACAAAAAGAAAAATAGAAATCCAGAGGAAAAAGGACAATAAATTAGAATTCTAGAGTTAGGCACATTTATGGGAGACATGGAAACTGACTTGGGGTTCCCCTTCGTCTGTGTTCTGTTTTGTAGTAACAAAGCAGCACAAGCTGGGTGACTACACAGAGGGTGCATTTCTCATAGCTCTGGAGGCTATGGGAGCTGAACTAACTGCAGCTTCACTGCTGCCTTGTTCTCTGTCATAGAACGACAAGAGTAAGAGAGTGTGCCCACCCGGCTCTCTCTTCATTGCCTTCCAAAGCCATGGAGACCTTTTCTAACCCAGTGGTTCACTTCATCTACTTTCATGTGGCTATCCTGTTCAGTACCATTTGAGAAATGGCAATCTTTTCATCATTAACTGTTTAGGAGCCTCTGTGAAAAGTCAGTTACTGGACTGGTGAGGGCTCCTTCAGAGCTCTCAATCACAGTGATCCAATGTCTATCTTATACTACTGCCACATTGTTTTGATTAGTGCAGCCTTGTAATATGTTTGGAAATAGGGATATATGAGTCCTCCAACTTGGTTCTTCTCAAGATTGTTTTGACTATTCTGGGTTTCTTGACTTCCCATGTGAATTTTTGAATCATCAGTTTCTGCAGAGCAGTGAGCTAGCTGGGATTCTGGATCACAAAGATGCAGTAGATCATTTGGGGAAGGCTTTCCTCACTATCTATAGCATCAAGTCTTCCAGTCTGTGAACCAAGTCTTACCATTTTTTAAGTTCTTAACATCTTTATGTTGCTATGATTTTCAGAGTAAAATTTCTACAGTTACTTGCTAAATATATTTCTAAGCATTTATTTTTGTTGGTGCTGTTGTAAGTGGAATTCTTTAAAAAACCTTGGTGTGTGTGTGCACTACTGCATGCATGTGGAGTCAGAGGACAACTTAGGAGAGTAATTTCTCTTCCACCATGTGGATCCTAAAGACTAAACTCAGGCTGTCAACTTGGCAGCCTTGCTTTACTCACAAAGCCATCTTATTGACCTCTGAAATTCTTTTATTAATTTCCTTTTTCAGTTGATATCATATAGTTTTTTAATATTATGTTTTGAATCCCCGAGTCTTACTAAATTCATTTATTAGTTCTAATAGAAATTTTGTTAAAGTGAATTCTTTAGGTGTTTCTATGCCAGGATAAGGCATCTGTGAACAGAGATGTACTAGAAGTAACTGCACTTCTGGTCTACCCTGCCCCACAGGCTCCACCTCTGCTATGATGCATGGACAGTGTTGGCCTTGAAGCTGAGAACCTGAGGTTCCATGCATCCTCAACCAGTACTCAACAACTGAGCTCCAGCCAGACTACACTCTAACAGGGTTGCCTTTATTTCAGGTTTTGCCTAATTACTCTAGCTAAGATTCATAGCTTCTTGAGGGATGTTGTAGACTATTAGAAAAGCTTCATACCCCTCCCAAGCTATCCACTCCCAATGTCACCAGTGAATGGGCTAAGCTATAATCCTGGCACCAACTGCTAGAGTTTTAAGGGGTAAAGTCCTGGGAGACATAAAAAGGGGCGAGTGAGAGTTTAGAGAATAGTGAGAGGAGAATGGACTAAAATAAAAGAAAGACGATGAAAAGAGGGAATGCCTGCAATGAAGCTTGACTTCTTATGTGTGGTGCCCCTCTGCCACAAGGGGCAATGGTGGTGCAGCATAGTGAAGATGTGTCAGCCACTGTGCTGCTGCTGTGAAGAGACACCATGGTCAAGGGAACTCTTAGGAAAGAAAGCATTTAATTAGGGGCTTTGCTCAGAGTTTCAGAGATTTAGTCCATTATCATCGTGGCGGAGAGCATGGAGGCAGACAGGCAGGTGCAGGAGCAGTAGCTGAGAGCTAAATCTTGATTTGTAGGCAGAGACAGGGAGCCTCTGGGCTTGGCATGGGCCTTTGAAACCTCAAAGCCCACCCCCATGACACGCTTCACATCTCCTAGTCCTCTTAATCCTTTCAAAGAGCACCATTCCATGATGACTCCAATACATGAGCCATGAGGACTGCTCTTATTCAAACCTCCATGTAAGGCTTTCATCCCCTTTATGCTGGCTGAAGTATTTTATCTTCCTAACTCAGGAGAGGCCCTGCTGTGGTTAGAGTTCAAGCTCATGGTTTGAACACCTCGTCCCTAGTTGATGGCATTGTTTGAGAAGGTTCTGGAACTTTTAGGAGGTGGAACTTTGCTGAAACTTTGCCACTGGGACCAGGCCTTGATGTCTCATAGTTCAGCCTGACTTCCTGTCTGCTCTACTTCTTGATCACCTACCGTACTGTCCTTGCCTCCATGACCCACCACAGTGTCAAGGTCCCCACAAACCTCGAGCCACAGTTAACAGCCTTCCTCCCTGAAGTTGCCTCTTGTCAGGTTTTGGTCACAGCGATAAGGAAAGGAACTTCTTCAGGCAGTAGCAGAGAAAATACCATCATGCTGCCCATGTAAAGTTCCACATAAAAAGTGGTGATGCCATTTTGTCAATGGGCCTGAAATGACACTGAACACACCAATGCTTGGTTTCCCTGATTCTTGTGGGGGTCCTACTGGGATTAGGGCTGGGAGTACAGAGGTAAGCAAGGGGCTGAAGTCCATTTCAGTGCCCCATAACACAGCCAGGAGGACTACTGACTCGGGATGAATTTATCAGTCTCTGCCTGTGTGTGCTTATTTTCACTTGGATGAACTGAGGCCAATGGGATCCTGGTATCTGAAAGAAGAACGACTCTTCAGAAGGTTTGCACTTCAAGTAAGTATCCTTGAGGTATATGACTTCTAAAGAAAATTAATCAGCAAATGAGCATGTCTGAATGCAGGCAGCATGAGGCTGTGGACTGTGCTACTTCTGGAATAACAAAAGGCAAGAAGGACCCTTAAGGAAATGGGCTGGCTCAGAATTATGAATCACGGAGCCCATTTCTTTCAGTGATTAATGATGAATCACTCTTTTAACTTTGGATGAAATAATGGGCTGCATCTGAGGAGCTCCATTAATCATCATGAGAATTAGGCTTCTGCCGATTCATTACTGCAGGGTCGACATGTGCTAAACAGTTGAGCCGAACTGCAGGAAGGGGTGAACTTTAGGCAAGGGCTGGCTTCAAGAATGCAAACATCAGGGGTCTATTCTTGCTGCTGGGTGGGGTTGTGGGTGGAGAGGAGGTCTCCTTATGTCATCCTTCATCTGCACCCCTTCCAGAAGCTCAACAAAACACCAACTACAAAGTCTTCAGGCTATTTATATCCAGGGTCAGGACACAATAGACAATTGACATATATCATAAAATCTGATACTTTTATCCACTTCTCACTTTGCGTTAACAGTCTACTGGACACGGGTGTCAGAAGGCATGAACGTCAGCAAAATTAGCTTATTGTTCTTGAAGAACAACCTCATCCCTGCAAAATGTCTACTTTTCTGAAGACTTCTTCGTATAGATAATAAAACCCAGGCTGCAGGCAGCGTAAGGGAGAAACCTGGTCCACAGAAAAAAAGAAATCAGACCGGATTCGTCATTTGGCCAGCTTCAAAGCCTCTGAGCTGAAAAGAGGGTTAAACAGTTGTTCTGACAGATTTAAACTGATGTACTGCAAAAGTACGCAGGCAGTGTGCACCTCTTTGGCTTTGGGCAGGAGTGATGGGAAACTCTAGGGAATGTCATGTGGTCCTTGACTCATGTAGATGTGATTGTCATAGAATAAAAATCACACCCAGATTGCAAAGGACCCACATTGTTTAATGTTGTTAGCTCCAGCAGTCTTGTTGAATCATGATGCCCCTTCAGATTACCATCTGGACACTTAACCTGCCCAATAGAATGCATTAAAAAAAAAAACAAAAAACAATAGCATATGAGGTGTTTTTTTTTTTTTAAGGATTAGATAAGACTTTAATTTTTTGTAGTAAAAAATTAAGTGTAATAGACATATTTTAAACGTATGTTTTTAAAAACACTTCTATCAGTGCTTATGGGAAGGAAAAAAAAAGAAACTTGTACCACTTAGCACACACAGAGCTGCTGTGTGTATCTCATGCCCACCAGTAGGCTTTGCAGACAGGTGCTGTCATGGACTTAAGTGGCTGCAAAACTGACTTCTCTGTCCTCAGGCCCTTTCTCACTTTGCCCATTTTTCATACCTGACAAGAAGAACTCTTAAGGCAAAAGACATATCTGGTTTCTGCCTGAATTAAAACCTCAGTGAGGGAAAGATCCTGGATTGTAGCCCTAAGCATTTTAGGCAGTAGGAGTGGGGGAGGGGGACCAAGGTGACCATGCATGGTCAAGCACATGACTCTTCAAGACATCAAGTGCCAGGCTTGTAGAGAATGCAACTTCCAAGTGATAAATTAAAACATGTTTCAAGGCATATCTAATTTTATCTTTAAAAAATGATGTATTTGCCAGGAGTGCCAGCATATGCCTTCCTTCCTTGATATAAAACATTTAGTGCTGAACTTTTAAACTATATTTGAAACATGAGTGCATTCAGGGGGAAAAAAAATCACATTTGGATTCTTCTTCTTTTAAGCATTTACAAGAAAGAGTTAAGAGTAGAATATCAGTTTATTATATTCCAGAGGATGCAAGATTCCCAAACCATATACATTTTCAGACACAATAACATCAGAACTGTGAAAAATGAGAAAGCATTATAGATATATTGTTCTATTATCTTGGGTAGATATCTAAAACAGGGATTCTATGTAACTCCTATAGGGTCTATTAGAAGTGAACACTGTTTGGAAATGTATGATTCTTTATTTTGTAGTAGAGCTTTAAATTTTCACTGCCATTTCAATAAAAATGTATGACTACTTTAAAAAAATTTTTAGATTATAATATAATTACACCATTTCCCCCTTCCTTCCTCTAAACCCTTCCATATAGCCTCCCTTCCCATTCTCTGTCATATTCACTGCCCTTTTTTTCTGTTGTTGTTGGTGTTTGTGTGTGTGTGTGTGTGTGTGTGTGTGTGTGTGTGTGTATTCCTAAATAAACAAATACATTTAATCCCAGTACTTGGGAGGCAAAGGCAGGCAGATTTCTGTGAGATTGAGACAAGGTTTCTCTATATAGAAAGTTCCAGATCAGACAAGTTGTATAATGAGACCCTATTTCAAGTAAAATAAAAGAACAAAACAAAGAAATAGAAAAAAAAATATTTTTTTGTGTGTGTGTGTGTGTGTGTGTGTGTGTGTGTGTATGTGATGTGGTGTGGTGTGGTGTGTGTGTGTGTGTGTGTGTGTGTGTGTGTGTGTGTATGTGTAAGTGTGTGTGTGTGTGTGTGTGTGTGTGTGTCTTTCTGTCTGTGACCAATTGTATATGCCTTTGAAGGCCAGAAGAGGGTGTCAGATCGCCTGGAGCTGGAGTTACAGGTGGTTGTGAGCTGCTGGGAATTGAATTTGGGTCCTCAGTAAGAGCACTCTTAACCACGGAACCAGCTCTCTAGGCCCCATTTTATTTATTTTCAAATGCATTTTCTTAATATTAAAATCAACCATTTTCATGTAGAAGGTCCCAGAAGAGAGATTCCAAACACCTAGGGATCAACGACTACAGGACACTCTAGGACAAATTGCAAACTGCAGCCGTGATGCATGACACACAGCAGCACAGCCTGACCCGTCGGCCCATCAAACTCAGTCTCTCCAGTTCAAGTTTTAGCTCCTCCCACCTCTTGTCTTCAGCTAATGGTCTGCGCTGGGTCCAGGAACTCTCCCCACTACAGTTGCAGTTCATCCAGGTGAGCTGTCCGCCTCTTGTGCCAGCAGCACCCTGTGCCCATGTGCCCTACAGTATTGTTATATGCCAGGATCATTTGCCTGCCTCTCCTCCCTTTAGCAGCCGAACAAAAGAATTGGTACTGGAGAGGCCTCTTGGTGGGTTCTTGATTAACCGGTTAGGGCTTGTTTCGTTGAACGGTGTTAAAACACGAAGCTGCTACCAGGACTGAAAAATAGCAAGGATGGGGCATACATAGCATTCTCTGGAAAATGTAATAGATTGCCAACAACCTGGAAGCACTGCCGTAGTGGGTGGCTGGTGCTTTAACAGCCAAGAGAAAGATCCGCTGATAAAGCTGAAAGATGGATCCCGGCAAAGAGAACACAATATTTAGAAAGGGCTTAACAAGAAAGCTGAAGTGTGGTTTGGAAGCTCACAAAGAGTATTAATGGGGGAGGATTAGACACCTGGACAATGAGCCCCGAGTTCAGGCCTGCGCAGTGGACCAGGAAGCAGCTGCTAGTGCCTCTGAGTAGGCGGTGCAAGGTGGTAGATCCCAGCCTGGGGCAGCTTGATAAGCAGCCCAGGACAGAAACCCACAGGGACAGCTGTATTTCGTTCCTCTTCATTCTACAGAAACACGACCAAGGAAGTTTTCTTGGCTAACACTACAGGTACTGTGGAGCTCACAGATAGCCTCATCATCAGCCCCGCCCCGCCCCCAGGCTTCTCCATTACTCCTGGAAGAAAAGACAAGCTTTTAGGTTTGGAAGGCTGTTGGGGAGCAGTGGGTCAGGTTCCCAGGGCTCATTGGAGGGAACAGGTGAGGAAGCTGGAGTTTGGCTGCATGGTTACCTGTGCTAGCACACCAGACAGGAACACTCAAGCCAGGACTCAGATGGCAGCTGAAATCACGTGGAAATGTCTCCTCCTAGAAACTGTCCCTATGGACTTTCTGTGCTTCCACCAATTCTACATTCCTATTATTTCCATAAAGCAGTCCAGATAAAAACTAGGACAACTTGAAACCCAAAGCACTGGTTGCCATATTGGAGACTAAAAATTAGACAAATTGTCAGAAACTTTTTTTTCTTTCTTTTACTTCCACACCAAATGTAATCACTTGGTTCTTAGTCTGTGAAGATTCTCAGTTGCTTTGGGCTGCTTACACAAAATATCTTTGCTGGGTAATTTACAAACATGAGAACTTGTTGCTCACAAAGTTGGGAGTATGGGAGGTCCTGGATAAAGATGCCGGCAGTAACTGTGTATGAAGGAGGCTCACACTCAGAGATTGCGCCCTCTTCACGTGATGGAAGTGGTGGGGTCTCTCCAGCTTCTTTTGGAATGGCACTAACCAGGTTCACATCAGTTGCCTCTGCTTGATCTAATAACTTTCCAAAGTGCCATTGCCTTGGGGCCTAATTTCAATGCATCAGTTTGGAGGCGTGAAAGCATACAGAGAACAGTGAAGGGTAACCCAGGGATAATGGGGTGTTTTCTTTGAAGACAAGTATACCGCTTCTTTGTCAGCAATCCCCATTCTTCAAATAACATGTCTGGGTGGAAAATTTTAGCCAATGAATTGAGCTGGAATGTTACTTGAACACCTTTGCAGCTTCTTCCCCTCCTTTGCAGGCTCAGAGTTTAATTCCTTAGCTTGTTCCTTTGAATGGAGCAGAATTGCAAATCGATGTGTCTTATGTTCTCTCGCTTTATAAGCTGAAATTTAAGTCATTCAATGAATAGTCATTGAGGGTCTATTCTCAGCAATCAGAATTCATCAGGGAACATCACCAAGAAAGTCCCTTGGCTCAATATTTAAAACAATAAAATTTATAATGATAGCTGAAAATAGACTGCAGTTAAACTTCTTTCCAAAGAAAGGATTGATGTCCACTTGAAGCTTTTCTGTGCCGTTCATTATTGTTGATTTTGTAGTTATAGTATAAGATGGCTTCACAGATTTCTATTGCCACATGTTTCAATCTCTTTTCTGTCTGTCTTAGTATCTGTGTTCTCCCCTTCTCTCCTCATCATCTATCTATCATCAGATGACATGTACCTTACTACAAGCATTTGGAAGAAAGGATGAAAGGGACATATGTTATTATACTTTCATGTGTGAGCCTGAAGAAGCCATTAGAACTTCAGAGATATTAAAGATTTAACCAGATTAAATACAAATCTTCATCCTAGGATAAGATTTTACCCTGACTTTATTGTTCCCTTCTTTCTATTTCTAACCTTTTCAGGCAGATATGTATGTCCTCGTCTGTCTGTTTATTACAAATCTTAGCTCAGAAATCTAGGCTTCTTACATTAGAAATCCTTTTCTTTTTCAGTGGGCAGGAAGTACCATTGAGTCTGGGGCTGAGGATGCTCCCAGGTCAGCTTCCTAGTTCAGAATGCTCATCTCTGTTGGGTCCATGTTGCCTTAAACAGGATCACAGTGCTTCAAGAAATACAGAGAACATTCTTCTCCACCAGATTCCAGAAGGAGGACAGGAGTGAGGAGGCCGTTTCCTCTGCCTCCCTAGGATTCACATACATCATTTTCCATTTGGGATTTCTTCTCCTGGATGAGACCCCAGTCTGAGGAACAGCTATGATGGGAAGGGGTGAAGATCATAACTGAGTTGCATCCTGTTTCTTTTAGCTACACCTGTGAGACTCTTTGCTATTCTCCTTTGTAACATAATGAAAACAGTACTTTAAAGATCTAACTTAAGATATTTCCTTAAAAGTGCCTGGCACTGGGGAATGATTGTAGTGGGTGACTGTAGGGTGACTCAATGTTCGATGAGCAACAAGTACTTTTTAGTTGTACATGAATGTAGCATAAATAGATCATAGACGGTAAAATAGACTATAAAGGGCACATCTATATAAATGCAAATGCTTTAATATAAATATTGCACAGGGATGTACTTCTAAAAACATTGCTTCTTAGTTTACATGAAATCTATGTCTCAAAAGACGCCAGAACCTGCCCCACTTCACTGCATTTGCTGCCCTAGGACAGAGGCTGCTGCTAGTGCCTTCCAGTTGCTCCTCTCTCTCTGACCTCCAAGGAAGGGGAAATCACTCACTTGGAATGAATGGGGCAGGCGGAGGCCCTGACTGGCAGAATTCATAAAGGGCATCCAGGAGAGACTAATATGGGCACAATTGGTCAGCTACCATGGGTGCCCAGGCTGCCAGCACTCCCAAATAAGATAACTCCCTCCCAACTACTTCTGCATCCCCATGTCAAGCTTTAATTTTCCTTGAAAGCCAACTGAACCCAACTATCAATGAAGGTGGAATCCCCCTTCCTGTGATTAAAAAATTCTGAGGTCTAAAAACCACAAATAGTATTATTTTTTAATTTACAAAAGTTAAAACAATGCAGCAAAAATTTTTCTGTGTGAATCATTTAAGTGTAAAGTTCAGTTGTGTTACATGTATTGGCAGTGTTGTGCAACCAGTGTCTAGACGGTTTTCATCTTGCAAAACTGCTCCTCCAAACCAATTAGGCAAGACTCTATTTCCTGCCTCCCCATGTGCTGGCAATCATCCTCTACTTTGCATCTTTAGGAACTTGGCCACTCTAAGAGTCTTGCATAAGTAGAACCATAGGATATTATAGCTATTAAAATATTTATATGGAATTTTGATTGACGTTACATTAAATTTATAGACTTTTAAAGAGTCTTGGTAATGAATTTTGCTCTAAGTTACTTCAGGAGTCCCTTCAGGTCAGCCCTGAAGATTTCTTGTTCAGTATAATCTAGGTGTTGTCAGTTTTTGATTCCTCTTTCCTGCCCACCATGTTGGGGACTAAACCCAGGGCCTTACCCTTGCTAGGCCAGCCTCCTTTGCTCTTTTCTTTTGAGGTAGGACCTCAAGCAAACTAGACTGGTGTCAAACTCCTATGTAGCTGAGTGTGGTCTTGAACTCCTAATCCTTTACCTCTGACTCCCACATGCTGGGATTACTGGAGTACTGGAGAGCCTAGCTCTCTCTTCCCTCTTATTATTGGAATCTTCTCATTATATTTCAAATTACTGTTTTCAAGGAACAAGGAAAAGAAAATGGTATCGTACAATCTCATTGCCGTGATGAGATGACCTCCATTTAAAATGCCCCCCAACTCACCCTCACACACATACTCACACGTGCACGTTCACACACTGTTTCCAAACACACACTAGTGTGTTTCTGCCCCAATCATAAGGGAGTTTCCAGACAAAAACCAATTAGGTTCATTGCTTCAGGTTTTATTACATTTGCTACATTTCACGGTTATATTTGCTAGCACCATGTGCAATTTCTTAATTTCTGTTGCAGGTAAGAGCCAGTCTATTGTCATTCTCTTGGTATCTGTGAGATATTTTGTTAGTTTTACTGTGTTGATCACACGGTAATGAACATTTCTACCCTTTCAAACACTTTGGAATGATCCAAGTAGGCAGAGAGATCAGACTGTGTTTTCCTTAAAGCCTTGAAATCCTCAGCCAAGTGAAGCCATGTAGATAACACAGCACACGCAGGTTGTAAGTTAGAACCAAGACCCTGGCTGCCTCACTTTGTTAAAAGATTCGGGGCATAGATCAGCTTCTCATAAATTTGAAAGAAAACATCTGAGACTGGCGAGGAGCAGACCTGGTGCGCTCTGGAGGCCAGTGAGCTCTGGAGCCGCTTTGGAGTTCCCTGCCACCAGATGACTTGGCTCACCTTTGTGAAGATCACATTTTAATCTATAAACTGGGGATGCTCGTGGAAGCTTCTTCACACATGGCTGGGTGGGCGGTACTGTCAGTGGGTAGCATTCACCTAGCAAATGCAGGCACCAGGCCTGGGAGGTGTGGAGGAAACCCATACAACTAAGTGATAACCAAGCAAGCTGGTTTAAAAAATGTTTTTATTAATTCTTCGAGAATTTCACGCATAGTATTTTGATTTTCCATTTCCAATGGAATTATTTCCATTCCTTCCTCTGTCTCCTCCCAGATCCACCTCCCATTCTGTAGCCGTCTAACTCTGTGTGCTCCTCCTGCATCCAGCCCAATTGATGCTGTCTATGCACTCGGGGCGTGTGGCCGTCCACTGGAGACGTGGGACCTGCCGGGGCCACATCCCTAAACGAAAGTGTACCAGTCCCATCTGAACAAGCTGTTTATCTGGCCGTCTCTGGGAGACTTCAGACGCCGTCATGGGTAAGTTTGGGCATCTGTTTGGGAAGATTCTTGTCCCTGCACTCTTCTGCTGTGGCATCAAGAGCCCTAGACACTTGGCTAGCCGCTCTGGGCTGCAGGCACAGCCCCCAAGATACCACCTTACAGGGGAAGCCTGAGGTCTCTAATGTGAGGAGCAGAGTGTTAGGGGAATGAGATGGGTACTCCTGGGTGACAGGCACACAGTTTGACCCTTCAGCACCTGGGGACATCATCGGGGCCTTGCACTAATGTATTTGGGGAAACAGTAGAAATATTAGGTGAACCAGAGACCTTTTTAAGCAACTAAACAAACATACAAGTACCATTATACAGACTGAGCAGGTTATATTTAGGAATATATGCATATAATACATGTATGTGTGTATGTGTATGAGTATGCATACATGTGTGTAGTAATAATTAATGAAAAAGGAAGCCATGGTTTGAAAGAGAATGAGGGTTATTTGGTAGGGTTTGAAGGGAGGAAAGGGAAGGAAGAATTATTATTACATTATAATCTCAAAAAATAAAAAATTTAAAAAGTGGGGAATTTGGGCAAATGTAGAAAAAGGTGACTTTGTTTATATCCACAGGCTACTCAGCTCTGGAGCATGGTGTCTGAGTTTGCTATGGTGCAACAGACATGTTTTGAGTGGTACAGATATTCTCTAGGGTGGTGGTTGGGCAGAGCTCTGTGAGAGGAGTCTGCTTCAAGTGTGCTAATTCCATCTGCGAGAAGGAAGACAGTTTCTTGTAGATGTAACCGGTTTGTTAAATAAGAAACACAGAACCGATTGCAGAGTTAAAAACCACGTGTCAGAGCAAAAGCGGAAAACCTTACCCTTCACTGCTTCTGAGGTTCCTCCTCTCCGCAAGAGACCTACTTCTGTGCGTCCTGCCTATTTAAAGACTTTCTGTTCTGTTTTCTCATTGGTTGTAAACCCAGCCACATGACCTCCTTGTCACTGCCTGTTTGTACAAACCTCCAGGTCGTCTATGGTTGGTATTGAGATTAAAGGCGTGTGTCTGCCATGCTGGCTGTGTCCTTGAACACACAAGAGATCTGCCTAGCTCTGCCTTCCAAGTGCTGGGATTAAAGGCGTGCCCCACTACTGCTCGGCTTCTGCTCTGGCTTGCTCTGACCTCAAGGCAATTTTATTGACATACAAATAAAATCACATTTCAATACAAATAAAATATCACTATAGTTTCTTGATGCATTACCTGGGGGTGGGGTGGGGTCGCTCCACTGCCCATAGGTCACTCCATGATGAAAAACAAGCAAAGGATCTAAAACATGCTGGGACTGGAAAGTTTATCCAGAAAGTAAACTCTTGAGTTAGCCGCCATGTGCAGAGTCGCCTGGCAGGGACAGCCCAGAACAGGGCTCCTGTCAAGGCCTGACTCCATTCTCATCTTAGACAATAACTGGCACAAAGATCCCAGGCAGCAGGGAAAGGTGTCCAGCAAATTCGGCATTAGGAGACATGCTGGTTGTCCACTCAGCACAAACCTGGACTATCCAGGAAGAGGAAATCCTAACTGAAGAAAGCCTCCGTAAGATTAACCAGGAGGCACATCTGTAGGACATTTTTTTGATTGATGATTGATGTGGAGTGGCCCAGCACACTGCGACCACCCCTGGGCAGGTAGTCCTGGAGTGTATAAGAAAGCAGGCTGAGTAAGCCTTAGGGAGCAAGCCAGTGAGCAGCGCTCTCACTTAGCTTCTGCTTCAGTTTCTGCTTCCAGGTTCACACACACACACACACACACACACACACACACACACACAACACACAACACACACACACACATGACTTCCTGCCTTGATGAACTGTGACCTGAGATAAGTAAGCAAATAGACCCTTTCCTCCCTGGTTGCTTTTTATATGTTTATCTTTAACTTTTTTCTTTTAAAGATTTTGTTTTTATGTGCATGGATATTTTTGCTTGTATTTCCATCTGTGCACCTTGCCCTTGCCTGGAGTCCACTGAGATCAGAAGGGGCATTGGACATTTGGAGCTGGAACTATGGATGGACATCTGGAGCTGGAACTATGGATGGACATCTGGAGCTGGAACTATGGATGGACATCTGGAGCTGGAACTATGGATGGACATCTGGAGCTGGAACTATGGATGGACATCTGGAGCTGGAACTATGGATGGACGTAGCTACTGACTGGGTGTTGGGAACTGAACCTGAGTCTTCTGGAAGTGCTCTTAACTGCCGAGGCCAGGCTTCCCTTTGATCAGTGTTTTATCACAGTAAACTAAGACTGAAGACAGGAAAGCACATGGTGTATTGTATGACAAGAGGTCATTCTTAAGTCTTCTCCAGTCTTGGAATTTACTCCTCTGCAGTTTGTACAGCAGTTAGTATCCTGAAATTTTAGCCACTTAGCCTTAGATAAAGCTAAGCTATGCTAAAGTGCATGCTTTGATGGCTCAGTGGTTAAGAGCACTTGCTGTTTACAAAGAGGACCTGTCACATCCAGTGGCTCACAACTACTTCTAACTCCAGTTCTAGGAGAAATTATGCCCTCTTCTGGCCCCACAGACACCTGCTCATAATGGGGCACATATATACACACTCAGGCACATACACATACATACAAAATAATAAACAAATCCTTAAAAGTTCTCAAGCAAGAGACTTTGTGGACCTGTACAAAGAATTGAAGGCCTCAGATTATGAAAGAAGTGTTAATATAACTGTGTGTGTATATACACACGTCATTGGAGAAAATTTTGAACCAGATCAGCCCTTTGTTGAAAGACACTAAAGCACAAGGTACAGGATATACATAAGCATGTGTGTGTGTGTGTGTGTGTGTGTGTGTGTGTGTGTGTGTGTGTATTCTTTACACCAGGAGTCAGCTAACTCTGTATGGAAAGGGCCAAGTAGTAAATATGTTTGGTTTTGTGACCTTTAGGAGACACTCATCACTGTAAATAGATTTTTCTTTGGGCCTGCAGCTCACAAAAAACAACACAAAACTTATTAATTATGAAAGCTTGGCCTTAGCTTAGGCTTGTTCCTAACTAGTTCTTATAACTTAAATTAATCCATATCTTTTAATCTATGTTCCTTTACATGGCTCATTTACCTTTTATTTGTACTGCCCATGCTGCTTCCTCTCCATCTGGCTGGAGATTCTGCCATCTTCTTTCCAGAGTCCTCTCTGTCCCTGGAAGTCCTGCCTAACCTCTTCCTGCCTAGCTATTGCACATTCAGCTTTTTATTAAACCAATCATAGGGACACATCTTCACAGTGTACAAAATCCCACAACATACCACTGTCTTCAGGCTGTGGAAGTCACCACATGCTATACAGAAATGAATGAATGGCTGCATTCCCAATAAGCTTTATGGATACTGGAGGAGAATTCTGGGTAATTTTTACATGTCATGAAACATTGTCTCTTTCAATCATTGTAAAGTGTCAAAAGCCATTCGAAGCTTGCAGGCCATGCAACAGTAGATGCTGGAAGAGTCCTGTTGACTCTTGCTTTACAAGCCACTATCCATTTCTTTGGTAGACTCAACTGTGCTCACAGATGTAGCACTCAAAGGCAGAAGAGCTTGATGCAAATTCAGCAAAGCATCAGTGAAGTTGTCCAGAAATCTCCCATGCTTTAAGCCAAATGAATCTTCTACACAGTTGCTCTCAAGTAATGACTTCAACAGAAATGACAAATGCCCAAACCACTTTGCAGTCGGTTAATGGTTCAAGAGAGAAAACAAAACAAAAAGCAAAAACAACAAAACAAAAGAAAAAAAACAAACCACCAGTCACCTTTTGGGTTTGTTTTGTTTTGTTGGGGATCAAACCCTAAGCCTTATATGGCTACAACTGAGCAGCAGCTCTCAGTAGCCCTGTGTACTGATGAAGTAGTATTCATTAGCAAGCTAGTTGCTAAACATTTCTTTCCCTTTGAGAAAGATGGTTGTCATCTTGCATATCATCCTGAGGTCTTAAGAAATAGTTGTAAATGAAACATATTTACCAAGAGGTCTATGAATTGTCAAAAGAATTCCTGGCATAGAGAACATCTTAGAAACAATTAAAGAAAACTTTTAGCCTTTTCAAATGAAGAACCATCACTTATCTCTGTAATTTGAGAGTTAGTTATACTTTTAAGTCACTAAAAAAATAAATAAATAAAAAATGAAAGAACAGAACTTCCTGTGCTTTTATGTGAGTATAGATGGTGCTGAAAAGCCAGGAGGTGCTCTTTAAGTGGCAAAAAGTATCATGCCGTCTTCTGGATTGTCATTTGCAATCACTGATGGTGCAGGAGAACCTGGACATCTATGACCTGCCAACAGGACTGCATACTTTCCCCATAGACACTTTTGGAAGTGGCCCAGCCCTTAGGAGGAAAGGGATTAAGGCATAAGGACACAGTGGTTGGCTGAGCAGAGCCTTTACCTAAAAACTCAGTTCTGCTACATCGCACTTAGGTGTTTGGACAAATTATACCATGGTATTCTCACAAGTAAAATGAGGCTGGTAGTTATCATTCACCAACACTATATAACAAAATGAGAGATCGTATGGAAGACAGTTAGTAAAATGTCTGGTCCTGGTGAGGATAAAAATGGCAGCTCTGTTTTAACTATTGGAGTGTGTATCCATGCATGTGTGTACATGCATGTGTGCCTCTATGTGTGTGTAAGTTCCTGTGTGTATTGGTATATGTTCCACAAAGAATCTTTGAAGTGTGAAACTTCTCACACTCAAACAAATATGGAGCCATTCTTGTAAGCAAAACTCTCATAAAGACTTCATGACTTGTGTGGAGGTGTCAAAATGTGACTGAACAGACACCGTGGCCTGTGGAATCAGAGAAAGGTGGTGAGCATTTCAAGTATATTCTTTGCTGACTGTCAAAGCAAGCTACATACAAAAACAGCAGAGCAGATCACAGCAGAAACCATACCCACCCACCCACAGACATTAATACAGTTGGATGTACATTCTCTGGCTTATGCTTGTTTGAGGTAGCACAGCATGGATTTTTTGAGGTTTATAGTGAAATAAATATGCACAAATATATGGAATGTACTCAGATTGGAAAAGCTGCCTTTTGGAATAAATCTAGGAACATAAGGACATTGAAATGCAGCAGTAATAGTAATGATTGGTCAGAAAGGTTAGGAATTGGAGCTAAGACATGGCAGTTCCCATGAGAAGCCAGCTCTAACGCTTGGTGCAGGTCTCTCCTGGACTTAATGGTAAGACCCTTAGACTCCAAAGCCATCCCTGATGGTGTTGTGGTAGTTAGCCGGGCTTGGGAGAGCTTTTAAAGGGAAAGGTTCGTTTTGGATCATAATCGTGAAGGTCCATGGCCAGTCAGTCTTGTGTCTCCCCATATGCAGAGGCACGTGGTGCACTAAATGGGTCCTCTTGTGGCTTAGAAATTAGAGTGAAAGGTAAGGGCTCACATTCCCAGTGAGCTGAAGTCCGCGAGGCCCCCCTTAACAGTTCTGCCACTCACAGCAGTGCCACAGGCTGAAGGACAGGCTCCAATGTCCGTATCCTGCTCTAATGTGGAGTCACACATCTCTAAGTTACAGAGATGACCCAGGTGAGAGGAGACATTTGAGCCAATCTGTGTCTCCTCCTAAGTACAGAGCAGAGTGAAGAAAGACTGTGGGAAAGATCATGAGGACTCTGTCAAAAGTTCCTGCCAGTTAACACCACTCAGGTGCAGCACACTGTGACAGCCTCATGAGTGATGCGGTCACCGCCATGCTTGTGCAAGGGAGTAAGTAAGGCCTGGGCTCAGAGTCCTTACAGTTCCGGCAAAATTCAGATTATTTCCAGGTGCTGAGGCTGGTAGTAGAACTTGCCTACCAAATGCATTTATTTCTCTGGCAGCTTAGTGGTAAGCTTTTCAAATGCTGTGTTTGCCTCCCTTGTCTTGAGAATCCTGTTTGTGGATTTCTTCTTCTTCTTCTTCTTCTTCTTCTTCTTCTTCTTCTTCTTCTTCTTCTTCTTCTTCTTCTTCTTCTTATGATTATTATTATTATTACTATGTGTTTTAATTTTATACATCAGCCATGGGTTCCCCTGTCCTCCCCCCTCCCGCCCCCACTCCCACCTTCCCCCCAGCCCCTCCCCTCCACTCCCATCTCCTCCAGGGCCAAGACTCCCCTGGGGATTCATTTAAACCTGGTGGTTTCAGTACAGGCAGGTCCTGTCCCCTCCTTCCAGGCTGAGCATGTGTCCCTGTGTAAGCCCAAGGTTCCAAACAGCCAGCTCATGCACTAAGGACAGATCCTGGTCCCACTGCCTGGATGCCTCCCAAACAGTTCAAGCTATTCAATGGTCTCACTTATCCAGAGGGCCTGATCCAGCTGGGGGCTCCACAGCCTTTGGTTCATAATTCATGTGCTTCCATTCGTTTGGCTATTTGTCCCTGTTTGTGGATTTCTTACAAGTGAAAGATATTGACCTATCTGGAGTAGGGACACGTCAGGTGTACTGGCTCTCACCTGTAATCTCAGCCCTGAGAAGTCGGCTCCAGGATGGCTGCCACAGGCTCTAGGACAGCTTGAGCTGCCGAATGACCCCCAGGGGGGAAATGAGGAACAAAGAACCGCAAACCAAGAAATGAAAGCCGGTGTAAGAGTGAAGGGTTTGATCTCATGACTTCTCAGAAGGCTCTGAAAGCAATCAGCCTTCACCACCAGAGGAAGGGACACTTCAGAAAGAACACAACCAGATGCTATTAGTCATAAAGGCCAAGGCGCCTTTTCTGAAAAGGAATGTCTGACTGACGACTCCAGTACCGAAAACGTAACTCTGTCTTCCGTGTTACTGTTTGTGGTTTCTTCCATTTTTACAGGTTTGTCTGTTTTTCATACATTAGTAAAAACCAGAGAGATATGTGATGCTTTAAAAAGTTTATAATTCAGACCTCTTCGTCTAGAAAAAAACAGGTTAACTCCACTACTGATTTTGTAACTTAAGTCTCCTGTTCCTGATTTAGAGTGAAAGTCACTGGGACATTTTATGACCGGAAAACTTACAACAAATACATTTTATAATAAACTAAAAAATATAAATAGTAATGTTTTAAATTACCCCTCAAACTTTCATTTCTAATAAAAAGAAAAAAATTAAGATTTAATGGTTTCAAAGTTGCTGGAAATAGTCCTTTATTATTAGTTTAACAGGAAATTTTGCTTCCCCAAATTGGGAAAGTGTCTGTCAGGGTGAGTTGATCATTCTTTTGTAGAGTTTCATGGGCTTTACTTTTTCATTTTTCTTAAAAAATTTGTTTAATTATATCACTTCACCTGACCCTGTCCTCCCTCCAATCCTTCCCTTGCCTCCTCTCATCACCATCAAACTGATGGCCTCTTCTTGAGTATTATTGTTACATATATGTGCATAAATATATAAATATAACTTGATAAATCCATGTGGCTTGAGTGTGTATGGTTTCATGACTCACTCACTTTGGATAACCTGTTTAGGGAACTTGTCCCAGGGCAGGGCTAATTCTCCCTCTCTCCAGTCCTTCGCTGCTGCCTATAGTTCTTAGTCTAGGGGTGAGACGCTGAGATTTCTCCCTTCCAGTAAGCCTGTATGTTGATATTATCATTCTTCAGGTCTTGTTTATGCAGCCATATTGTTGAGGTATCATCAGGGAAGCTTCCCTGTCATTTCTAGGAGGCACAATCTGATGTCCAGGGATTAAGCCCTATGGAGAACAGCCCTGCACATGGCAGCAACCACAGCCATGTGCTGGCCACCCTGGGATTCTAGCCTTTTGATCTATGTTTACACTGAAGCTTTGTCCTGTTGCTGGAGTGGCCCTGTGATCACACCAGACACAAAGTGAGTTGGAGCAGGGCAGCCTGAGGAAGGGCAATGGTGCCTTTCTTTCTTTGCTCCAAACATAAGAAGAAGAGAGAATGGACTTTAGTTTCTCAGATGGTTTTTAAACATCTTGTTCTGACACAACAAAAGCAAAGAGGAAAAGACTTATCTTCAATGCAAAAATGACTTATCTTAAAAGAAATGGAGTCAAGTCAATCATTGAAAAAAAGACTAAGTCTGTAAAAATATCTCCATGGCATTAGCAAGCAGGATGGCTTTCCTCTGTTGGCTATGATTCCACATTTAAATCTTTGTAAAAGAAGAACACTGGAAAATCCAGAGTCACCAACTAAGTTTTAAAACAGAAATTCTAATGTAAACACTGAATATACAGTCACATGAAAGCGTTGGCATTCAGAGGAGATTAGAGGATTCGTTGCTGATGTTGCCTGGAACAGGGTAAACGATGTCTGGTAGTCCTTGTCTGAGTGGGCTTGACTGCTTTTCCATGTCTTGACGATGACCTGTGCACATCTAAACAGACACATTCTTGCTTGTAAACAAGCGTGCTCTGGTCACCTACTGATCAAACTTAATTCTTTTTATCTTTTAAAAATCATTAGTTTTGATAGCTGATCTTTTTTTTTTTTCTTCTTCTTCTTCTTAAATTTGTCTGTTTTCTCTATGGTAGCCTGTAGCATGAATCTTAGAAGGTCTTATTAATAAAATCAAACCTGAGGCCAGGTATTGGGTTAAAGCTAGAAGATCAGAGAAGCAGAACAAGTCACAGCCACCTCACCTCACCAATTCCTCAGTTGATCCTGTTTCCTCAGACTGGAAGCCTCTGAGTCCTCATCTTGAATGAATCTCAGCTGAACTGTTGCTCAAAAGCCTAAAAGCTTAACCAGGCCCTAGTTCATGGTCCTCATGCCTTAAATACCTTTCTGCTTCCTGCCATCACTTCCTGGGATTAAAGGCATGACACCATGCCTGGCTGTTTCCAGTGTGGCCTTGAACTCACAGACAGAGGTCTAGATGGATCTCTGCCTCTGGAATGCTAGGATTAAAGGTGTGTGCTACCACTGCCTAACCTCTATGATTAATATTGTGGCTGTTCTGTTCTCTGACCCCCCAAGTAAGTTTATTGGGGTGCACAATGTATCAACCACAGTAGCAAACTACAGTGAATTAATTTTATTTCTCTAGATACTTCTAAGAACACCCAGACTCTGGCACATGAAATGTCCCTTCCCCCAGTAAATGGGAATGAGAGATAAGGGGGGCTTCCACAAATGGTAACAGCAGAGAGTGGAAGAAGTGGGTGAAATACTGGCCTGCTGTAATGGACAGCAAGCAGTGTGGGAAAGTGAGAAGTGTGGGAGAATGAGCAGTGTGTGGACAGTGAGCAGTGTGTGGACAGTGAGCAGTGTGTGGACAGTGAGCAGTGTGTAGACAGCGAGCAGTGTGTGGACAGTGAGCAGTGTGTGGACAGTGAGCAGTGTGTGAAGAGCGAGCAGTGTGTGGACAGTGAGCAGTGTATGGACAATGAGCAGTGTGTGGACAGCGAGCAGTGTGTGGACAGTGAGCAGTGTGTGGACAGTGAGCAGTGTGTGGATAGTGAGCAGTGTGTGGAGCACTTCAGGGACATTGCATCACAGCTCTTCAATGTGCCTCTTGGCAGCTAATACTACATCTCCAAACTGAGGAAGTAGGCAAGGAAGCTTGCAGAGATGAAGTAACCTCAGGGTCACAGAGCCAAAGGACCGCTTGGCCAATAGAAACCAGGGCTCTCTTCTTTCCAAGGCACCCCTGTTGCCTTCCCCTTTCCCAGCAGTGTTTCTTCAGTATGGAAGTGATCCTTGTGGTTGTCAGGAGTGCTGGGGACAGAGAGGAAGCAGGATGTGAACTGGCAGCTAAGCTCAGAGAGTCCCACATAAGCCTTAGGCAGGAAGAAGTATTTAAACCTAGAGGGAAAAACAGTATCGGTTCAATCCTACATTTGGGCTTGTTTTTTTCAGATAATCTCCTATCCCCACGAACTTCTAGCTGAAGAAGACATCACCAAGCTTTTCTCCCCAAACCCTTTAAAAGTCCAAGATCCCAAGTATAGCAGGTCACAAAACTGAGGCAAAGTCTGTCCTTCTTGGGGGATCTAAAATAAACAAACTTTCAGCAGCTGTTTAACTTAGTCCAGAGGGCGTTTTCTAATGGAAAAGATGTCACTGCTCCACTGTTTGATTTCAGGGTCAGAGCATGTTCCTACTTAGTACCCATAAGGCTTGCTATGAGGGACTCTTAACACGGCCATGCAAATACAGTGGGAGATTAATAGGAAGACCTGGCTACAAGACATATGAAATGAAATTTGGTGACAGATAATATATTTCAGTTTGAATTTTCAACATTATACAAATGTTCTTAATTAATATTAAAACAACAATTAATGAAAAATATCAAGCCTATTGGCTTGATAAATGAAACAGTGTCTTTTTCAAGGGCACTAGTTTTTTTTTTTTTTTTATACTTCTCTGATTCCAAATGTAATGCAGATTAAAATTCAGTCATGAACTTCAGTAAATATACACGAAATTAGGAATTACCTAATCTGACGCTTTTGTGAATCCCATAGAGATATCCCCTCCCTTACTGGCAGATACTATCCTACATTTTCATCTCCTCTCTTTCTCTCTCTCTACCACGCTTCTTTTTCCTTTTCTTTCTCTTTCTCCTTCTCTCTTATGAGAGTACACATTACCAACACATAGCAAATAGTCAACAAATTATCAATATTGTCCAAATTGTTATATAAGCTTCGTGGGTTTTTTTTTTTTTTGCAATATTGAGGCCATAGATGATACTAATTTTGTGTGTAGTGAAGTTGATAGATCTCAGAAGCAGTGAAGTAGAATGATCATACAAGCTATATTGACTTTTGTATTATAATAGCCAGAAACACAGCTTAAACCAACTTCATCATAACAGAGGCCTTGCTGATTGCTCTAACTTGAAGCCAGAGAAAGGTTTATTCTTTTGTTTGTCTGATTCCAGTGGTTAAGGCAGTGACATCACCTCCTCTTGTTCTCTTCCTTGCATTTCTCATTTCTATTTGTTTCTGTGTCTTTGGTTTACATGTTAGATGTATGCTTTCATGTTCTCCTTACCCTCTCTCTACATTGCTGAACAGCCTTGGGCTGATAGCTGTACTACCCAGATTCAACAAGAGAAAAGGCAACTTCCTAGTAGTGTAGAAAGTGATTAGCTGAAGTCACAAGTCCACTCTGCAACAATCCTGCTTCCTGAGTGTGACTCTCACATTAGCTATAGCCTCCATCATCCTGAGGGACAGTGTGGGGTTGTTGGTGGTCCTGAATTTGCTAGCAATGGTTTTGCCACAGTAGAGGTTCTCTCCATAGGAACCAAGAAAGAGGACTGTCAAGTGCATTGGCTACAGAGCCAACTGTACCCAGGAGAGTTTTCTCTACTAGTATTCTTCATAAATGGATTCAATTTATAATTAAGCCTCAGATTGACCTGCTTTAGGATAAAAAGTTACTTATGAAGTGAAGAGAAACAAAATGCTTTTTAATTGTAGAATACTGGCTCTCTTCTAGAATGCTGTCTATACACTTGACAGTCACTAACACCTTGAGCTGAACTCATTGAGCTATGCCACACCTAAAGATTGTATGCTCTCTTTAGATCATGCAGTCCAACTGGCTATTCATTTTCAGAGAGTGCCTTTGCACAGTTCAGGCAATCACAGCCCCTTCTCATCAGCTTCTCGGTAAACCACATGGGGTGGGTGGCTGTGGAGCCCTGCTCGTGGAAGACTTTCTTTTTGTTTGTTTGTTTGTTTTTGTTTTTCAAGACAGGGTTTCTCTGTGTAGCTTTGCGCCTTTCCTGGAACTTGCTTTGTAGTCCAGGCTAGCCTCAAACTCACAGAGATCTGCCTGCCTCTATCTCCCAAGTGCTGGGATTAAAGGTGTGCGCCACTACCACCCGGCTGTGGAAGGCCTTATTTGTTTCTCACAATGCCTACTGTCTCTATTCTAGGAACACCCCACTAGGAGACATTTGTTCTTTATGTTTCCTACCTCAGTGCCACCTGACTGCCTACTGGGTGGGTTTGAAGTGCCCTTGGAAGATATAGAAGAAGTAACAGGGAGAAACATAGATTTTAAAAAACACTAACCAGCTGTCATGGATCATTCATTCATGTGATTGAATTTATTATGTTTTAAAAAAATTATTTAGCAAAATTTTTGGTGTTAACATGGTCAGTCACCTGTATTTTGAGTTCTTATTGCATGGCATTGTAAGTCAAGTGTAATGAGTTTTTCTGTCCCACAAGCCAGCTTGCAAATAAGGACATGGAGACTCTTTATTAATTATGAAAGCTCAGACTATATCTTAGGCTTGTTCCCAGCTAGCTCTTATAATTTAAATTCACCCATTATGTTAATCTACATTCTGTCACTCAGTGTTACCTCTCTTCCATCTTGCACCTCCTGTTTCCTCTTGTGTGCCTAGATTCTCCTCCTTTTCCTTTCTCTCCCTGGAAGTGCCAATTCCTGCCTAGTTATTGGCTGTTAGGCTTTTTATTACACCAGTCACAGCAATACATCTTCACACAGTGTACAAATATCCCATAACATTTCTCTCTTTTTGTTGAAGTAAAAAGGAAAGGTTTTAACTATAACATAGTAAAACTATATACAATAATATCAATGATCAGGTAAGAATTATATTCACAATGTCCAGTCCATTTGTATTTGGAAAATTTCAGAGAAAGTATTGTATTATCTATCCTATCTTAGCAAGTCCAAAATTTTATACCTAAACCATTTTCTATTGTAACTTGTAATACCACCCTAAAAATATCTTTTTAGACCTTAAAACATCTTCTTAGATAAACAACTTATGTGTTTATGTATCTTAACCTTATAAACTTTACATCTTTTATGTAAGTTTATTTTCTAAATTTGATAACAAGGAAAACTGTAAAACTATAACTATCTAGTCTTTAACCCCATCAAAGACCTGAGAAGGATATAATACTATCTGAGTAAATAGGAAGTGCAGAGCAAGCAACTTCCAAAAATACAGAGATGACAGAAACATCTGGCTGCCTGGACAGTCACCCAAGGTTCCTCTGCAGACCTAGAATATCTGACAGACTTTTCTGTAAAGCAGGAATTTTGAAGGACTATCCTACCTTGTGTTGGCAAAGCTTGACAGTCAAGTTCTTTTGTGTCCTACTTGTCCAATTTGGACATCATACTGTCAGCAGACAAGGCAAGGGCAGTTTCTTTGTCATAATAAAAGCAAACTTCATATAGAGATTCTTTAATGCCCATCACCCTTTTTTGAAGTAGATTAGTGCTGCCAGGGGCAGACACATCTCACTGTCATGAAAAGTCTTATGTTGTTAAAACATCTTAAATGCTAAATTCTGTAGGTCTCTGAAGTGTTTGAAGATAATATATCTAAAATATATCTCTATATGATCTGGAAAATATACCTAACATGACTACAAGTTTGATTGTTATAGATGACTAACTACTAATCTGAATTTCTTCATTATCCTAAACAGTTTATATTAATAGCTTTCAAGGACTAGAACTTTATATTATGTCTTCAAGGTATAATACCTTAAATAAGAGTAGAAACACACACACACATACACACACACACACACACACACACACACACATGCATAAATACATATATGTAGTATGTTGCAACAAAAATAGCATTAAATTTGTATCAATATACAAAAATACCTTAAACAAGAGTAGAAACATATATACAGTATGTTTTAACAAAGTAACAATAAATTTCTATCAATATACAAAAATCATATTAATGTAAAATATTTGAGACTAATAATTGCTTTTTAGTCTAAAAGTAGAGTCAACAATCTACCCTTTTATCCTATCATTTTTATATCCCCCTTTTTCTTTTCAGAAAGAACCTTGAATCCAACCTTCCTTGCTTAGTTTCCTCCCTTACCATAATCAGTAACGATTTGCAACCACCCCCACTAAATAATGACAAACATCTATAACCCACCAAATGACCAAAAACTACCACCCCACCTCCTGAGAATGTGGGCATCATGTTCCTAAAATTACTTCCTGTTGCCTGGGGGCAATGACATCTTTCAGGGACCCTGAAAAATTGAGATAATGGTAAAGTCCAGGGGCAGCTAGTTATATCATTTGTTGTCCAGTCTCTGTGTAATGGAAAAGTGCAGGGCTTATCTCAAGTCCTAGCTAGAGTAGTCTGTGGGGCTGCACCTTCTGAGCTAACTGCTTTGAAGTTGTCCTGAGCAGTTTGTAGTCCAAAGCTGATCTTTGGTGGTATTTGTCAGCTTAGTGCCATTATCATGATCCAGGTGGAATTCTTGTGGGGCCCCATCATCTTTTTGGAGACTTCAAAGGTCGTTGTTAGGAATGGTTATGGTTTACTGCAAAAAATTTAAACATTTTAAATGTCACATGCAACAGATCTTGGACAAGTTAAAGGACCACAATCTGTCAAATATATCTGGGCTATGCAAACTTAATTCCTAGTTGTCTGCTTCAGACCCAAGCCTGAAATCATGTACAGGAAATTAGATGAAGCCTATTTCTAGAATTAGTACTTTATATGACCATTAATATCAAAACAGAAGGTTTAAATATATATAGTAACCTTAAAAGTTTAGATCTAATATTTATACCTTAAGAAAAAATTTAAAGAGTCAAAATAAAACCAGAAGATTATGAGATTAGTGACAAGAGTAAAGTCCCTTAATTTTGTTTTTTTTTTTGTTTTTTTCTGTTCCATACCAGGTGGATTTTCTGACGTGAGATTTTGGATTTTCCTTTAACAACATGCTTGGGTTTAGAGAAGGAGAGAGCCATCTCCAACTCCAAAGCCAGCTTTGATTTTTAATAGAAATGGGACCACAAAAAATACCATTTGCCTTTTATGTTTGAAGAGAGCAGCAGAAACAAATATTTGGGAAGACTTATAAAAATCCTGCTGGAATTGTGCTATGCCATTAGACCAATTTACTCTTTTTCTTGGACTTATTCTCTTCCTGGTTTGTCCTTCTTCAGATGTCTCATGTATCCAGTGGTCTTCAGATTCCTTAGCAGGATGCTTTCATTCTCCTGGAAAGACAAAAACAAAACCCTGCTCCAACCCTAACTTTGGGTAGCTCCTTTTTTGGCAAGTTGTATCATTGTTAAGACATATTTTTGGCAAAAGAAAAAGTATTATCTCTTAATAATAAAAAATTAATTTTTTCATACCTGAAAAAATTAAAGGTATTTGTTAGTCTTACTAGTTAGTTTAGATTGAATCACCAAGCTGCTTGATAAACTATTGCCTCTCTTAATCAAGAAGTCTCTACTGTTCAGTTCTAATCATTATCAATCTTGATAGTATCCATAGCTTTTCTTCTCCTGTTGAAACAAAAGCAAACCTCTTTCCAATGCAACACATAGCTTGTTTTCCATTCAGAGGTCAACACATCTTTAAAGTGTACAGGCTGATTTAAAGCAGCACCTTTGTCTATTATCCAATGTCTCTCCCCAGCTGTTGTTCCTTTCTCATTAGCATTTAAAATTTAAAGTTAATAAAACACTGTGTAATCTATTGTTGGGGGGGGGTCTTTATTACCCCTTTCTGTTTATTAGGCATATCTTTTCAAGTGTGATTAGATTCTTCTGTAACTGCTTGTCCTGTAGGATTATGTGGTACACCTGTAATATGCTTTATGCAGTAATATAAAAAAAAATGTTTCATTTTACTAGTGACATATGCTAGAGCATTGTCAGTCTTCATTGGTACAGGTATTCCCATGACTTCTAATAAATGTGTAATTACAGAATCAGCATTTTCAGAATTCAAAGCAGTTGCCCATTGAAATCCTGATATATCTATGGTATGGTGTATGTATTTTAATTTTCCAAACTCTGTAAAATGAAACACATGCATCTGCCAAATTTCATTTCTTTGGGTACCTTTTGGGTTACTTCTTGCAGGTAATGGAGTTCGATTATACAAAGAACAAATAGGACATTTCCTTATAATTTCCTTGGCTTGTTGCCAAGTGATAGAAAAATCTTTCTTTATACCTTTGCTGTTAACATAGTGATTCTTTTTTGTTTAACTTTTTATTTATTCTTTGTGTCTTTCACATCATTCGTCTCTATCCCATTTACTTCCCTGTCCCTTCATATCCACCTTCTGCCCTTGCAACCCCCCCCAAATAAAATAAAATAACATTTAAGAGAAAAAAAAAAAGAAAAGAAAAAATAAAAACAAAAAAGAAAAATGAATCTCATCATGGAAGTTGTAATGTGGCACAGTGAGTCACAGTTAACCCTTTTATCCATATATCTTGCAAGCATTCATTGCATGGAGTCATTGTTCTGTTTCAAGGCCTCTGGTTTCTGCTACATTACTGATGCTGAGTCTTCAGTGAAACTCCTCTTGGTTATCCTGTTGTTACCCTTTGTAGTGGAGATCTTACAGCTTTGGAGCTGTAGGACTGGTCCCTTCACATGCTCCAGCAGATCACAGATGGGGTGGATATTGGGGTGGGCCAATTCATAACCCTGGTTCTGGGCCTGAAGAGTTGCAGAGTTGGTCAGCCCATCAGCTCTCCCTTGTCCTCACAACCAGGGTTGAGATTTCCTATATTGTCATGGCTAGTTCATCCCTTGCAGCAATGAGCAAGGGGTATGGCCAGTTCTTTTGCTTTCATGTCCTCAGGGTCAGCTCTCCCACACTTAAAGGGCCAGCTCTACTGTGTTGGTGCGGGCATGGTATAGGGGCCACTCTCCAGAGTACTGTAGCTGATGATGGGCAGGGTCAGCTCTCTTGCTCTTATGACCTTAGGGCCATCTCTCCCACTTGCCACAGGCATTGATGGAAGTGGGTGTGAGAGGGCATCCCTCTCAGCCCATGCTACCACATGACAGATGAGTAATGGGGGCAGCTCTCCCATGCTCACGACTTTGGGGCTGACTTACCCATACCAACAGGATTGGCTCTACTGTGCTGCCCAGGCAAGGTTCAGAGCCTGCTCTCCCAAGTGCACTTGTTGGGGGACAGCAGCAGCTCTCCTGCTCTTATGGTCTCAGGACCAGCTCTCCCACTGGCCTCAGGCATTGATGGGTGGGGGCATTTCTCCCCTGTTCATAACATGGTGTTTCTTCTAAAATTCTGAGGCTTTCAGCACACTTCCTACCAATAGCTGATCAATTTCATCACTACCTTGTGCTAGAGGGCCTAGTAGACCCATATGAGATCTGATATGTGTTACATACAAGGGGTGATTTCTATTTCTGATTACTTGTTGTAGTTGAGTAAATAACAAAGTTAATTCTGAGTCACTTAGAATAATTTCAGCAGTTTGTAAAACAACTTTCTGCATATTGAGAGTCAGTAACTATATTAGAAGGTTCTGGAAAAATCTAATAATACCATGAGAATAGCATATAATTCTGATTTTTGAACTGAATAGTAAGGGCTTTGAGCCACTTTACTTGATTTTCCTAACTTATAACCTGCCTTTTTTGATTTATTTGTATCAGTATAGAATGTAGGGGAAGTTGGTATTCTCTTTATTATACGAGGGAGAATTCAGTTAGTTCTTTTTATAAACTGAAGTCTCTTGTTTTGGGGATATTTGTTGCTAATCACTCCCAAAAAATTACTATAAGCTCTTTGTAAGTGTTCATTTTCTGCCCATAATGAGGCAATTTCAGCACTAGTAAAATGTATCACGATTTCTGCTGGGTCTATTCCTGCTAATTGACAAAGTCTCAGTCTTCCTTTCAGAATCAATTCAGAAGCCTTTTCTACATGGATCTCTAACTTTTACTCTGCGTGGTAAAAATATCTGTTCTAAGATATTATCTTCTCTCTGCACAAGAATTCCTGTAGGAGATTGAACAGAAGGTAAAATACCAGAATATAATCAATCTCTGGATCTAAGCAATCCACATGTGAATCCTATAATTTCTATTCTACCAGAGTCAATCCTTTCTCAGCCTCAGCTGACAGTTTCCTGGTATTATTCCCTTGTAAGGTTTGAAATAAATTACTTAGTTCTTGAGTTGTTAATCCAGTTGTTAGTTCAATCATTGTGGGCCGAAGCCAGTTAATATCTTCCAGCAATTTTTGAAAAACGATTAAAAGTTCATAATTAGTATCTCTTTTTTTGTTTTTGTTTGTTTTTTTTTTTTTTTTAGAGCTGAGGACCAAACCTAGGGCCTTGTGCTTGCTAGGCAAGCACTTTACCACTGAGCTAAATCCCCAACCCCCATAATTGGTATCTCTTGATTTGTACTTTTTGTGCTTGAATTTTCTGTAAACCTATCTTATACCCTAAATAATTAATAGAGCCTCCTCTTTGTATTTTTTCAGGAGCAATTTGTAATACCCAATCAGGCAAAATTCTCTTACTTCTTAAAACACTTTTTCTAAGGTATTTACATCTGTATCAGCTAGTAAGATATTGTCTATATAATGATAAATCATTAACTGAGAAAACTGTTTATTAATTAGTTCTAATGGCTATTATACTAAATACTGGTACAGAGTGAGAACTTTTGAGTGGTACCTTTTAACAGGCTGGAAATTATAAGTAGATACCATGAAGGCAATTTTTTCTCTATCCTGTTCTTGTAAAGGTATAGTTTAAAAAAGAACTAGTCTTTTAAATCAATCACTATAATAGACCATCCCTTAGCTAATAAAGAAGGCTGAATCACCTTATTTATGGCTCTTAAATCTGTTAAAATCCTCCATTTTCTAGATTTCTTTTTAATGATCAATATAGGAGAATTCTAAGGACTAGTTGATTCTTCATTATGTTGAGCATTTAGCTGTTCCTATACCAACTGTTCTAATGCCTGCAATTTTTCTGATGTCAAAGGTCATTGTTCCACCCAGAGAGATTTGTCAGTTACCTATTTATCAGTAGGGCTATGGGTACCTTTGAAAGACCAACATCTGTTGTGCCCTGCTTATATATAACCTGAACTCTCTGTGACTGTTCTTGATATATACCTTTTAAGATTTCTCTCAGAAGCATTCTTTATTTTATGGTTTGTTTATGAGATTGGAGTAATTAATCTGTGTTTTCCATTGCTGCAACAAATGACATCCCCATAAATTCATTCCTACATTAGCCACATAAGGTTTTAATTTTCCTGTCTGCCCTTCTGGCCCTATACAGTCAACCCATCTTGTACTTTATTTTACCTGAAATGAAGTTCCAGTACCTACAAGCTGAACATTTATATCCTGAAGAGGCCAATCTGGATGCCAAGATTTTGGTGAAATTATCATTACATCTGCACCTGTGTCTACAATACCCTCAATTTCAATGTCCTTTACTTGTATTTTTAGTTTTGATCTCTGATTATTTATACAAATTTGCCAAAATAATTGTTTTCCCATCTCTCCTGAACTTTTTGTTGTATCTATTGAAACTGCTCTGTCCTTAATCATATCCAGAGCAGTGTGATTTCTAACAACACACATTAAGTCCTTTAATTGTTCTGTGGATGAGTTTCTCTGATGCTGACAGAGAATGATTGAACCAAATTTTATATTGGAGCCTGCATGAGGCCCCTCAGAGCATTTCCTAGTGCCAAAGGGTTACCTTGCCTGTCTGTTATTGATCTGCATTCATTAGTCCAATGTTGGCCTTTGCCACACCCTCTGATACTCCAGAAAGCTGAGGCCTTCTATTTGGATAATTCCTAGAAAAAAAATGTTGTTTCTAGGAACATTTCTAGGAAAACCTTGCCTACAATCCCTTTTCAGATGACCTTGTTTACCACAATTAAAACATCTGACATTTTGAGTTTTCTTGAAATGTTTAGAAATCACTTCTCCTATAAAAGTATCATCATAAATGTGAGATCCAATATCAGCTGTATTTTGGATCCATTCATCTATTGGTGCTGATCTGGCCTTTAAAGGCCTAATAACCCCTTTTGTATTCTGTATTCTGAATTAGCATTTTCAAAAGCCAAAGATTCAATTAATATTTGTCTATCTTCTGGATCTAATATCATCCTGTTAACAGCTGAAGTCAATCTTTGAAAAAAATCAGTGAAGGCTTCTTTGAGTCTTGTATAATTTTAGTAAGTGACTGAGTCCTCTTTCATGATTCTTCAACTCTATCCTAGGTATTAAAAGCTGCTATACAGCATAGCGCCAAGGTGTGATCATCAAATGTAGACTGTTTTTGCAAATCAGTATACTAGCCTTCACTGAGAAGCTAATCTTGGGAAATTTCAATACCTCTAGCCCTACTTCATTTTTCTGTGAACCTAGCTTCCTTTCTCCACCATGTTTTCTATTGTAACTGAGGGCCAGCCTCTGATACTGCTGTAGTTAAATCTTTCCAGTCTTGTGGAATAATTCTGTTCCAAGTAGCCCACGAATTTAACATCTGCTTCATAAAGAGTGAATGCATACCATATGAAATGACTGCTTCCTTAAATCTCTTCAAATCTAACATTTCTATAGGATCCCAGTTAACTTCTGCATAGCCTTTGGCCATTCTTGTATGGTACTGGATAAGGTAAGGTTGGTTTTCTAATTACCTTAGACCACTCCTCTTCAGTTTCATAATGCAGTGGTGAGATAGATTCTGCTCTAAATTCCTCTGTCTGTGTCTGAGCATTTTTATTATTTTCATTAGTAGGCCTTTCTAAGGCTTGTATATTATTAGTAGTAAGTCTTTGTAAGGCTTGTATCTTATCTATTGATAAGTACTTCTAAGACCTGTATTTTATCAATCAAATTTTTTATTATTTTCATTAGTAAGTCTTTCTAAGGCTTATCAGTAGTAAGTCTTCCTAAAGCTTGTATCTTATTTGGTGCAATTATCAAACCATGTTTTTAAGGATAAAATATGAATTACCAAACTGGTAATAATTACAATTGGCAATATGTCAATCCCAGCTAAGTGGTTTATGTAAGGACTATGCCCTTAATTACATCATCAGGCTGCAATGGTGTCCCACCCTAAAAAGTGGGCAGGCCCTCTGTGTGTTCCTTTTCTCTTTTCTGCTCTCTTCCCTCTGTGCAGTCTCTCTGTCCCCCCCTTCTCTCCCTCTCTCTTTTCCTCCCTTTCCCCCTTTCTCCCCTTCTCTCCCAATAAAGCTCTAGAAAGGTATGGCTCGTGACTTTCCTCCAGCATGCTCCTCTGTTGGCATGGCTGCTGTGGGCGGTGGCCAGCCACAAGCAGCACCGATTTAACCAACAGTTTATCCCCTCATTCACTTTTTTTTTCCATTTTCAATTCATCTATAGAAGCACTATACAGAATCCTAACTTCCTGTATTATAATATCTCTCATTCTTAACATGAGAAAGATTTTTCTTTTTAATATTTTTTAACTCTATTCTTAAGGACTTCCAAATTTGCTGACTTCTCAGTTTGTTCACAGCGATAGCACCATTGGTGGTGGGGTTGAACCCCTCCCATGATTTCCAAGTGTGAGTCTGCTTTTCAGAGTCCTGTGAGCAGATCTCCAAAAGGCTAGCTGGCTTAACTTCTCCATCTGTGTGGTTATGCCTCACATTGGGCACCATATGTAATGAGTCTTTTTCTGTCCCACCAGCCAGCTCCCAAATAATGATATGGAGACATGTGTTCTATCACATGGCATTTCCTCTCTTCTATCTTACATCCCCTATTTCCTTTCCATGTTTCTTGGTGTCTCCTGTGCTCCTGAATTTATGATGAGGTCCCATCCCAATAAACCCATTGGGACATGAAAATATCTTACCTTGGAAAGAAAATTTGTTTAGTATGCTTAGCCAAATGCACATCTTGGCTTCATCTTGCCTGTTCAAACACTCTCAGAACCCTTTTTGCTAGCCAATTGCTGGGCAGAGTCATGTCACACAGAGCTTCTGTCATAATGAAGCGTGACTATCTTAAGCAGTTGATTGTTGGACTGAAAGTGAGAAGAATGGCTGTATGGGTTTATTGTTATATCACATAAGAGTAGAAACATTGTGTGTTGAACTATCACATTTGAGGAACCATCTGTATTTTATAACATCTTGTAGTCAGAACTGGTTTCTTAGCTGCATTGCTTCAGTTCACCTTCACCAACTCTGCTTTTTATTTTCCCTGAAAATCCTTCCCCCACTTGGAGGCTACATTTCTGTATCCTTTTTCCTTAGCTATTGTTACAGGCTGTTGCAGGCTCCTGCACTGGGAAGCCCTGATTAGTAAGTTATATAACATAGCATGAAACCCTGGGCTCTGGAGAAGAGCGGCACAACACAGGCTTGGTGCCAGGGCAGGGCCGTACAGCTGGCTCCACCTGTGCTTCTAAGCCTTTGTCCTTGTGCTTAGGTTAGGCTGGACATCCAGTGACTTCACTTAGACATGAATCTGCTTTGAGTTTCTGTAGCATGAACCTTTTTCTTCACTCTCCAGCCCAACCACTGAAAATTACAATGCCAAATTAGTACCTTTCCTGTCCAATTGCTCAGTGGGCTCATTTGTTTATCAGTGCAAGTTGGTCTGCTTCTAGAACATTGCAGGTTTAAAAGACAATTCTCCCCACACCTCATTCTTTAAAGAGACCAAGCCCACTGCTCTCCCCATTGGTCTTCTTGGTTGTTATTGGTGTTTTTCAGGACACTGTTCATCCACTTGTGTTTCTTTACCAAGAAGTTCCCATTTCTGAAGCACATGAGGCTTCCAAAGAATGATGGCCCTCAGCTGATTAATTTGTTGTGAGGCACACCACAGGCAAGTCACACAGTGAGATGGAATTGTCTACAGTTAAATGGAACTACACTCATGGTTGCTGCTGCCCAGACACCTTAACAGTCATTTGTCAGTCATCATTCTGTCTTTGAAAAGGAGAGGCAGAGCAGAGTGTTCCTGTGGGGGAAAGAGACTGAAGGTTGGCTGTGCAGGTTGGGTGGTGATTGGTGATTAGAGAGCATTGATCTGGACGCCTGCAGTGCAGCTGTTCTGTGGAGGACAAAGCACTTCCGGCTCTCTGTTCCGGTCCCTTAGAGACTCGCTGGCCAGGATTGCAGTTACTGCTTCCTCCCCCCAGTCTGACCCTTCTTAAAATGCAAGCAAGTCGGAGCCTGCCTGAGCCCACTTTGTTGCTACAATAACCTTCCAGACTCAGAATGGAGTGGCTTATAAAGAAACAGAAATATTTGTCTCCCAATTCTGGATGCTGGAAGTCCAAGATCAGGGCACCAACTCTGGAGCATTAACTCTGTGGCCTGAGGTCCCCTCCCCCCAATGACCTCACTTCCTGAAGGCCCTACCTCTTCTTAGTGTCATCTCAGGGATGGAGTTTCAACATATAAATTAGGGATGACAGAGGCATCCAGACCTTAGCAGAGTCTCTCCCTGCTGTGAATAGTTTTCTTAGCTTCCAGAACAAATAGAGGCCCTGTGTCACCTAAGGAGCAAGAACATTACTCAGAAAAGAATTGGTGAAATATTAGAAAAGCGGCAGATTTTGTTGCAGTTAAGAGAAAACACTTTCTAGATCAATCCTGATGATGGAAAGAAAGAGTCATAGTTAGCCCTGCCCCCTCTCCTGCTCTCTTTTACAGACTTCCTGTAACAACCACTCCCAAACTGTAAGGAGCCACTCCCAACCTAATGACTTTTGACAACAATCACCTTATAAGCAGTGTTGGGGTGTGAAGGTCGAGGTCCAGAATGACTCAGGGCCCCAGTAACCCCAGGTAGACAAAAGCTGGAGCTAGAACAGTGGGGAGCTGAAAGGTAGGGGCAGCCAGAGCAGACCTCTTCTGTCTCTCTTCAGGCAGCCTCTCACTTTGACTTCCTACATAGGCCAGCTTGGGTCCCCTCATAGCACAGTGGCTTTGGTGCTGGGATTACTAGATGGGATTAGTATCCATTTGTGAGTGCTCTAGGGATCAGCTAGAACTCACTTTGCTCTCTATGACATAGCCTTCCAGGTCCATAGTGCTGTTTCTGCCATACCTAGTTGGCCAGCCAGCCATGCCAGGCAAGATTGCGTCAGGTTGTAGAGGAAATTTCTAAGGTCAGTGCTTGTCTCTGAAAGAAAGAGTCTGCAAAGATATTTTAAAAGTACCTCACCTCTCTAACACAATGTTAATATATCTTATATTTTAATGTAATTATTGAGAGAGAGAGAGAGAGAGAGAGAGAGAGAGAGAGAGAGAGAGAGAGCTCTCATGTGCTGTGTCTGTGTTGGTGAAAATACCATGGCCAGGGTGCATGTGTGGAGGTCAGAGGAGAACTCTGGAGAATTTGTTCTCTCCTGCCACCTTGTGGGATCCAGGGACTGAACTCAGGTCATCAGGCTTGCACTCACATGCCTCTGTACTGGCTGAGCCATTTTATTTATTTATTTTTTTAAATTATTGTTTCATTTTAGGCTAAATGTCTGCAGCCCCTCCTTTAAAAAAAATTCTAGTTGATCAGTTGATTTAAAGAGTTAAAAATAAAAAAGCACATGCTCACTATAAGGTTCCATTGCAGGTTGGTGGATCAGGGCAGATCAGGAGTAGCACGGATCCTTTGTGAATATATCAAATGGGCCCCATTCATGTCAGACATTCTGTGGACAGTTAGTGAAGAGTGACAGAATGAACAAATGAATATATAATGAATTAGTTCACATATCTGCCATCAATCAAAGGAGCTTTTAAGCCAAATAGACTAGAAGCCAACAGAATGAATTATAACTTGGCATATTGGGTGAGGAAATGTGTTTCTAAAACATAATTAGTATAGTATTTGTTTTGTTTTATTTGTATATATAATTTAGTTTAAAGCAGTTGCATATATTCAAGTAACTGTCTGATTTGATGAGAGACACAGGGGTAGGGAATGTTTTCTGAAGAGCATTTGGAGGCTGCCTGGCAAGTGTCTGTGGTGTGCAGGAGCAGCCCACTCACTGTTAAGGAGGGAAGGCAGAAATCCTGCTAATGTTGTAGGCTTCATGGGGTTCACCATGGGCTTCATCCTTCCCTGCAAAAGTGAGGCCAGAAGTAGAGGACTAAGAAGTTATTCTTCTGAAGTGCATGGTGTCTTCAGTGATAGGACTTACCTTGCACCTCTGGGACAACCAAGGGCAATAGCAATAGTTCATAATGCTTTGGGACTCTCTTAGACAACTCACCAACAACTCAAAAGAGGGCTTCTCAGGCCTGGTGTTGGGGTGTTAGTTAGATAGTCTTTCCTGGACACAATATTTTCCCTTTAGAAAATGAGTAATTTAACTACAATACACACTTTTATTTGGGAGAAAATCCTGCCGATTTGGTCTCTGATGGAAGAATCGAGCATGCCATCTGAGTGGTGGTAGAAGGGAAATGAAAAGTGTGCAGTTGGCTGTTGTTAGAGATAACCAAGGAGAGGTAAGTTAAAGCACGTTGGCTGGTGGGTAAGCATCATCTCTGGCCATCATTGCTGGCTGTTACAGAGAAAGGACAATAATCTAGAGGAAAAAGTTACTTTAGTTGTAAAAGCCAAATTACTTTAGCTTTGGGAATTGTCACAGTTCATTCAAAGTGGAGGGACTTTACAAAAATGACGTGGCCCTGGCTATCAGAACCAGATCAAGTGTTTAGCAGGTGAGAACACAGGCAGGCAGGGCATGAAGAGTTCCTTTTCATGGTAGACGAAATTTTGCTCAGCTAGAAGAAATGCATGTGAGTAAGACCTGGAGGTTTCAAAACCACATGGGCTTCACTACTAGGGAAGGGGACCTCCCCCTAGTACCCCAGGGGGCCTCTGGGGAAGTGAAGGGTCATGGGATTGTCACAGTGACTCGGTGAAGGTGTTGCTAGCATGTCCTAGATACCAAGGAATCTGGACCCTTGTGAAGAAGCATTGCATTGCATTTTCCCCCAATATGCTAACAGCTGCTGTACAGAGAAAGGCCAGCCAGACTTGGCCCAGGAATCTCACCCTTAGGACATTGTTGTGATCCTTTAACTAATAGGAAGATTTATTGCAACCTTTTTTAATCAACAAGACAAGATATAAAAGCCCTAATCTGGTCCAATCTTACCTAATATTCCTTTTTGGGGAGGGATGAGCTTGGAACTTGGCCAGGAAGGAGATGCTGGGAGTGAGGGACACTGCCACCAGGAACTAGAACAGGTCACCTGGAAACCAGAGAAGATACAGGAGTTGTTGACAAGAAACAGGGCTCAGAGAGATTTCCAAGATATCTCTTGGCCAGGAGAAGTATGATACTGATGGTCACATAGGCTGAGGCTGAGGGAGGCCACCTGAAGGCTAAGCCTGGGGGACAGAATGGCCCTTCCGGGCTGTTAGTCACCTTCCCCTAAGATACAACCCCAAATTTTCACAAAATTGGAAGAACTCTGTCTTATGTCCTTCCTACAGCCACAGATTTCAACTCTGGTAGCATTTACCCCTCTGTATTTTAGAGTTCAGGCTTTCTGTCTTTTTTTCTTAGGGGAGCATTCTGTCTCCTGGGATTAGTGAATAATGAGCCTTGTGTGGCTGACTCAGAGATGCCCTGAAGCTCCAAGCTGTTCAGCCAGCAAAAACCCCAGATGCCCTGAGAATAGGGTGTGGGCTAATTTAGCTGACGAGTGACAGGGGCTCTGGTGTCCCGGCTGGGACCCTATGCCCAAGTCCACAAGTAAACGATACCAAAGAGTTGGCTTGGAATGCACACAGCATGTCATCGTGTAAGGCGACACAGGGCGTTTGGTTTCATCTGTCTGACAGGACCAGGCATCAGCCTGCTGCTCCAGTGTAACCGGGCACGGACGATATGATGCCTTTTATGATGAAGACCCCATAGGGCAGGTCTGCCCTCCTCTGCAAACCTTGCCACCAGTAGTCTCTTCATGATGCAAAGCAACAGGGTTCTGGAAGGGAGGGACACTCTCCTGGTGTCTAAGGCATGCAAGAACTCAAGTCCTTCCATGACCCTTTTGGGGGCACTTCTGTGAGTCCAAAACTTAAAGCATCAACAGATATCAGAGAAGCAATTGCCAAGGGCAGGTTTCTGATGACCTTGGGACAACCACTACACATTGTCCTCAAGAGTCTCCTAGCCTACTGAGAAGACAGACAGTAGAGAAAACCATCTCAATGGAGCTGAACACAAAGCTATAATACATAAATCATATAACTGCAATACAGAAAGACAGACAGACAGACAGACAGACAGACAGACACACACACACACACACACACACACACACACACACACACACACGATGGAAATATCAATTCTGTCTGGAAAGGACATGTCCCATAGTGTTTAGTTTTTGTGGAGCCAGCCAGTGAACCTAGATCCTCATGAATGCCAGGTAAGAGCTCTACTGCTGAGCTGTATCCACAGCCTCCTCCACAGGGTCTTAAAGAATGAACATAGACTAGCCACATAGGCAATTATTTGCCAAAGCCCAGGAAGAAGTCACAGTGTAGATAACAAAGGACACGGTGAGGTAATGCTTGTCCTTAAGTGCCATGGCCCCTTCACATCCACAGTTCCACATGCCTGGACTCAATTATCAGGTCAAAAAATACTTTAAAACTTGCATGTATACTGAGTAATACTGACTTTCTCCTCCTTAAATAGCATAATACAGTAACTATTTACAGTGCATTTATGCTGTATTAAACATTAAATGTAGTTTAGAGGTGATTGAAAGTCTGCGGGAAGATGTGTGTAGGTCATTTGCAAACACTACACAGTTTTACATAGGGGGTTGGAGCACCTGCAGATTTGGTATTTGTAGATTTCCTGGTGCTAACCACCTGTGCATATAGAGAACAACCCTAGCCCCGTAGTCACAGTCATAGACTGTGAGGTGGGAGGGAGCTGTAGGCGTTGGACAGTCAGGCAGTGGCCTGGTCCTGAGGGAGTTTGGTGCCCTGCTAAGCGGCTGGACACACTACCTGGAAGGCAGCAGAGTAAAGGACAGTCTCTACCAGACCCACAGCAGTGCTACAGAATGGGTCGGAAGGATTGGAAATACAGAGATTGCAATTCGCAAGGCTGGTTTTAGGAGTCACCCAGACGCCAGTCCTGTTGATGAAAGCAGGGTTAAAGTTCTGGCCATAGGTCTTTGATACCTTGAAGAGATACAAACGACAGTATCTCATGGCTAGTTGTGAAATATGTGAAGAAGAGAGAAATGGTTTGAAAATTTGGAGCCCTGAACCAGCAGCCTTTGTATCACTTGGGAACTGGTCTGAAATGAGAAGTCTTGTCATGAGACACAGAAGTCTGTGGTTTTAGCCAGGCTTCTGTGCTGTGGCATGCTCGACAGCTTGAGAACCATGGCTCTGGGCTGCTGTTTCTGACTATTGCCAGATACAGTACTATTCAAAAGATTTTTATTGGATGCATGTGGAATCCAGTAGATCTTGAGGTCACGGTGGAGTTGAGATGTGATCGCTACTGAAAACTGCGAACATTTGAACTCATAGTTCCCATCCTGCAATTGCAACATCACTCTGTAGTGTGGGTTAGGATATACACTCCCTCCCCCTTATCTAGAAACTATAATTGTTATCGGGTCTCCCTAATCACTACGGTGGCACTGTGGGACAGAACATGATGATGAAGCCTGTCCCACTTGTGCAAGCAGACAGCAGGCAAGGGTGGGTGTCTTCTGTGTAGGATAGAAATGAAGCCATACCTCTCCCCATTCTGATGATGACCCCAGAGGCTGGGAGCTCTATGGGATCTGGATTATAGGTGAATCTCAGTATTAATGCAACATATTTGAGAGAGGGAAGAGTCCACCAGAACCCCTGAGTAAGGTGCAGATGCCGGTGAGCTTCTCTGAAGAAGTGCAAGCTTCTTCATCCAGAGGTAGCCACACCCTGCTTCTGCTGTCTTTGGTTTTCTTTCCACAGCGGAGGGAGCTTTCTAGAGAAAAATCATGAGCATAGACACCAGAGGCTGCATTTGAATCATGGGAGTGTTCACAGCTGTGAGACCTCAGATACAGAATGAGATTCATCTGAGCCGCTGTGGTCACACTTCGCTTGTGTGGGCCCTGCCTGTCTTTCTTGTTCGTCATGAAGCCTTGGAAAGAATACATTCTAGGTTGACTTTGTCCTCTAATAGTTCATGTGTGGGAAACGCACTCCCTAAATTCATATGCTGGCATTCTTTGGATGTTGGGGAGGAACCAGAGGAAGGAATGCTGTGATAGGTCTATGAAGACCTTTTGCACATGACTGCACTCTTGCCTTGTGATGTTCTCTACCACACGATGAGGAAGCAAGACAGCCCTCAGCAAATGCTGGCCCTTTGACTAGGCTTCCTAGCTTCCAGAACTTCAGAAATAGTTTCTTGCTGTTTATCAACTACCCACTCTGTCCTATTCTGTCATAGCAACAAAACCAGTCTGAAACAGACTGCAAGAAGTTACTGCATATAATACACTCAGTTAATTTTCCCTTTTACTAAGCTCTCTACTAACTTATGCAGTCGCCTTTTCTCATGTGCCCAGTGCATTGCTGTGGCTCTCCTAGGTCTTGAACATTGCACTGTTGTTGGGCTGGATCTCTGCTATGTTTCCAGCCTCTGCAACTGCTCTTCCCTCTCCACCAATGATAGTCTTCTTTTCCAAGGCTAAGCTCCATGCTACCTTGTCATCTAATTAGAATCTGATGTTCCAGGTGAACCTGAGAGGCCAGAGCCTTCCAAGTGTAATTGCTTTGCTCCTTCAAGCTCCCGAAGGAGCAGAGTGAGCTCCAAGATGATCCACCTGGCAAGTAGAAGGAGATGGCTGCGGAAAGCAGGTGTATCTGAGACTTCCTCTTATGAAGCATTTCCCCCATTTACTCCACTGATGAAGATACAGGGAGTCTCAAGTGTATGACTTATGATCTGTGCTAGTTACGGGAGATATGCTAGTGAATCAGGTGGTCCTGACACTCCAGAATTCAGTAAAGGAGGGCAAATTGATAACTCTGCAAAGTTATATGAAGAGTAGGGTATTGAGGACATAAAGAATAGGGCATCTAAATCAATAGGACCAATAGAGAAGATCTATTGTGAAAGTCTGAGTCCTCAAAGATGAATAAATATGTGAGATAAGAGAGGGCCAGTTAAATGCAAGGGCAGCATTACTATCCACAGAGAGTAAGACCCAGGCATATCTGGAAACTCAGAAAACTGTAATTCTGGCCTGCTGCTTTGAATGAAATTTTCCCAGTAGGCTGGGATGTTTGGTCTCCAGTTGTCAATGCTGTTTAGGGAGGTTTAGGAGGTGTGGCCTTGCTGGAGGAAGTACGTCACTGGGGGTGGGGCTGAGTATTTATAGTCTTGCCCCACTTGCAGTTCGTGTCCTCTGGTTCATGTTTGTGGTTGCAGATGTGATCTATCCCCATGATGGACTCACATCCCCCTGGCACTGTAAACCAAAATCAATCTTTTCTCTCATCAGATGTTTTGGTCATGGTGTTTTATCACAGTAACAGAGCAGAGTGTGGCTCATATCTTTAATCCCAGCACACGGGAGTCAGAGGCAGGTGGCTCTCTGTGAGGAGGCCAGCCTGGTCTATAAAGCAAGTGCTAGGCAAGCTAGGGCTACACAGTGAGACCTTGCCAAACAAAACAAAACATAAAACATGACAGGGGAAAGTAAGTATACAGCTGACTTGTCACTTTTGGAAGAGTGTTTTAAAGAGCGAGGCTGTCACCCAGACACATGCTTTTCATTTGTAATTGTTTTCCTCTTGTTGAGACAGGTTCACAAGTAGCCCAGGCTGGCCTCCAAATTGCTACAAAACTGAGATGTCCTTGAATTTCTGGTCCTCTGGCCTCTACCACCCAAGTTCTGGGGTTGAGGCATGTGCCCCAATGCCCTGTTGACATCTGCTAATTTTATTCAGTGGGTTAGGAATCTTTAAAAGTATCTGCTGGGTAACCAGATTCAGTCAAGTGTGTAAGGCTAACCTTTCTTCAGGGTCATGTTAAGAATATCACATTAATTCCCTTGTTTAGTGCAGATCTCTGATGTAATGTGGAGGATGGGCCTGAGAAGGGCCAGACCGGAGATGGGGCACCATTTAAGATGGCTGTGATTGGATAGGGAATGCAAGTGGGGAGGAGCTGAGATTTTCCCAGAGCCCAGCTCCAGTGCTGGCAGGAAGTGTAGAGTATATCCCCTTATCTGTGGAGGGAATATTCCAAGACTCTCACAGGATGCCTGGAACCATGCATCATACTTACATATACTTATTATAGTTCTACATATACATACCCACAACAAAGTCTAATTTATAAATTAGGTTTAGTAAAAGGTTAAAATCAGCAATAATGGTCAGGTGGTGGTGGCGGTGGCACACGCCTGTAATCCCAGCACTTGGGAGGCAGAGACAGGTGGATCTCTGTGAGTTTGAGGCCAGCCTGGTCTACAGAGCAAGTTCCAGGACAGGCTCCAAAGCTACAGAGAAACCTTGTCTTGAAAAACCAAAAAAAAAAAAAAAAGAAAGAAAGAAAGAAAAGAACCCCCCCCCCAAAACCAGCAATAATGAATAGAAATTATAATAGAAAATTACAGAAATTTAATTAACCAACTTTAATAAAGTCACTTTTTTATTATTTACTATCAAGAATGTGTGCCTTTTCACTTATAAAAAGCCCTCTACAGCTTGCATGTGGCATGCCCAGATTTCTAGCAGATCACTCCTGCTCAGAGGGAGTCTCCCTGAGCACAAAGTCTATGATACTGCGACAGTAAATCTGGTAGTTTACTGACCAGTGTGAAGGCAGCACATACAGTGTGGATACACAGAACAAAGACATGATTCATATTCCAGGTGGGATGGGACTCCATGCTGTGAAATATCACTGCACCGCTTAGAACAGCAGGCAATTCAAGACTTTCTTATGCCTCGAATTTCCACTTAGCGTTTCCAGAATGTGGTTGAGGGCAGATAACTGAAACCCGGGAAAGTAAAGACTGCCAGAGAGCTGTGGGCTGCACCAGCTGGAGTGGAGGGAATGAGTCTCCGCTTCAAGGATTTTATAGGGCCGGTGGCTTCTCCGTGTCTAGCCTCTCTACCCTGTGCGGCTTCGCCCTTCCTGCTTGGCCTCATTTGCGCCTGTCAGGCATCTTTTTTTTTTTTTTTTAAACCTACATCAGTCCTTTAGGGAGGAAAGCCTTTGGCCGCACGGCTTCTCCCTATTGTTGGCTCTCAAACAACTTGAAAATTGGTAGAGAAATCCGTGCTGGCGAAAGAGCAGCTGAACGACCCTCTCCAGAGGTCAGGATGTCCTTTGTGAAACCATTCACACTGCTGCTTGCAGGACAGCGTCTCATTTCCAGGCTGTGCTGGTGCGCCATCCGTCAGCAGAGGGCAGCCTTGAGACATCAACCAAGGCGAGTTTAGGCGCGCGTCAGCCAGGAAGCAGAGCCTCAGGACGGTTGCCTGTCGGAAGCTTTAACCTTTTAAGCAATTCTCGGGGGAGCCCTTCCTGTCATGTGTGGGCTGCCCTAAAATGAGCAGGTGATAGAAATGAAATATTAAACAATTCTGTTCTGCAAAATGAAAATGAGTTGTCATTTAGCATTTTTATCAGCCGATGACACATTCTTCCAGCTTCAGAAGGATTTTGTGAAAGCGCCGAATAAATCCTAAGAACCACACGCGCGGGGGGGGGGGAGGGGGGCGCCAGCAGCGGCAGGGGTCCAAGGCGAAGGCTGAGCCTCCAGGCCAAGGGCCTGGAATCTGGGACCTGTGAAGCGGGCCAGGGATGCAGTTGTCTTGGATAAGGATGCTGAGGAAGCGGGCTCATCTCCAGCAAGGCTGTGGCCAGGCAGAGAGCTAGTCAGCTCAGAGCATATTGAAACGAGCTGGGCGTGGGGGGTGAGGTTGCTGGTCGCAGAAAGCTCCTCTGCACTGCTTCTGTTTGTTAGAAGCATCAGGAGTGATGCTGAGCGGTGGATCTTGTCTTTTGTCACATCGATGGACCTGCATCATCTCCCCTGTGGCCCCTGTGCCGGAGCAGATTCCCCTGAAGCAGCTGAAAGCTGAGCCCTGCTTCTTTCCTGCGTGGCCGGAGGGAGGGAACGAGCTTTTTGGTTTTCATTTTCTGTATTTCCACAGAGTGGCTTTCGAGACGGAAGTGTTCACTCTGGGCCCAGCCTGTCAAAAGGGTGCTTTGGAGGAACCTGAAGAGGGCAGCCACCTGAGCTACAAGAGCTGGGCGTAGGCCTTCCCTGCGAAGCTCTGGCTGCCACAGAAACATTTTTTTTTATAAATCCCAGTGCGATTTATTTCTCTACAGACAGTATTGATTTTTCTCTCTAGAAGATCGCTCCTGGGCCAGTGTAAATGAAAGCCTTCTTGGGCAATAATCATGAATACAACAAAATGCCTATAGCTGGGTGATTTGGATAGGAAGTCATGTGTTTCATGTGCCCTGCGAGAAGTGATACGTTTTGCTGGATTGGCACCTATGAAGGAAATGCTTGTAACTTGTCTAGGTGCCCAACCTGTATTTAGGAAATGCTCACCTTGATTTTTTTCTTTGAGTCAGAATAGCTAAAAATATTTCTGTTAAAATGTGTCTGAAGGGGCTCACTGCAGCCCGGGGTTATCTGGTGAGCCATGTGCCACCCTCCTCGTCACTGAGGAAACAGCCTGGGTTTGTAAAGTACAGCGGTGCTTCTTAACTGTGGTTCACAGCTTTGAACTCATTTGAACTCTTCCAGACGGGAATAATAATGTTTCAAATGGATACAAATGTATAGAAAATAAAATGCATATAAACACCTGCAGCGAATAGTCCCCCGAGTGCTAGCCTTACCTCACTTGCCTCTTGCCTTTTCTCTCCCCTTTCTTCCTTGGTCTCTCCCTTTTGTGCAGTTAAGTAATTTCACTGAGACACTGAGGTAGGAAATATCGACACCAGCGGAGCCTTGTCCTCTCTTGTATATTGATTGTATATTGATTCACTTAAGAAAGGTCAGGCAATCAAGAAAGGCATCAAACATATTTCTGTTTTTCATATTTTATTTCTGTATTTATTTGTGGGGTGGATATTGACATGTACACACACATGCACTGTGAATATGTGCATGCATATACACACAGACACACACACAGAGCAACTCACACTCTCTTTTTCTCCCCCTACAGCCTCAGATATAAACATGCAGTAATGGGTGTCATGTAGCTGGGTGCTACCCACACTTGGAAAGCTCTTTGGGAAGCCCAGGCTGTAGTGAACACTGACATACTCACCTTTGTTCTTCTATTTGTACATGGTATCAGGGTTATAGGAGACTTTGCTCACTTCCTTCCACATCTGATTTGATAATTAAAAGCAAATCTATGTGGTTCTTGCCTTCCCTCCATAGTGGCTGGAAGTCTGCTGCTGCTGCAACTTCATAGTTCAGCCACTGTGTGATTATTATTATTATTACTACTACTATTACTATTATTATTGGAGCTCACTTTCTGGAGTACTCCAGGATCTGAAGACAGTCATCTTATTTTAGTCTTTTCATTTCATTAGCCATTTTTATATGCTGGGGCTTCTCACAGGGCACATGTGTCCAGATTCTCATGGGTACAGGTCTCCTCTGGATCATAGACTTGTGTGCTCTTTCATTTCAGTTTTTGCAGTGGCCAGGACATAAGCTTGCCATGAGTAAAGGGTGCTGTGAAGAATCATTTATGGACTGAGGGTCATCACAGGAAAGAAAGGATGGGAAAAGTGCCTGTCTCCTGCCTGGCAAATGAGAGATAGTTAGGCTGCTAAGTTACTGTGCCATCTCTCTCCTCCTGCCTACAGGTTGTGTCTGGTCCTGGCCTTGTGGGAGGTATGGAACTATACAGAAGCAGCCACCTCTCTGGTCCCTCCTGCCATTTCACTTTCAAATTTTGAAAATAGAACTTGCCTGAGAGGTGAAGTAGGGGCAGATATCTAATTTTAAGCCAGGAAGGCTTGCTTCTCTCTGCATGTTTGGATCTAGCAATACTTTCACAAATCAAGTGGATTTATTGTTTAGTATAAACAGAGGCAGAGTTTTTCTGTCCTGACCGCCTGGTACCAAATGAACACACAAAAGTTTATGTTAATTACAAAATGCTTGTTCAATAGCTCAGGCCTGTTACTAACTAGCTTTTACATTTTAAGTTAACCTATATTTCTATTTATGCTTTGCTATGTGGCAATACCTTTATTAGCATGGCATGTTCATCTCCTGCTCCTTCTATATCTGGCTGGCAGCTCCTGGCTCTGTCCTTCTCCTTCCCCATCATTATTAGTTTGGTTGCCCTTCCTATATTTCCTGCTTGGCTGCTGGCCAGTTAGCATTTTATTAAACCAATTTGAGTGACAAATCTTTATAGTGTACAAGAGGATTATTCCACAGCATTTCCCCCTTTTTGTCTAGTTAAAAAGGAAGGTTTTAACTTTAACATAGTAAGGTTATATACAACAATAACAGTTATCAAGTAAGAATTACAGTTATAATATCCAGTCTATTTGGTTTGACAAAATTAGAGAAAATACTCTATCAGCTATCTTATCTTTGTGAGTCCAAGTTTTGTATCTAATTTATCTTTCATCATAACCAAAGAAAACTATAACTATCTAGTCTTCAACTCCATCAAACATCCCAGAAAGGTGAAATGTTACCTAATAACAGGGACCTCAAGCTGTCTGGACAGTCGCCCAAAGTTTCTATGCAATGTTGATATTGTGTTCCTCAATATATTGTGCACCTTAATAAACCTATCTGGGGTCAGAGAACAGAATAGCTGTTAGATAGACATAGAGACCAGAAAATGGTGGCACACACACCTTTAGTCACAGCATTCAGAGATCCATCCAGATCTCTGTGAGTTCAAAGCCACACTGGAAACAGCCAGGCATGGTGACTCACACCTTTAATCCCAGGAAGTGATGGCAGGAAGCAGAAAGGTATTTAAGACGTGAGAACCAGGATAGAGTCTGTTAAGCTTTTAGGCTTTTGAGCAGCAGTTCATTTGGATAAGGACTCAGAGGCTTCCAGTCTGAGGAAACAGGATCAGGTGAAGAATTGGCAAGGTGAGGAAAGCTGTGGCCTATTTTGTCTCTCTGATCTTTCAGCGTTTGCCCCAATATCTGGATCCAGGTTTGTTTTTATTAGTAAGACCTTCTAACAATTAGTGCTTCAGGAGGCCTTTCTTAGGCTTGGAGAATTTTTTCTGTTTCTTGCGAAGGAGTTCACAAATCCTGTGGCAGCCTAGGATAGTTCAAAGGAAAGTCTTTCTCAGTTTCTGGCTCTCAAAGTTAACTTTCCTATGAATCACGATCACAGACTCTGTCTTTCCACTTCAAAATGACAGTGTGAGGTAGGCTTCAAACCTCCAAGAAAGAGTTTCGAGTAACTCTAGTCATGGAGAGAAAGTTGATGGAAACGTGAGTTTCCTATGCCCTCACCCCTATTCCTCCTACACATAGAAAAACACCTTGGGCACTCTTCTTGTTAGAGAAGACACACTCCAACCAGGACACCAGAGATTTGTGTGCAGCATTTAGAAGAACCCCACAGCAGTCTGGTGGCATAGACCTTCATTATCAGTTACTCAGCAGAGGTAGGAGAGTTGTAAGCTCAAGGAAGGCTTGTGTCTTATGTTCCTGTTGCTGTGATAAAACACCATTACCCAATCAGCTTTTGGAGGAGAGGGTTTATTTCCCCTCACAGTTTACAGTCCATCGTCCAGGGAAGTTGGTCCAGGAACTCAAGGTAGGAATCTGGGAGCTGGAACCAGTGCAGACATCGTGGGGATGCTGCTTACTTCCTTGTTCTTAGCACCCTCTTGCAAGCTCCAAAAGAAGAGCCCATTAATTCTGAGCACTAAATTCCTCCCCCACCCCACACCATCCCCCACAAGTTTGATAGTCATGGACTTGATCGCAGCAACAGAAACCTAGTTAATTCAGCCCACCCTGTATCCTGTCTCAAAATAAAATTAAAAACAGAACTAAGAATGTACCTCAATGATAGAGTCCATGTATAATATGTGGGAGATGCAAACTTTTCAAAATGGCAAAAGAAAAAAACAACAACAACAAAAAAAGAAGAAACTCCACAGCATGGTAAAATATGTGCTGTGTTTATACTTGAGTGAGAAAAATTGTCCTTGAAGGGCCACAGCTTCAGTAGGTAGAAGGTGAGTTGTGGTCTGTGACTGTCTACAAAAGCACACATGTAATAAATGCTTTCGTTGTGAAATATAGACTTCACATACATCCTGACACCCTGTGGAACTCATTTCTGACCATCAGTATGACTGTGGGGTCATTATGGAGTCCAGAGATGAGCAATCTTAGTTTTTGAACTAGATAGACTCAACTCACATGTAAGGTTACTCTTGGGGTGACTGGATTGATTGGACCATATTCACAGGAGTCCTTACCTAACACATACTGGAACTAGAACCTCCTTTTATTGAAGTGGACCCTCTATAAGATGGAGACCCTATCAGACAACATGAAAAGAGGAAACAGAAGAGGCGTTGTAAGTGCAGGCTGGAGTTCTCAGCCTAAGACTTGAAGGGATTGTGTTTTCAGTGAAATTCTCTGAACTAGTGTGGGGAAAGCTTCAAGTGTGAGCAAGGACTTTAGACCACCATCGCACATCGGAAAACTTCACTTCGGTAGGACTTGGTAGCTGACAGGCTTTTTGCGTGTTTGAAAAGCGGTTCTATGTCTCAAAAATCAGAGGAACTCCGCTGCTGTTATCACGAGTCTAGTGCAGGTCAAAAGGGTCAGAAAGCCCGGAGAAGGGAACTGTCACCTGAGCCATGATGATGGGGCTGGTCATGGTGTACAGAGGAGTATATTCAGAAATCCAGTGTGGAAAAAAAAAAGTTCTGTTTTCAAGATATTTTACAAAGAAGGAAGGCAGGAGGAGAGGGAGAGGCAGATGTGCATGGATCCTGATGGTGTTGGAGTCAGTCCTTTCTGGACACTCTCCTTTCTGCTGTGTTCTGTGTTTTGCTTATCTTTTGAGACAGAACCTCATTGTGTGAATTTGGGGTCCTTTGTCAACATTCCTGGTGCCAGTACTCCAGGCCTCTGACCAGCTTGGTGGCCGCACTTCTCAAATGGCCACAGTAAAGAGACTGTTGCAGGTTGAGACTAAACTGAGCGGTGGGCCAAAGCACCTCTACAGTTTATTATAACCTTGGGGTTAAGGCGTATTCCATGTTTTAAATTCCTCTTTCTCTGTAGGACTCAACATGCCTCAGTGCATGGGAGCCTTATCCACAGACGCTTTGTGGATGTGGCGCTTGCAGGTCGGGGAGAGGCAGGACAGGTTCAGGACCTGTGGCTGTCACACTGCCAATGACTCTTTCTGAGGAGCTTTGAGAAACTCTTTTTACCCTTTTGTTTAGTTCACATTTTATGGATGAAACCATAAGTGTCTTCCTTGCAGACACATTTTGAGAGCTAATTAAATATTTTGCAAGTACCCCTGTGATCTACAATAAACGGCACCTAATAAAAGCTCACATAACTCAGAAGCTGGGTGTGGAGGTGCACGCCTGGAGCCATGGTGCTTAGAAGGCTAAGGCAGGAGGACTGCCATGAGCTTCAGGCCAACCTAGCCTGGGCTCCAATGAGAAACAGACCCTTCAGGGCTACAGTGTGAGACATCTCAAAACAAAATGCTGTATAATCCTGGCATTCTCTTTCACACCTGTGATGACGGTTCCCATCATAGCACTTGGCCACAAGTGTGTGTCTGTGGGTGGTGTGCATGCCTATGTGCAAAGAGAAAGAGGCACCAGAGGGGTGAGGGTGCAAGCCAAGGAACCCTGCTGATGAGGGGGAGATACTTGGAAAATGTGGCCGAGGGCCCGGCTTTCCACTTCTTCTCATCTTGGAGCCCCCAAGCTGCAGTTTGAGCAGAGAAGAACTTCCATTGCTCAGGAAATGGCAGAAATGACCAGAGTCATGGTGCTTAATCCTTCATGTGGTTGACCTAGCATTCAAATGGCTTTTGGTGGCTTAGCTGCCTCTCCACATTTCTCTCCATTGCATGCCCCCCACCTCCCCCTGGGCTAGGTGCTGCCTTTGTCCACTTTGGTGGCCCACAGTTTGTGTGGAGCACGTGGGAAGCAGGCAACGGTTCTCTTGCCAGTGAGTTGTTTCTCACTGCAGATCCAGGGCAGCGGCTCCTTGTGCTGTCATTGTGAGGCTGCGTGTAGCTGTGGCTAGGGGTCTAAGCTGGCACTGGCACGTGTTCTCTTGCCTAGGTGACACCTGCCCTCTGGGATGTCACGATTGCTCCTGCTTCTCCTGTGGTGCCACCAGAAGTCCCTTCACCACAGAGGTCCGCACAGAAGTGGCTCAGGCTGTGCCAATCAGAGGCACTCCGAAGGTTGTGTCCTGTTTCCACGTGACTCCACATTGTGTAAAACAGTGACTTTTCAGAATGTGCCTTGCCCCAAGAGACCACCTTTTACAAGCAGCATTTGACTCCATTTTGAGGATGGAGAACTTCATATGGGTGGACATGTGAAGGACACCATCCATTTGTCTGCACACAGCACAGACTGATAAATGACTTACTCCTGGGAGAAGAAAGGTCCCATACATTTTGTGGGAGAACTGAGACTATAGAGCTCGTACATATATTAAAATCGTGTCAGGAAAAGCAGGCCTGAAAACTTGGCCGGCATATAGGCAGAGGAAGAGGACAGCTCCTTCATCTGGGCCCTGTAGGGGGGAGGGCCCCTAACCGCAGGATGACAATGGCCTCATTGACCTGTTCCGTGACCTCCAGGGGTGTGCATCAGGGATGGCCAGGGACGGAACTCCAGATTGTCCCTGGAGGCTCACATCAGTTGGTCTCCTGCTGTTGGAGTAGCCCTCTTGAATTACCTGTCTGTCTTAATGTTTGCTTGTCTGGACCTGCTATCTACCTGCTTGTCTGCTTGTCAGTCAGCCGTCCATCCACACTCCCATTCATTAGCTTGGACCCAGTCCTGTACTTTGCTTTACTCCATTCCTGTAGGTCAGCTTAACTCCGTAGTCTGACTAGAAGGCTTCTCCAGCAGGTTGGCTTTGTCATCTTACCCCCTTGGACCTTCTTGAAACTCTGCCTCTTTAACCCTTTATAACCCACCCTGCCATATATATACGTGTGTGTGTGTGTGTGTGTGTGTGTGTGTGTGTGTGTACATATATATACATATATGTGTGTGTGTATATATATAAATAAATAATGTGGTATATGATGACTGCTGCCAATGAAGGTGCCTTATCTCAGGAAGTTTCTATTGTTAATAAATTCTGACATAGTAGAAAGATGTGTTTGTCTATGTTTATGTCAAGCTGACATGTAGACTTTGAGGGTGACAGCTTCTCTTTGTATGGAGGTCACTGTGCTGGAAGGATACGAATCTGGGGCTTCTAGAAGCTTTCTTTTCTGACTATCAGCAATAAGCTGCCTGCAGCAGGAGAAGGAGGCTGGTCCACAAAGGAAGTCAGAAACAAGAAACAGAGGCAGAGCCTATGGTTGATGTGAGAAGTACCCTGGGTTAGTCAAGACATAACCTCAGCTGTGAAACTCTCTGCCTTCCCAGATGGTGTTGGAGCCATTAGATAGCTGTCCCTGGAGAGAGGAACCCCAAATGGTGAAAGCATTGGTTGCTGGTGGTGGCAGGGACGAGCTCCTGAGTGCTTACGTAGATGACAGGAGGCTGGCAACAAAGCAAAGGGAAGTGAGAAGCAGCTTCTAAAGGAACACTTGGTAGCTCAGACAGATTAGAAAACAGCTACTCTGATTGGGTGGTGTGAGGCTGACCAGAAGATGCTGAGTAACTAGAGAAACTGGTCTTCAGGTCTGAAACGTCCCCCAAATGCCCATGTGCTAAGGGCATGGCCACCAGCTGTTGATGCTTTGGGGATGTATAGAACCTTTAAGAGGTGGCACCCCTTCAGAGGAAGTTAGGTCTTTGGTGTGTGCCCTTGGAGAGGCTAATGGGACTCTATGCCTTCCTCTTGAATTTAGCTGTCATAGGAAAGCATCCATCACCACCACATCCTTCACCTGCATGTGCTGTGTAGCCCATGCCCAGAACAACATAGCCAAGCAGCCACGCACTGACACCTCCAAAACTGTGAGCTTAAAAATTTTGCTTTTTAAAAACTGCTCATTTGCAGTGTTTTGTCACAGCAATGAAAAGTTGACTAGCACAGAGGAAAAGTGAGAATGATGAAACCAGTATATACAGACTAGTCCCTGAATAAGCCGGAGCTGATTGCTGCATTACCTTTGTAAAACTGATTGCAAGCTTTAGTAATTAAAAACACTGAGGCTTAATGGACGTATGTTGCACATCCATGATCCCATGGATAGAAAGAAACAGAGGCATATTTGTTCAGACATTTGTTTGTTTGAGATGGGTTCTCAGGTACCCTGGCTGGCCTTGAATTTACTGTATAGCTGAGGAGGATTATGAACTCCTGGTCCGTTCTTTTCCACCTCTTCAGTGCCAGGATTAGATGCATGTAGCACCACATCCAGAAGAGATGTGAGATGGGAGGAAAGGGCCTGGGTGACTCTCACAGGGAAAAGGGAGGGGATGAGCCCAGTTCTAGATATCCTGGGTTCGAGGCCCTCTGGTGGCTGGCCTAGGGCCTCCTGAAGTCTATTTGTTTATTGAAATCAGTAGCTTCCAGTTCCTGTGGTTTTCCCTCACCAGGGTGAGCCAGGTGAGCACAAAGCCCTTGTTGGCCAGTTTTCAGAGTTGAGATCATTAGCTTCCTATTTCATTATAGATGAGGGAACTGATTGGAGTGTCAGAATTAGAAGGATCCCTACCCTCCAGAGGACTAGGGACAGGGGCATCATGGCTACAGAGGGGCGGTTTCATCACATTCCCCTTTGTATGCCTTTCTGTTTCTTCTTTTTCTACAGACCAGTGTGGGATAGGATTGTTAACATCCTTAGTTGCTTCGGCTGAGACAACAAAGTGTCATGGACCACATGAGTTGAACTGAAAGCATTTATTTCTCAAAGTTTTGGAGACAAGTCCTTTAAACTATAAGCAGGTTGAGTAAGTCATGAGAGCTTGCTTCCCAGTTGTGGACTGCAGCTTTCTGAGGAAGGAGGAGGGATGGAGTGGGGGAAGAGGGAGAAAAGAAGGGAGGGAAGGAGGGACGGAAAGGTCTCTTTTTCCCTCTAAGGGTGCTAATTCCATTCTGAAGACATCAATCTTAAAGCCTCATCTAAATCTAATCACTCCTGTGCTTCCATAACAAAACACCACAGAACAGGTAATTATAAACAATAGGAATTTGTCTCACAATTCTGGAAGACCCAGAGAACTCAGGGTGTGTGCTGAGAGGGTGGTTCTGGTTTTACCTCAGTCCTCAGAGGCAAGAGAGTACTCAGTCCTCACATGGTGGGAAACGGGATGGCTCCACCCTTTCACCAGTGCACAAGCCAATTGTTTCCAAAAGGCTCCTGTTCCTAGTCCTGTTGCATTGGGATTATATTTCCAGGGGAATTTTGAGGCACAAACAATCTGCAGCAGCCCCCACAGACTCCACCTTCACACACAATCACACTGTGGGCAGGCCTTCTCTGATTAACTTTGGGGGATCGAGTTAATCTATACAGGTAACTGACAACACAGGATACAAGACAAACCATCCATGTTGCAGCCCTCTTCATAGTGTGAGCAATTTCAAATGAGCATTAACAAATTCAGTATTTGGACTATCCCAGAAAAGCCCCTGAAAGGTTTGTAGACAGGTTTGCAGTTCAGAATTGCCGGGTTGGATGTTCAAATGTGAATTTCTGATCCCAAATCAAGGAGCCACAATTAAAATGTAAAAACTCAGTGTGTGCAGAAAAGCAGTCCCAGTGCTGTGTCAATGGCTGTCTTCAGAGGACTCCTGACAATATTTGAAAGCCAGGTGAAGGAAATGGCTCTCCCAGATGGTGGCTGCATGTGAGGCATTTCTCCAGGGTCAGAGGTGTGAGGAAAATCAGAAGTGCTGTTTGGTTGAGTTTGGGCAGCTGGTGAGGTAGACGGAAAAATAAAATCTGTACTTAGCAGGAAGAAAAGCAAACAGAAGAACAGGTTTGCCACAATGGAGAAACTGGGAGCCTGGGCCAAGATGCTGCAGGTGCTCAGAGCTCCCAGCAGCCCTTGTGAAGGTGCCCCGTGGCCTTGGGGCTTTGGAAAAAGCCTGGGGTTGCCTGGAAACTGAGCTGCCTGCTGCATTCATCATCCATCTGTCCCTGTAATTCGATGGTTTCATAGCTTGTCTGTGATTCGGGTTACTCTCAAGGATAGTGGGAGGAGGGATGCATTCGGGCCACCTGGCGGGGCTCCTGACCGGTCCTACAAAACTGCACCAATACCTGTGAGAAGGGTCACAGAAGACGCAGAACTAGAGCTTTGTAGCCATTTCAGAAGTCTGTCTTTTTTCCTTTCTTTTCTCCTGGGAGCCAGAAAACAAATCTGTAAATCCAATGCAACTTTCTTCTTCCCACAAGGAAAAGAAAGCCAAAAAGGCAAAGGGAGCGCAGGGGCCCCGAGTGCAGGGACCCCCGAGCGCAGGGGCCCAGGTTCGCTTCTGTGTTTTCTGCTCTTCCCCACAGTTGGGAATTTCCTCCTTTTGGTGGTCGACTTTGCTGATGATATTAACATGAAACCACAGTTGAGTTTTGTTTTTTTATATTTTTGTTTCAGATAGACGGAAATTGATTTTGTCTGCTCTGCGTGACGATAAAATGGAAGAGGTACTCTTCAGCCACAAAATCAAATTCACTGGAGGTAACACATTTTCAAAAATGTTCCAATTTAAACAGGCCTGCCTTAAACGTGTAGCTCTGCGGCTTTTGGAGATGCTCTGTCATTTTTTGCAGAAGAGGTAAAGAGGAGGGGACACCTGTGCTTTAACTTGTGGTTTGATCTGGGTAAAGGATGTGGAGGAAGGAGGACCCAAGGCCAGAGTCCAGAGTTTGCTTGGGAGTCCAGAATGCAGGATCCCAGCAAACCTGCAAGTCTGACAGTCCCTTGATTTCGCTCCACAGCTGTGAACAAGCTCTCCCTGTGGTTGCTGGGGGCTGTCCTTCATCCCCTCCAGGGCCCTCTTTTCTGGATGGCTGTGAGAACTCAGGAACTCTTTCTTTAAGAACTGTGATAACCATAGCACTGTGAAGTCCTGGCACAGCGTCAGTGCCCAACGAATCTTAGATGTCTTTGTTCACCTTCTCCTTGGAAAGTCAGTTGTGGAAGAAGAAGAAGGAATGCAGAAACCAGAGAAAGTGTGGGCCATCCAGTCCAGCTCATGAGAATTATTCTTCAAGCCATTAACAGTGCCTGGCTCCCCGCCCCTTTCTCCATGTATGTTAACAATGCCTGGCTCCCCCCTTCTCAGTGTATGTTAACAGTGCCTGGCTACTCCTCCCACCTTCTCGGTGTATGTTAACAGTGCCTGGCTCCCCTCTCCCCCTTCTCGGTGTAAGAGTGTGTTTGTATGTATTGCATTTGCTTCACACACAACATTGCTCAAGTACCTTGAAGGCTTGAGAACCTCAGGCTGGGCAGGATCACTCAGAAGCTGTCAGAAATGCAAATAGGTTTTGTACAACCCTTCCTTGGAGTAGTACTTCTGACTAGGTAGGTATTATGGAGTGCCACTTCAGAAAACCTCCAGATCTTCTGGAAAGATGCACACCGCACTGATGCCTCATCTTGGTCACTTGCAGTGGCTGCGGGAACTATCTTTCCATTGCAGGACTCTCTGCTGTGGTGAATCCCCCACAGTAAAACTAACTTACATATAGTCCTCCTGTCTCCCAGTCCTCCAAACTATCGCTCAGTCCTGGCACATCTGAAGGTGACACTGGGAAGATCCTCCTCCCTCAGTGACACACTCTCAAGCTCGAGGACAGGCCTCTCAGTGCCCCCCCCCCCCCACATGGCTTATATGATTATCCTGAAACATGAACTTAATGTTCCCATCTTAGAATGAGGCTTTCAATCCATGGGCTGGGGGCATCCTAACCCTCAGTCTCCTGGACTCCAGAGAAACACCTCACCCTGCAAGCCATGTGGCCTGGGTTGACATGACCCACCCAGACACCAGATGGGGGCATCCTCACCCCCAGCCCCTGATCAGATTCCAGACAAATCCCCCACTCAGGGCCATGCAGCCTAACACACCAACCAGGAGCCTTTTGTGCCCAGAGACCGGGCACTATGGTGATCTCTTTGTGATGATGTGATGAGGAAACATGGTTCAGCACATCATCAGGGCTACCCGAGTGTGACAAGGAGACCTCTTTGCATGGCTGGGGCTGTCCGCTCCAGGCTAGGCTGTGGGTTAGAGGGGGAGGACATGGGCCTACCTTGTAGTACTGGCCAGATGGATAATATTGGCATGAGCAGAGGTTATGGTATGGTGGTACATGGGAGGAAGAGAGAGAGAGAGAGAGAGAGAGAGAGAGAGAGAGAGAATGGTTCAGGTCCTTTGGACAGAGATGAGATCTGAAGAGATGAGAGAGGAAGGGAATGGGCTGAGATGGTGAGTTGAACACTTGATTAGCAACACACGGAAAAGCTTGCCCTGCTCTTTGTCTAGGGAGCACAGCAGAGATCACCCTGTTGATGAGAGTGAGAGCACAGGTGAGCCAACCCTGAGAAACTGACTGTGGGAGACCTAGCCCCACCCCTCATCTCCCACATGCTGGCATGGGCTAGGGAGGGATGCCCTCGCTCCCTAGCCCATGCCATGATGAATGCTCATCAATGTCTAAGGCAGGCGGGAGAGTTGACCCTGAGGTAACAAGAATGGGAGAGCTGCCCCTGCCCCCACAACTTGTAACACTGGAGAGAGCAGGTCCTGCACTTGCCAAGGCAGCATAATATAGCCTTTTAGTGGAGGTGTGGGGGAGCAGCGCCTAAGTTGAGAGCATGGAAGAGATGGTCCCATTTCTCACCTGTCTTGTGGCAGCATGACCTGTGGCAGCTGGGAGAGCTGACCCTGTGATCATAAGAGTGGGGGAACCATCCCTGACCCCCACCGGCTGTAATACCCGGCAGAGCAGGCCCTGCACCTTGCCAGGGAAGCACAATAGAGCTCACCTTGTTAGCACAAGTCTAGGTGAGCCAGCCCTGAAATTATGAGCATGAAAGAGCTGTCCCCGTTACCCATCTGTCTTGTGGTGGCATGGGAGAGTGGCCTCCCCCCCCCCCACACCGCCATCAACATCTGTGGCAAATGGGAGAGTTGGCCCTGTGATCATTAGAGTTGGAGGTACAGGTGTGGGTAAGCCGAAGTTGTAAGCATGGGAGAACTGTCCTCATTTCACATCTGGTGGACCAACCCAAAGCTGCCCAGGCCCAGACCCAAGGATATGACCTGGCTCGCCCCATCATCCACCCCATCTATGATCTGCTGGAGCACATGAAGGAACCTGACCCAAGAGGCAGGATATCCACAACACAGGTAACAACATGATATCCTGGTGGCTTTCCCTATTTTCCTGACCTCTCTAAGGCTTTCATCCCTCTATTTGGCTCCTTTTATTTAATAAGACCATTTAGAAATTCATCTACACTCTCTGATGACGCTGAAGTATGCACCAATCTATGAGCATAGTGGAACATTATTAGGCATCATGACATTGACTTTTTTTTTTTTTTTTTTTTTTGTCACCACAGAGATTTCACTCAGTAATGGATGGAAACAGATGCAGACCCACAGCCAAATATTAGGCCAATCTTGGGGAATCCTGATGAGGAGAGGGGAGAAGGATTGTGGGAGCCAGAGGGGTCAAGGACACCACAAGAAAACCCACACAATCAAGTAACCCGGTCTCATAGGTGCTCACAGAGTCTAAACCAACAATCAGGGCGCCTGCATGGGACTGATCTAGCCCTCTGCATATATGTGACAGTTGGGCAGCTTGGTCTTCTTTCATGACTCAGTGGGAGCGGAGGGGACTGTCTCTACCTCTTTTACTGACTTTTGAGAACCTAGTCCTCACATTGGGCTGCCTTGCCCAGCCTTATACAAGGGGAAGCGTTACTTCTGCTGCAACCTGATATGCCAGGCTTTGTTGATATCCCCAGAGGCCTGCCTCTTTCTGAACAGAAACAGAGGAGGACTGGATAGGGGCGGCTGAGAGGAGGTCGGGGGAGGGAACAGAAAAAGAGGTGGGAGGGGAGGCTGCAGTTGGGATGTAAAATAAATAAATAAATAAATTTAACGAAAAGTAGTAAGATGGCAAAGCCACTCACTGGTCTCAACATAGGGTCATCTTATTATAAGACACATATTTCCTGTACAGGACATAGGTCCCACAAATCACTAGAGAACAGATATGGATAAATTAAGCTGTCAAAATAAAAAAGTGAATTAAAAACAGTATAAAATTGATACAGGAAAGGTAAAGATTGGAAAAATAACCCACAACCCCCATAGTGACAAATGTTTGGCACCTGGAGTACAAACAATTACAATGTAACAATAAAACAGAACAACAACAATGGGCAGATGACTCCAAGGCTTCAGGGAAGGGAGTGTGCAGCAGCAGGCACATGGCAGGCCACACAGTGTCCTTCAGGAAAGCCACATGGTAGACCCCACACATGCTCTAGCTCTGCGTGGCTACACCAGAGAACGCTGGGCGCCCGGCATTCTTGCTATGGGGACCACGAGCTAAGCACTTTCCTTTTTCCCAATCTTCTTCCTCCTCCCCATCCTCCTCCTTCTCCACTTCTTGTTTGTTGGCTTGTATGCTTTTATGAGAAAGGGTCCCTTTATGGAGCTCAGCCTGACCTGAAACTCACAAAATCATTCTCCTTCTGAATGCTAGGATTGCAAGCATGAGCCGATGCACTTGGCATGCTTAGCACATTGCTAAAACAATGTTTAACACAACACGTGTCTAACCTGTGATCTAAATGTTTATCTGAAAGGAAGGAAAATAGACTGTCTGTAGCAGCTTTATACAGAGTCCCCAACCCAAAACGTGTGTGCTCGTCAGCGGAATGAATAAAGAACTGTACAGAATTGAAAGACCCCCACTGGAGATCTTCCCTCAGGAGAGACCCCGAACCCAAGGAACACTCCGAAACCACGGATCAGATGCAAACAGCAAGAGGGTTTATTTAAATGCACAGGCACCTGGGGCGACAAAGTCTCTCGGAAGACTTGCGCGCCTTCCCAGGGTAAAGGGGACTTTTTATAGGATCCCAGGGGCAGAGGCGCGGTTACAGAAGCGAGATGCATAGTTACAGGGTTCCCATTGGTTGATTCAAATAAGGCCAGGGTGAACTTGGGGACATATCTTTAATTTTTAGAAATGTGCTGTGTGTGGCTGACCTGGCCTTGTCTAGGGTACAGTGGCTATTTTCCAAGCCCAACTGTTTATTCCCCAAGGCCAGGTGTTCGACATATCCTGTTTTGACTCAAGGTTCCTCTCCCAAGGCCGGGTGTTCTACCATAGTTATCTCTCCCAAGGCCGGGTGGCCGACCATATTATGAACTCCTGTTTTTCTAGTACTTGCCTTGCAGAATGGCGTTTCTTAGGCTAAGTTACTGGGACTGGGGGGGGGGGGGCATTTCAGAATGAAATGTTAGTTACCAACGAAAAGGGACAAACTGTTCATCTCAAAGGCAGCTGAAGCCTGGCCTGGTGGTCCTGGTCTGTAATCTGATACTTAGGATGCTGAAGCAGAAGGATCACAAGTTCAAAGTCAGCCTGGATGACTTAAGGATCTCTGTAGAGAGCTGCGTGTAGCCGCACCCTAAAGATGGCTCTGGCTTCTACCCTCTGCCTTCCCGATGGCAAACACTCTTTATGGTAAACAGCTCCTTATTTGGCTATGGCTGGATTCGTGTGCTGCTGGCATATGCGTGGACCTGTGGACAGTGCCCACGTGGCTGCTTGGGGTTGGCAGCCCAGACCTACTTAGGTGCTGGGAGAGGCTTGCCCCAGGCGAGAGAGAAAGACAATGCAATTAATCAAAGGTCTGAATAAACTGTGTTAAGAAGGATCCCGGTATCGCGTCTTCCTTGCTGGTCGAGGCGGGCGCGACAGATCTCTGGTCCCATGAAAGTGAATGGTCCCAATCAAAAGTGAAGAGGGGTGAGGCTGTCGGTCAGAGCTGAAGTGCTTGCCCAGAGTGTGGCAACCCCCAGAGCTCTAGGGTTAGTCCTCAGTACAACCAAGCAGTCAATCAACACCTAAGGAACCACAACAAAAACAAACACACAAACAAAAACAAAAAAGAAAGAAGCAAAAATTATGCCAAGTGAAGGAAACTGAATTTCTCATTCTTCTTTATACTGGTAATTCCACCTATGTAACATTCTACCTGAGAAGAGATTGCCTCTGTGATGGAAAGCAGGTCAGGGGTGGGGTGACAAGGAGCAAGCGGAGGGGGCCGGGACTCCAGGGCGATGGGTGTGCTGCACGCTCTCATAAGCGCTTGTTAAGACCCAGAAGACTTGAGATACGAGCCTTCTGTGAGTAAGTTCAGCTTCAGTAAAAGGACAATAAAAAGCCTGGCAGAAGGAAGCCAAAAAGGCCATTGTTAGTAAAAGAGTGCGTTTGACGTGCTTCTGCAGAAGGCTGTGTACACAGGAGTGTAGACAGATGGCCTGGCTACAAGGCAGCGAGAAGTCAGATGGGTTTTGTCAGGGATAAGCAAAGATACAGCACGGCCATGTGAAATAGATTTGGAAGAAAGAGTGATGATGTTGTCTTGATCTGTGTCAGGTTGCTATAATAAAACACAGGAGGCTGTGCAACTTATAAAAGGCTTGTGTGACATGATTCTGGTGGCCGGAGGTTGTAAATGGCAAACACTGGCATGCTGGTTTATCAGTGCCCTCCGGATACATCGCACTAAGTTAGGAAAGTGGATGGGCACGAAGTGAAAGCAGAGGCAGCCAAAGTGTAGGGTGGTGAAACGTTAAACAGCCCCTCATGGGAACTAACCCATTCCCGTAACAGCTACATGGGTCCATTTGCAGAAGACTGTACCTTCTAATGGGCTCTCTTCTAAAGGTTCCACCAAGCCAACACTGCCACACTGAGGATCAAACTTCCAACACATGAGACCTTTGAAAAGATAAGCTGGTATAGGGGACAGATAGATACACTCTGTATTCCACAGTATAAGAGCATGTTTGTACATTTTGTAAAGCACAAACATTTTGTTTGTGATGAATTAGCTTTTGTGTGGGAGTGTGTGGGGGTGGTGTGTGTGGTGTGGCTGCATGTGCCAGTGTGTGCACAGGTAGAGGCCACAGGTTCATGTTGGCTGTCCTCTATTGAGCTCCATGTTAGAATTATTTCTTATACAGGGTCTCTAATTGACCCAGAACTCATTGATGGCCAGACTAGCTAGTCAGTGAGCCCCTGGCATCCTCCTGTCTCTGCTTCCTAGAACTGGAATTGCAGGCTTGTTCTGCCACACTTGCTTGGCCTTTTCACATGGGTTCCAGGGATCTGAACTCAGGTTTTCTTCTTGTGTAGCAAGCACTTTCCCCACAGGGCCATCTTCTCAGCCCCCAAGTTAACCTCTGATCTAGAATAATCCAAATGGGGACCCAGGAGGAACACAGAGTACAATAGCCTTGGTCTATGGAAGAGTCCTCTACACAGAGAGGAGGGAGATGGTGTGTGTGTGTGTGTGTGTGTGTGTGTGTGTGTGTGTGTGTGTGTGTGTGTGTGTGTGTGTGTGTGTGTGTGTGTGTGTGTGTGTGTGTGTGTGTGTGTGTGTGTGTGTGTGTTGGTGGGGGGGGGGGGGAGGGACCAGAGGGCTAAGCCTGAAGCTTGTATTGGCTGACATCCTTTGCTTCCTCTTCTGATGCAATCTGCTGGCTGAAGATGACAGGGTTCAACACAGAAAACACAGGTCTGCCTCCAAAGGGAAGGAGTTCAGTAGAGAGCCAAATGAGAATGATCATGGCCTGGGGACACAGATTCAGATTGTCCCAGTCCTGTGTTCTGGATGGTGACAGACTCATGAGATCTTTACAGTAACAGAACAGGAAAAAAAATTGTAAATCTAGGCTGCTTTCAAACATACTTGTGGAAGCATCAGGTAGGGGCTACAGTGAGGCTGGGAAACCTCTGTTAAGGGCTTTAGATATTACCTGATGACACGCTTAGCCTTTGGGTTGGTGGAAGCTAAGGGTCTCTGTTCATTCCAAAAGGATTTGCTGACAGGCTCAATGTTAGTTCACACAGGGGGGTGAGCAAACATGGAGTCAAGGGGACCAAAGAGAGCCATGACAACGCTGCCTCCCAACTTGTAACTTTCCCACTCTATCTCTATCCAACTGCCCTTGTTGAAGCATTTTTGTGTGAAAGTTCAGTTCACAGTGATAAGACATAGTTTAAGGATATTCACTTATTGCCTTCTTAGACGGAGAGCTGTCTAAATAAATGACAGCTATAACATTCAGCTCCTTTGTCTGCTCATTGACTTCTGTGACAGGTAGCAGGGACAGAACTCTGCTTCCAAAGCTGCATCAAATCCATGTCAGATGATGAGAACAATGCAGGGGCATTCAATAGTGTATGAATATGTGCTGATAATAAAAGCCATTGCTTTGTGTTCCTAGGTGATGCTTGCAATTGAATGGTTGAGCAGAACTATTTACCTGGGCGAGTGAATGCTCTGCAGGGCCACTGCTCCTTAATCTACCTTACCTGCCTTTAACTCCTCTTACTTTGCTAGTTCTGGGCCTGGGGTGGTTAATTCCAAGCTGCAAGGACATAACAAGGGAGGTATTACTGGCAAACAATGCTGAAATTGACTCTGCTACAGCGAAGCCGCTGCAAGGATGGTTGAGGGGGAGTGACTCCTCCCTGGTGAGCAGATTTGGACAATGGCTTGTTGTCTCCATTAGCCAAATTGCATTTGAACCAGAGAAAAGCACTTTTATTTCCTCAGCCTCCAGAACCATTGAGTCCTTCCCACCAGGTCACTTCCTGTCCAGGCACCCTGGCCATTTGTCGGGAATGAAATAGCTTGCTGAGAATATGAAATGGCGGCAGTCCAGGCACAGGCCTAAATCAATTAGAGAAAAATCAGGCCCTCATGCTTTTGATTTATTGCCTGGAGGACAGACAATGGCTGATGTGACATGCCTCTGGGATTTTGTCTATGCCCAACAGAAAGTGAGCTATGTCCACAGCAAAACCCAGAGGACACCAGAATGCAGACACATGAAACCTTTGTCCTCATTCAGTGTGAGTTCTGGGTCATCAGGGAACCCCTTGCTTTCCTGTGCCTTCTTAGAGATTTTGTGGGAACATTGCTTGTCCTTGCTCTCCACAGACCCCAGGACTGGCTGGCCTTCCTGAGGATGAACTTTTGATGCTTGAGCGGGACAAGGGCAGCACATTTCCATTTCTTCTCCAGTCATCTGGGCTGCTTCATAGAAAGAGCAGAAGACAGACAGCCTCAGACTGAGCCTGAAGGATTCTGTTTGAGTGACTTCTCGGCTCAGCTGGATTTTAGCCTTCACTTTTATATTGATGACAGTATCTCCAGAATTGCTATCAATAGTAATCAGCCATTTAACTGACAGTGACAGCATCTAGTTTGTGGGAAGAGAATGCATTGTTCTCTTTTAGCTTTATTTTCCCATTGTGATTCCTTACCCTGTGAAGGAATCCACATTTAGTCAACAAACAAAATAACCCACACCACTAAACAAAAACAACTCTATTAGGACCCTCCTGGCAGCCTGCCAAGGAGAACAGCCCAGGAGAGCTTTGCAGACTTGATCCCAGGAGCATTAGCAACAGGGCGAAGAGGGAGAAGCCTGTATTTCTACTCTCAGTGTCTCTGAGTATCAGTCTACTTTCCCAAGGACTGTGCTTCTGAATCATCTCCCGACCCCCCGCCACTCTCTCTTCCCCTCAGGGGAGTTAGACACCATGCACACGAGACAGAAACAAATGTCCTTCTTAGCGGACATTTGATTAGGAGATAGAGTATAGTAAAATATCCATACTAAGCGAGGTGGCAACTGCTGTCAAAGTGTCAATGCTGTTTTATAGACACAGAAAAAAAGTCCCCAAATTTCATATCAAACCACAAAAGACCCAGAATTTCCAACTCAAAATATGAAGGAAAAAAACAAAAACAAAAACAAAAACAAAAACAAAACGAAGCCAGACAACAACACAAAGGCTGGAGACATCTCAGTCTCTGCTTTCAATATTCATCAGGATACTATAGTAACCCAAACAGTGAGGTGCTGGACAAAAACGTATCAATGAACAAAATACAAAGCACGGAAATAAACCTGCATGTTGCTGGTCATGGTGCAAAGCACACACAACGGTACAGGAAGAAGAAGAGTGAAAAGTCAGTGGTGGCTGGAAGGTGACATCCTTGTGAAGAAGAAGGAAACTGGACCCATGTCTTATACCCACTAGCATCAACTCCAGTGGTGGAAGAGGTAAGTGAAGACCAGCCATTGAGAAGAGCTTAGAAGAAAGTACAGGGAAACTGTTCTTGATACTGGTCTGAGCAGTGCTTTGACTAGGAAAACTACTTCTTTCACAGATAAGCAAGAGAGGAACACATGAGAGAGTTTCAAACGGAAATGTTTCTGTACAGCAAAGGAGACAGTGTATGTAATGAAGAGACGCCTTGCTGGGGTACTTGTAAGCCATCTGTCTGAGAGTAGGTCATTTCAAAAGTGTGTGAAGATCTCAACTCAATAGTAAGAAAAAAAACTTGATTAAAAGAGCACAAAGGACCTCATTCGACATTCTTCCAAAGGGACATTTTAAAGACACTGCCAGTGGTATCCAGTATTACTAATTCTCAGGGAGTACACATCTCTAGATACCTCACATAGATGGCTGTCATCAAAACCGAAACAAGTCTTGGGGAGGGTGTGGAGAGGAGCCCTGTGCATTGTTGGAAGCAGTTTCCTCAAGAACTTAGAATTGGAACTACCATATAATCAAACAATCAGAGACTAGGAAATCAGCACCTTGAAGAAATAGCTAGTCCTGCATTTTCTTGGCAGCATTGTTTACAAAGATGTGGGATCAATATAAGTGTTCACCAAGAAATGAATCAGTCAAGATGTGCTAGATTACAAAATGGAAACTCATTCTGCCTTAAAAGAAGGCTTTTCTGTCATTTTTGTTTGCTAAAATTTTAAGATATACATTTTTATCATTTTAAATTGTGTGTGTGTGTGTAGGGGTATCTGCATGTAAGTGCAGGTGCTTGTGAAGGTCAGAAGTATTGGTTCCTCTGGAGCTGGAGTTATAGGTGGTTGTAAGCCACTCAGTGTAGGTGATAAGAATCAAACAGGTTTTTTGCAAGAGAAGTGTGTGCTCTTAACTGCTGAGGCCTCTCTCCAGCCCCCAATTAAGTCAGCTAATAACACAGATGAACTTCAAGAAATTTATGTCAAGAGAAATAAGATAGGTACCCAAAGACAAATATTGCATGATCTTTCTTACTCATATGTAGAAGCTAAAAGAACCATAAACCATAGAATGAGAGAGTAGGGTGTGTTGTTAGATGCTTGGGATAGAGGAGCGATGGGTGCTGGGGACATGCCAGCTAAAGAGTGTGGACTTTCAGTTATTGAAGATGAAGTCTGGAAGGCAATGTCCAGCATGGTGGTGATAAGTAATTGTACTGAACTGTGTGTTAGAGGTTCCCCGAGAGGCCAGACTAGACGCAGTGTTTGCACACTGACGTGCTTGGGTGACAGGTGATATGTAATTCACCTGATGGTGGCCAGCATTTCACATTGTATACACACACCAGAACATCAGTTTGTGCAACTGAAAAAGAGAAAGTCTAGTTTGTCCGTTACTCATCAAGTCCTGACAAGTCCTGAATGAAAAGAGAATTTTTATAGTCAAAATATTTTTGATTGAAATAGAAGAGAAAGGAAATGAAGGAAGCAAGGGAGGAGAGGAGGGAGAAGAAGAAAAGAGGGAGGGAGGGAGGAAAAAAGAAGGAAAGAAAAAGGGAAGGGATTGGATGGAGGAAACACTGATGAAATCTTCCAATAACAGCAAGTACTTATTGAGTTTCCTTCATGAGGACTTCTAAGTGTTTAGTAATGCTGTCCCTCATGCTTCTTAATATTGCCTGGGCTATTGCCATCGTCATTGTTTTGATAGCTTTATTGAAGTATAATTAACACACAACAAACTGCACCCACAAAGAGTGCATTTGTAAATTTTGATGTGTGTATACACCTGTGAAATAGCCCTACAATCAAGATAATGAGCGCGCCCCTGGTCTCGCAGCAGCTATTATTATTCACATCACTTTCACAGGTAACACAGTTGCTTTCCTTTGGTTGCTGTTAAACAGATGCTAAAGAAGGGAGGGTGGGCAGGGCCTGAAGCAGCTTTTCCACAGCAGCCAGTGCCTGTGTGGTAGTCTGTGCTTCTGTCTGCCTGTCTGGCTGGCTGTCTCCTCCACCCTCCCTACTTCCGGCTTCTCGTTCATGTAACTGGCCACCCACTGTATGTTATCTTACTCAGAACTGCTCTCCCAAGCCCACACAGAGAACCAGCATCGACTGCTACAAGAGTATGTTTGACAACTTAGTCTCACAAGCTCTTTATATGGTGCTGGACAGAATCAATGGGACCTAGAAACTTGGCTTTGCATGCATGCTGAGCCAGGTTAGAACCCTAGTCCTCAGATCTACTGTGTGACCCCAGGCAAACCAAGCCTCCTCTCCAAGCCATGGCATCTTTGCTGGCCGAAGGATGTGAATTTCATGGTACAATCTGTTTAGCATGACATTTGACAACAGCCATTGCTCAGAAAGTAGCTATGACAATTAAATGCATCCAAGCAATTTTGCAAAATGGTATATCTCCACAAATGATTTTTTTTCTCCTTCAAGAGAAGAACTGTTTCTTTTCTCTCTGTGTGTGGTGGTGCACATTTGTGTACATGGGCATGTATCTGTAGCATGAATCTTAAATGGTCTTATTAATAAAAACAAACCCAGGGCCTGGTATTGGGGTGAATGCTGGAAGATCAGAGAAGCAGAACAAGCCACAGCTACCTCACCTCACCAGTTCCTCAGCTGATCTTGTTTCCTCAGACTGGAAGCCTCTGTGTCCTCATCCAAATGTATCTCAGCTGAACTGTTGTTCAAAAGCCTAAAAGCTTAATCAGCTCTAGTTCCTCGTCCTCACACCTTAAATACACTTCTGCTTCCTGCCATCACTTCGTGGGATTAAAGGCGTGAGTCACAATGCCTGGTCATTTCCAGTGTGGCTTTAAACTCACAGAGATCCACATGGATCTCTGCCTCCCAAGTGATAGGATTAAAGGTGTGTGTGCCACCATTTTCTGGCCTCTATACCTAGTGGCTGTTCTGTTCTCTGACCCCAAATAAGTTTATTAGGGTGCACAATATTTTGGGGAACACAATACCACCACAGCATCTGTGTCGGTACAAGTTTTGAGGCTGGAGGTCAGTATCAAGTATTCCTCTGTTGATTACCATCTCCTATTTGAGATGGCCTCTCTAAGTGGAGCTGGAGCTCACTGACTCTGGCCAGATGCAGGGATCTGTCTGTCTCCACTTTCCCCGGCCTGGGATTGCATGCATGCTCAACTTTTATGTGGGTACCAGGGATCCAAACTGAAGTCCCTGTGCCTACACTTTACCTCCGAGCCATTCAAGCTGTTAACTACAGAAGTGGGTATACATACAAGAGCACATCCCGATTTTCTACTCAATGTAATGTTGTTGATCAATAAAACTGCAATGTTGTTGGAAAGGAGTAGAGAAAGTCAGAAATGGGCAGCAACTTCCATAATTTATCTCTTTACTAGTTTTAATTTTTGAACAAAATGTTACTCTTCAGACATTAGTTGTTTGGACAAAGAGAGAAAATGGGCAGCACACCACTCAGAGTGATGATTATGGCCTCCTATTAGGCCTATTTCACTCATTTCCAGGGTCATGGCTACATTTCAGCAGAACACAGTCATCACTGAGCAGATCCACAGGAAATTTTAAAAAGTAAATATCTGGGTTCTGTGTTCAATACAAAAATCACATTAATGAGTTATTACTGAGATAAATAGTGAATTTGAATGTTGAAGAGACCAGCAGGTCAATAATGGAGAGCAATTAATCAGCATAAAACATGCATTGGATAAGAGCTAACTTAAACGGATTCCCTCCTTTTCTCCCTTCCCTCACCCCTTCCTTCTTTTATTCTATTCTTCCATGCAAGTGAGAAATAATCACAGCCAGGGTTACTCATCCCTTTGGGATATAATGGAAATGCCGTCTTGGAAGTCTTGGTTCTGGAGACATGTTCCAGGCAGTGGGTAGAATGTAAATAGCCAGACTTTGGAAACCTGGTCAGTTGCCATCTGTTCAATAAGAGGGCAGGTTTTGTAATGTGCCTTAAATGCCAGCTGCTCTTGAAGTGTCCCAGGTACTCCCCAGAGACAGGTAGGTGCCATTTCTTCTGTTTTCAAAGAAGCATGCTGGGGAGTATGCACTGTACTAGACCCTGAGTGCACAAAAGGGTAAAGCCACATTCTGTGTTCTTCCAGAGCTATAACACACGGACTAGCACAACTCCACATACCCATACAGATAAAGAATAGTGTGTAGCTGATGGTAAGCACCACGTGAGTGCCGGGAGGAAGGAGCACTTTTGTAAAGGAGCACTTATTTGAGTTGCTGTCAGGTTGCTGTGGCATGGAGGTTGATCAAAATTCATCACAAGAAGTTGGTTTTGAGCTGGGCCTAGGGTGGGGTTGCAGCTGCCAATCATGCAGGGAAGGCTGATAGGAGACACAAGGAGAATGAAAAACCTTTACACCCAAGTTCTCGCTGACCACATCTGCTCTGTCATCTGGTCTTTCCAAACCACACCCATTCCAGGAAGGAATGCCAGGTTGCACTCTTGTTCTGACTTTATGTATTTTTTAATTTATAAAAATATAAAAAGATTTAGAAAAGTACCCCTATGTTCTAAGAGACTGGAACTTTTGCTGGACCTCATAGCTGGAGTTAATAATACACCCTGAGGTCTTTTAGGACTCAAGACTGTTCCCCTCCTGTGTACTTAGCCCATTTGCTTAACTTGCCTTTAAGAGGACAATATAACAGCCAACCTCCCTTGCCTTGGATTTCCCATGTAATCAACTTTTACAGTCTAAGCTAATGCACACCTGTGATCTTAAGTTATGTGATCTTCACCCTGGCCTACATAACACATGCATGTTCTTTTATTTTTTTTCTTTCTCTTTTCTTTTTCTTTCTTTTCTTTCTTTCTTTCTTTCTTTCTTTCTTTCTTTCTTTCTTTCTTTCTTTCTTTTTTTTTTTTAAGATTTATTTATTTATTATGTATACAGCATGTATGACTCCAGGCCAGAAGAGGGCACCAGCTCTCATTACAGATGGTTGTGAGCCACCATGTGGTTGCTGGGAATTGAACTCAGAACCTCCGGGAGAGCAGTCAATGCTCTTAACCTCTGAGCCATCTCTCCAGCCCCATGCATGCATGTTCTAATCATTTACGGAAAGCAGCAAAAATAGAGGTTAAAGCAATCTTATAAAATGAACCTCCCATAATTGGTGAACACACTATTTGGATATTGGCTGGTAAAAAATGACGTTTGTTATTTGGGTCAGTTTGGGTCACTGAGTTAATTTCTTGTAAAACTCGGTTGAAGATTTCTGTAAAGTATCCCGTTCCTTCCCCATGTGATGCTTTCTGTACTGTTCAATATAGACAGAGCAAATCTTTTTGCTAGACACAGACACACAGCCAGCCAGCCACACAGACATACAGGAACAGACACGGGTACACTGCCAGCCAGCCAATCACACAGACATACAGGGACAGACACAGGTACACAGCCAGCCAGCCAGCCAGCCACACAGACATACAGGGACAGACACAGGCTCAGGGACAAATTCACAAGACAGCCTCCATATATGCACAGACTCACACACATATAACAGACAGAAGATAGAAGACAGGGAAAGTGAAGGAAAGAATTCAAATCTGGACTCACTCTTGGTTAAAGGACTTCAAGAAGTACTTTTATTTCTTCCCTTAATGTGACACTGATGCATTATTTGTGGCTCCGAGTTAATTACTAACACATTAATCCATACATAGGTGTGTATAATTCAAGTTGTATAACTGTATTTACAACTTTTCACAAGTGTTCTTTTAAAAGCTATTTGTGTGTGTGTGTGTGTGTGTGTGTGTGTGTGTGTGTGTGTGTCGTGTGTGCACATACACACACCGAGGCTCATGTGGAAGTCAGAGGACAACTTTATGGCATCAGTTCACTGTTTCCACCTTTAGGTAGGTTTCTGACACCCAAATCAGTTTGCCAGTCTTGCACAGTAAGCACCGCTGGCTGGGTCATCTTATTGGGACCCCAAGGGTTCTTTGTGTTTGTAGGCCATGCTAATGATTCACAGATTCAAATGCCACTATTTTACAAATATATACACCTGCACACAGTGTTGAGATAAATAAATGTAAACTTGCTTCAAGGATTGCTGAGTATACAGACACTTTTTAACAATGAGTATTTGTTAATCAACAGATAAGGAGGTATAGCTACTAGTATAGTATAAAATTGTCCATTTTGAAAAGACATTATGACTTCTACTTAAAAATAGTATATGGGATTACAAGAAAAGAATTTATATCAGAAACTGGACAAAGCGCACAAACAACAGTTTGAGAGATAACAGACAGCGGACCAAGTTGTACCTTTCCTTCACACACTGAAGCTCTTAACGCCATTGTGCTATATCTGGAGATAGGGTTTTAATGGGTGATTGAGGAGAAATGAGGTTGTTAAGAGGATAGAGTCCTGGTCTAATAGAACTGGTAGTATTATAATAATTAGAAAACCTCCTTCTCTACAATCATTCACCAAGGAAAGGTCATATGAAGAGAGTGAGAGGCAGCCATATTTAATCTGGTGGCAGGAGGTGGGGGCTTGTCAGAATCTAACCACATTGAAACTATGGACTTTCAGCATTCAGAACTGTCAGGAAAGCTATCAGTGTTAAGCCATTTGGTCTACAGTATTTTGTTATGAGTCAAACAGACGAAGACATTGGACATGAAAGCACAGGGATGATTCCTGAAGGACTGAAAGTAAGCAGAGGGAGCCCTGGTTTCCATATGTGATAGCCAGTCTTATGTCAACTTCACACCCAAAGTGAGTTATCTTAGAGGAGGGAAACTTGGTTGAGAAATACCTTTATAAGACCTGGATGTAAGGTATTTTCCCAAGTAGTTATTGATGAGGGAAGGCCAACCCCATTGTGGTTGGTTCCATGCCCAGGCAGGTGGTCCTGGATTCTATTCTTTTAAGAAAGCAGGCTGAGCAAGCCATGGGAAGCAAACCAGTAAGCATCACTCCTCTATGGCCTCTGCATCAGCTCCTGCCTCCAGGATCCTTCCCTGTTTGAGTTCCTGTCCTGACTTCTTTCAATGATGGCTAGTGCTGTGGAAGCATAAGCCAAATAAACTCTTTCCTCTCTAACTTGCTTTTGGTCATGGTGTTTGTCACAGCAATGGAACCCCTGACTAATGCACCACAGGCTATGGCCTGAGTGTTTCCTAGCCATTAAGGGATCAGAAGCTATGTCAAGTGAAACTAAGGGGTTGGAGTTCAGAGGCCAGACAACCAAACAGTGGAGGATGATAGAGGGAGGAGACTCTGGATATGTGCTGAGTGTCTACCACACTATCCAGCATAGCACTAGTGTGTGTGCGAGCAAACCACCTGAGTCTAGGACTAGACCTGAGAAGACTGAAGGCAACAAACAGTATTTTATACACACAACTAAAGATAGTGTCTTTTCTGCCATTCAAACTAGAAAACCTCATGATCACAGGGCATTAAAAAGGTTCTCACTTCTGCATGAGAATAATTAGCCTGGAAAAGCTAAACTTAAGTTCCATGTGATAAAACAAAAAGCAAAATCTCAAACAACCAAACAGCCTCCATGTGACTCAATTTCATCCTAGAACAAATCTCAAAGACATTTGGAAGAAACCAAGAGTATCTAACACTCAGCATAGTAATAGCTGTATTATCTAGAATCCAGTAAAAATTTCCCAGGCATTCAAAAAGCAAGAAGATAAAACCTAATGAAATTAAATCTACTGAAAATGGCACAGATGTTGGATTAATAGACAAAGATGTTAAACTACTATAATTACTTCACATGTCCAAAAGCTAAGTAAAGGCATGAACAGATATTTTTAAAGACCAAAATTTGACATCTAGGAACAAAGTTGTAATATGGGATATGAAAGATCCATAGTACAATCAATGGGGAGGGCTCTCCAGCCCAGCAATTGTTCTTGTGGGGTTCAAAATGACTTCCTGGCCATTGCAAGATACCCTATCATTGACTTTGGAATTGTTTGAGAATAATTGAAGCCAGGAATGTTAATTTCTCAATGTGTAAGTCTCCATTTGTGTTTACAAACATAAAGTTAGACCTGGCTTTATGAACCTACACATTAAAAGACTGAACTCTATGGGGACAAGAACAGGACAACTACAAGCCAATGTGACGATATGAACTGAGATGTCCATCTTCTCATCAGCTTTCCTCCCCATCACCTGGGTGCTCCAGGGGAGAGTTTGAGGATAAAAAGTTATTCTATTTTTCTAAAGAAAATAATTTCTAACTTTATTCTGAATCTTTATCCTTATACCCACAGGTAAGTGTAGCCTTCACATCTCATCCAGGAAGCGTCTTTATACACTAGATAGCCAATTACAGAAGTCCATGGCTGGTCAGAATGAAGAGAGCAAACGAGAGTAGGCACCTAGCCCCACTTATACATCTACAATTCCCCTCAACCCACAGCTCAGGAGACAGTGTGAGAAAGGGGACAGAAAGATGGTAAGAGCCAGAGCACAGAACAAGTGCTGCTAGATTGTGTCTTCTAGACATGACAAGAATGTTACATCCTTGACATCTCAACAATATGGCTGCCTAAACAAGACCTGCCTAATGACACCAGCAGTAGACATGCCACTATGACAGGGGAGTTTTTATGAGGCTCCACTCTTAGAGCAGGAAAACAAAACAAAACAAAATGTGCTCCTGGTTAAGAAAAATGTATTTCTGGCCTAGGTGGAGACCTAACACTCCAGTTGGGTGTGTTTGCTCATGTTGGCTAAAGGATCCATCCTTAGGAAGATGGCCTCACTTTATGCCATGCTAGAGACAGGCAGAATAAGTAATTCTTTAATGATATACTGTACTTTTCCTTCCCAGAATCCCCACCCCAAATGCAGAAGGTTACAGATCTCATCCAGGTAGGGTTGTAAGTCTGTCCACTTGTCTAAATTTCTCAGGAAAGGGTAATATTCCCCTTTCTTCTGTTTTCTAAGCATTTTTGCCCCACTGTGGGGTTTCACTCAACATTCCAGGCTTCCTTATTCCTTCTCTATAATTTCCCTCCCCACCATGTGGCTGCCTTTTGGCCATGTGTCTGAGTTCCATGCCAGCTTACACGGGATGGTGTTTTCCTCTTCCTTCCTCCATTTTCCTCCTTGGGCAGAAGTTGAAGTCTTTGTGTATAGCAATAAGGATTCTGGAGTAAAACTCATGAACTTCGGAGAGGTAGGTGAGAAGACAGAGAAAAGGTAGGAATAATATAAATATGACACATATGTAAGGAATTCTCAAAAAAAAAGTCGTCAAATTATAAAAGAGAACAACCTAACTTTTTCTATCAGTACAAGATGTTCCTTGTATCTCTATGGCAGAGAAGTAGAATCAGCACACTCACTTCTACCTCCTTACTCTTGAGTATTCTAGGTTGCTATTGGCTTGTAAGTCTTGCTGGATCATTGATGATTTATAGTGTTTTTGTTTAGTAAATCACAGGTAGATATTGTGGATTGGATTATGTTTTCCCAAAAAGGCATGTTGAAGTCTTATTCTCCAGTGCCTATGTTATATGTGCTGAATATTTCTGCCTCCCCCAAGTTTATATTTCAAGATCTAATCACCAATATGATGGTTATGAGCAAGTAGGACTATTGTAGGAGGTAGAGATTCTGCCTGAAGGTTGAAGGCCCCATGCAAGGGATTAGTGCTGCAACAAAAGAAGCTCTTGAGAGCTGTGTTGCCTTTTTACCATTAAGTCAGGACACTTTTGTTGTGGGATATTAGTTTAACATGTGTTATATCCATTTATGCTGTGGAATATTTATTTAATGATACAAAGATGTGTTGCATTCTTTTATGTTGCATTTGTTTATGTTAAACTCTGCGAAGCTGTGTTACTGTGCCTACCTAAGACACCTGATTAGTCTAATAAAGAGCTGAACAGCCAATAGCTAAGCAGGAGAGGGATAGGCAGGGCTGGCAGACAGAGAGAATAAGTAACTGCCCCATAATGGGGTCATACTGGACAAGAGTGGGTCTCAAACACAATGACACAAGTCATTGACCTAGTAGGAAAAGATTTCAAGATTTAAAGAATGTAGTGAAGACAGCCAAGTGAAGGCAAGGGCAAAAATGGGAGTTGCATTGTGACAAGCCTAGGAATTCAAGGCTTGCAAGGGAAGTGAGAGGCTTCAAGAATGTCTCCTCAGGGCAGAGGAAGCACAGTCCTACCGACATTCTAATTTTGTACTTTGAGCCCCAAGAATTGTGAGACAATAAGTTTCTGTTTGTAAGCCAGCCACTCTGGCAGCTTATCACAACATTCCTAGAGAAAGAGTCCTGTGTAAACAGTGACAACATAGTCCAACAGCTACTGAATCAGCATAGCTTTCCAGCAGGCAAAGTGTTAGGATCCTGCAGAAGTCCTGCAAAAGACCACCATCCATGTATGCAATCAGTAAGAGCATTTACTATTCAGTATACTGGAACTGTCCATCCCATATAAAAGCAAGATGATGAAGACCTTGAGAGAAATGTGTGGGCCTCTTTTAAGCATAGGCAAGGGGAGGTCCTAAGGCAGTTAGGTCACTTTAGATATGATTGGCTCAAGCAAGTAGCAATTATATCAGTACATTTTAATTGGCCAGGGCTAGTTAGAGGCTGGCCAGGGTACATTTTTCCATTTTGGAGCAGTCATGGACAAGTCCTATGCTCTATCCTTGAGCTGCTGTGGAGGCTGGCTATCCTTGCACATACTGACTGTGGGACCTGGCTCAGTGGCCCAGGCTTGGTGCGTCCTATCTCCCTTGTCTCTGTTGTGGGGTCACCAGTGATTAATTATCCTTTGTTTGTGGGTCTTTCTCAGAAACGGCCTGGTGGTTCCATAAAGCAGGGTCTGAGGTCTGATCTCTGATAGAAGACTGAGCGGCCTCTTATGGTGTCTGCTCAGTCCTTACTCACAGGGTGGCTATTGTGCCTTTCCCCAGCACCTCTGGACTTAGCAGCTTTCTCCAGATTCCCTAGAGAGTGATACCTGTATCCTTTACTGATTGGTGCTCTTCCTTCATCCTGCTTGGTTTGGACTTGCAGTGCTTTTTTTTTGTCATTTTCCCCAGGAGACAGCAGCAAACAAGGTGTCAGCAGAGTTAGGACATGCTTGGAGCACTGGAGTTTGACTTTGTATTGCTTTTGGAGTTGACTGCTGTAGAGAAAGACCTCGTCATCACCCAGAGAGGATCCTAGGAAGTAGGAGAGTGTACCCAGTGCTAGGGGAGGGCTTTCCCAGACATTCCAGCTAAGGTTTTCCAAGCACTCAACTCCAGGTGATCTCTAAGGTACTTCCAGACTCAAAATCAAGGCCATTACTGGTAGGTGAGGTCCACCCTAGACTAGAGGAGCTGTTTAATTGACATCAGTTCAAGCACCATTAAGTTTTCTTAATATGTAGATACTGAAAATGTAGCTATTATCAAGTGTGATTCTGAACATTTTAAAAAACAAATTCCCACATTAAAGAGATTATTCATAAAGATTTAAAAATATTATTAATTAAAATAAAGATTATCTTTATTTATTTAATTTTTATTTTTTCTAAATAGAGTAACTTGGACTTCAATATGTAGCTCAGGCTAGCCTTGAACTCATGATCCTCCAGCTCCCACCTTCCCACTACTGGGATTACAGGCATGTATCACCATACTTGACACACACTGGTAATTAGTAATCACTTAAGAATAACTACTTTGTCCTGAGTTTCTTTCCGTGTGTGTGTATGTGTGTGCATGTATTTTTTTTTTGTCAGAACGGCTAACTCACTTTATTGACTATAAACATGCTAAGAGACAAGATGAACAGACACTGTTGGTGTAAGCCTCTGAATTTGGGGGTGGTTGCTAGGCAGTAAGTACTCCTAACTGACTTAGAAATGTTGGCAGATTTCAGAAAAGCCTCCAGTTACAGCCTCCTCCCCACAGGAAGACCTTCAACATTTTTCCCCCTCCTGGCATCCATGACTCCAGTTCTCCACTCTATCAGGGCAGGGAAATGAATATGAGGAAACTTGATTGGATCTAACACCCCTCCTGCTGCTAATGAGTAAGTAGGAATCACTGAAGTTATAATGGTCCTTGGTGCATCTGACAAGTTCAGACTACAACCAGGCAACCTTTCCTGCACTTGAATCACAGAATGGTAGACACTACTATTGCTAGCAGGGACATGTGTTTTCTTCACACGAGAATGTAAATTGCTGCTTTAAGAAAAGTAGTGTTCACTTTGGGGAAACATGGTTGCTTCAAAGACAACTCTTTAACACAGTGGTTCTCAGCCTCCCTAACAAAAGACCCTTTAACACAGTGGTTCTCAGCCTCCCTGGCACTGCAATACAGTTCCTCGTGTTATGGTGATCCCCAACCACAAAAATATTTTCACTCCTCCTTCATAACTCTAATTTTGCTACTGTTTTGAATGGGCAGAGGCCCACAGTTTGTTTTGAATGGTGATATAAACATGTTTAGAGATAGAGGTTTGCCAAAGGGCAGAGGCCCACAGTTTGAGAACTACTATAAGCTGAAGGGTGGTGCCACAATTTCCGGATGCAGAATCAGGCTACACTGTCCACTCTCAAATGATTTCCGAGTCCACTTCCTGCCCTTTGGAGTCAGCAAAGGAGACACTGCATCCAGCCCAAATATGAGGAACTTCAGTTGTCAGGACATGGGAAGGATGGAGATGGGGACCTCATCCTTCTGTGGAGAGGCAAAGTCAAAACATTGACCTCTGCTGGGTCAAGGGAAGTGGAGCTCTGAGGGAGGAAGCCGCGATCTGAAGAGAAAGAGCCCTTGGTAAGATGTGAAGGTTTGAGGGAATAATACATGTGTGGAATAAAGACCAGACCCCACAAACCACTGCTTCCGTGGGGCACTGCAGGCCGAGGAGTCGCTCTGAAAAGGCCCAGAAAAACTTTGTTTCTTTTGTGTGATCTGTAACAGGGAAAGGAGTGCGGAATGCACAGTGGCCATAGATGCTTTAGCACTGGGCAGAACCTCTACAGAAGACCAGCTGCCAGAGGGAGCTGCAGGTGGGAGAGCTGGAGAAGCACCACACCCTGTGCCCACACCCACACAGTGGCTGCCAAACATGCCCAATGTGAGAAAAGGAAGAGACTTGGCAAAGCTAGGTCACCCACATGCCTATGGACATGTATAATAGGCCCTTGAAATAAATAATGCCCAATATTGGCAAAACAGGGGTAGTTGGCAAATAGTTGGAAATCATTTTTTTCTTGATAAAATTAAATTAATGCACATAAAATAATACAATTTTAAAACTCCAGAATGCCTAAAAATATAATTTGCAATGTTTCCATTAATGTGTTTGTGTATATCTTTTTATTTGTGTATATTCAAGTGTGATGATATTTTCTGTCTTTCTTTGAGATGTACTTGGCCCATATTAAAAATCATGTCTAGATTTCCAATTTGTTTTCATTTTTATTTAATACACAATGGTCATTTTTGAATGCCATTTGAGACTACAGTGTTAACAGCCTTGAGGTATCTTTTATTATGGATATAGCCTAATATTTCACATTATCCTTTTTTATTTAAATAACAGTTGGCTTGTCACTGTATCACATTCTCACATTATACTCAAAATTCATGTAGACAAAATTTTATATAGTTTATGAATTTTTTGAAATAAACCACTGGAAGGTCTACACATTTGCACAAAGCACATGTACACATTTCAGGCTTTTGTTGTCCAATTAATCTCCAACTAGGTGGTATTGGATCCAAATGAAGGTATAGGTAGGCAAAGATGGTACATTGTAATTTGAAAAAAAAGGAAGTTCTCATCAGAAGCCCTGGGTTTTAAGTTTACTTGTTTATTTGCAATGTAATCTGCAGCATCATTTCAGAGTTTGATTTCTCTATTTTCAAACTCTGAAAAAGCAGGGAAAGTTAGCTCGCCCCGAGAACAGTCTGTAATGGAAAGAGGACTCCTCATTTCCCTCAAGTATGATCTTCAGGAGTCAAGTGTATGGTAGGCTCCTTGTTTACTCAATTATAAATTCCTCTTTAAACACGTTTCTGTCTGGCCTGTGAAGATGAGCATGTGATTGTCATCTTAGCTGAACTCAGGGCACCATCTACCTAGGGCTTCCTCCTTATTTATTGTCCCCTGAGGAGGTTGTGTGAAGGTATAAACATGAAATTACCATAAATTTGATACCTAGTATATCACATTTCTCAATTTCCTTTTCCCACAGCTTGTCTGGAGGAGTCCAGTGTGGTTTTCGTGTGCCATTTACTTCTCTCTACCCCCATGTGTAATTGCCTTCTAACTCCTCACATGGTGGGTGATGCATTGGCTTCAGCAGCCTTCTTGCTATACCTCATTTATCTCCAGCTCATATTTTCACTCTCCTCTGGTGAGTCATGCTGGTGGGCCAGAGCCCAGGACTGTGGCAGCCTGTCTCTGCAAGAACACTCCCCCAGAGCTGAGCGCAACAGCGATGCCTGCCTTTCATTCTAAATGGATGGTGGACTGTGGTGGCTCACATAGAGATGCCAGCATAGTCTGGCACATTTGTGCAGAAGGAGGCTGGAAGGGAAGCAGAAATTTTCTTCAAGGGCTATTTTAAGGGTGTGTGTGTACAATTCTGAGCACAGACATCATTGAGCATTCATGCTGAGGTTCTAAATGAATTGTGTTTTATTTCCTCCTTTCATTTTGTTGCATAAATAATATACTACTTGTAGAAAAACCAGGAATTTCAGTAAAAGAAAAAAATAACATTGAAATTATTACCACTGATTATTACCAGAGATTACCACTGCATACAATTTTGACTATAGATCCTATTAGAATTCTGCTTATTCAAGTATGTCTGAACATATCAATGCTGTACTGTTTTAAAATATTTTAAAAATACCTTCCAAAACCTTCCCAAAATTGTAACCCTAATGTATTTTAATAAACCTGAGAGGCCCATAGTGTTGTATATGTGTTGCCGAAAGGTATATAGTCCATTAAGCCAAAGTACAGTTGCATTGTGCTTTTGTGTTTCTTGGGAAGTATTAAGGGCTACCCCAGCTGCACTCCAGGCATTTGCTTCCTCTGTTTTGCTCTGCTGTTTACATTGTCTGTATACAGATGCTGATGACTACCCAGGATCCTTCATTTCCAAACCCCCTTTTCACCTTCATGTGGAGCTACTTCCTGGGAGACTAAGCCCTCCCCTCACATTCCACTCTTGTAATCTCTCTCTTCCCTATCATTAATTTACCTTCTGCAGAGTCCACATTATCCAAGATGAGGGGCCTTGGTGGGAAAGTTCAGAAGTCAAAAAGCACTGAGCAGACCAGGGGACAGGACCATTAGCAAGTGGGAGGGGAACACGGCTTGTGGAGGAGGCATGGGTTATGGTTGATGCTCTTCTGGGCTGAAAAGAGCATGTTTTTGAGTTTGTGCTTTACACATTATACTTAGATAATTTAACCTGATAATTCAAACCTACTTGACCTTTATGTCTTGTGCCACCTAAGCCTCCTTCTCCTCCAAGAATCCTTCCAGAAGACTCAGTTCAATTCCTTGAACTTGGCTGTTGATGACTGTCCCACTCAGAGGAACATGGACTATTTTTCCTACTTTCTTAGCTTCTGAACACCACTGCATGTTGTTTATATTTTATGATTGTATGCTATCATATACATTGCTCACATTCTAGTCTAAGTAAAATTGCCAGCACAAGCTGGGCAACAGAGCAGGGTTCATTGTCAATGGTAATTGATTCCTTTAAAACAGCTCTAGAGAAAGCCACATACATCGAACAACTGTTACATGCCGGGTGCTTCCATGTAAGGTACCTTATTTCAACCTTAAAGTCTTCCTGCCAGTCAGGGAACAGTGACCCATTTTTCAAATAAGAAACACAAGGTCAAGAAGAGTTAGACTTGCTTCTCAGGAGCCCATGACTAGTGGGACTAGAATCAGAACTCCAGTTGCTCGGTCTAAGTTGGTGCTTTGGGCTTCCCCACTTCCCATCTGGCATTAAGCCTCCTCTGGTCACAGGGAGAAGAGCATTGCAGGGGAAATTATCTTGGATAATGAGTTTGTGGAAGGTCCCAGAGAAGAGAAAATTATGACCATTTTGGTGGTGATTGCTCGCCAGACTCATGGTGCCTCTGTTCTTGAGGAAGGGCTTCTCTTATAAAGCAAATTGAACAGGTTTATGCAGGTTTCTTTTCCACCGAGCACACATTTGGTATTTTTTCATGTAGGAAATTGCAGGTCATATGATCACATTATGCTAGGGAAATATCTCACTAGGATTTCAAGTCTACATGTGCAGATTGTTTACACCATTAAGAACATCATACACGGAGAGATTTTCACTACACCCATACAATTTGGCTCTTTTTGAAATAAACTGTTAAATGTAGGAAGAGTATAAGGAGACCCCCTAACACTGATGGCACTGAGTATATAGTCATCATATTAAAACGAAAAGATTCAATTCCATCTAAGAATGAGTGTGAGGTGCTGCATAGTACCTGCACAGCTGTTTGCTAGACACCACTCTGTGGAGGGGAATCCAGTTTCATTAAGCTTTCATGAGGTCAAACAGTCCTGTTAACTGATCTCCCATGGTGCATAGTATTCTCTTTGCTTTTTTGTCAAGAGCTTCTTGTTGCTAAAAATGCTAGACTCCCAAGGCTATAGAAACCGCCCACAGATGTCAGATTCAGAAACTACAGCGAGAACATGCCCCGTGTTTCTGACTCTGTTCTCCAAGACAAATCAGTGAACTTTCAAAGAAACTCATTGCTCATAGAAGGAAGTTTGGGGTGGGTAGAATTGTCCAGCTGCTGGAAACAAATGGACAATCTGCTAGTTTCCAGAATTTATACACCACAAGCAAACTGAACAAGGTGCACCTTCCTAAACTGGGTCATTAACTCTGTGTGGGATTTTGCAAACTATGCAACAGTAAAGGTTTCTGATGGCACAATCTTTAAATATTACTTCAGTAGCAAACACACAATGAATCCTGGGTGTCTCCAGCAGTGCTCACCTGTGTTGCATCAAGATCTTCACCTTGTTTTTGAACATGCAATATGTGGGCATTGCTGGTTCATTCTGCCACACCATACAGGGCTAACCAACATTGCTTGGGACCCCTCTACTTGGACCTGAGGCTATTGTGAGCTATGAATTGTGGCATTTTGACTGCATGTGCAAAGTGTTTGCTCTCATAAAAACATCATAGCTTAACTGTGGAAAACAATGACGTTGAATGTTTTCCTATCATTCCTCAGTATGGTAGACAGCAAAGCAATATATATTTGACAGTATTGCATTTGAACATCTTCCAAAGTTGCTGTTTGAATTGCCAATAAGCTTAATAAAAATTAAAGATAATTTGAGTTGGGATTAGGACAGAATGTCTAACAATTTCTAAACATAGTTCTGCCATCTTGTGCTGAAAGAAGTTGTTATCATCATTGATAGTTATAAAATCAAAATAGTTTAATAAGTCAAAATGCCAACATTTCATAATCAATTTCCATTCTATACAGAAAATTTTATTGCCATCTATTATTTGCCAGATACTGGACTGCAGCTGTAGAGCATTATTTACCACAGCTGTAGAGCACTGTTGACCACAGCTGCAGAGCACTGTTGACCACAGCTGTAGAGCACTATTGACCACAGCTGTAGAGCACTGTTGACCACAGCTGTAGAGCACTGTTGACCACAGCTGTAGAGCACTGTTGACCACAGCTGTAGAGCACTGTTGACCACAGCTGTAGAGCACTGTTGACCACAGCTGTAGAGCACTGTTGACCACAGCTGAAGAGCACTGTTGACCACAGCTGTAGAGCACTATTGACCACAGCTGTAGAGCACTGTTGACCACAGCTGTAGAGCACTGTTGACCACAGCTGTAGAGCACTGTTGACTACAGCTGTAGAGCACTGTTGACCACAGCTGTCGAACACTATTGAGCACATTTGTAGAGCACTGTTGACCACAGCTATAGAGCACTGTTGACCACAGCTGCAGAGCACTGTAGAGCACTGTTGACCACAGCTGTAGAGCAGTTGACCACAGCTGTAGAGCACTGTTGACCACAGCTGCAGAGCACTGTAGAGCACTGTTGACCACAGCTGCAGAGCACTGTAGAGCACTGTTGACTACAGCTGCAGAGCACTGTTGACCACAGCTGTCGAACACTATTGAACACATTTGTAGACCACTGTTGGATACAGCTATAGAGCACTGTTGACCACAGCTGCAGAGCACTGTTGAACCAGATCCTGGATCTGACTGCAGCTTTAGAGCACTAATGGCTACCCTTGCTCAGCAATTTTCTCAGACACCTTGTTAACACCTGTCTTATATAGGGTTTCTCTTGCTGTGAAAAGACACTATAATCATGGCAACTCTTATAAAGGAAACCAGGCAATTGGGGCTGGATTACAGTTCAGAGGTTTAGTTCATAATCATCATGGTGGGAAGCAAGGTGATACATCTTGATTCATAGGCAACAGTGAAGTGGTCTGAGATACTAGGCATGACTTGAGTATATATGGGACCTCAAAGCCTGCCTCTACAGTGACACACTTACTCTAACAAGGCCATAACTACTCCAACAGAGCCATACCTCCCAGTAGTCCCATTACCTATGAGATTATGAGGGCCAGTTACATTCAAACTACCACATTCCATTCACTGGCCCCCATTAGCTTGTAATAATACCATAATGCAAAATGTGTTTAGTCCAACTTTGAAAATCCCCATTGTCTATCCCAGTCTTAATAATATTTAAAAGTCCAAAATTCAAAGTCTCTTCTGAAATTCATGCAATCTCTTAATTGTAATCCCCTATAAAATAAAAAAAAAGATCACATACTTCCAACATATAATGGCACAGGATATAAATCGCCATTCCAAAACATAGGGAAGGGAGCATAGTGAGGAAGTACTGGCCCAAAGTAAGACCAAAGCAAACTCCAAACTCTGCATCTCCATGTCTGATGTCAAAGTACTCTTCAGATCTCAGCACCTTTCAGCTTTGTTGACTGCAACACATTATTCTCTCTTGGGCTGGTTCCACTCCCTTTTAGCAGCTCTTCTCAGAAGGTATCCCACAGCTCTGGCATCTCTAACATCTTAGAGTCTCCAAGGCAACCCAATCTTCAACTTCACAGCTTCATACAATGGCCTCTTTAGGTCTCCATTCAGGGATACCCCTGACACATACCTGGCCTCAGCAGCTTTCCTTAGTCATGGAGGCAGATCCCATAGCCCCTTCTTTTATCCTTAATTCCAGAAACATGTGGCCCAAAACTGCCAATTTCTGCTGCATACTAGGGCTGGAACATGGCCTCCTTATTCAACTACATCTTCACTAGCTTTCTGTCCTTCACTGCCCAAGATTGTCTGTCTTGAAACTGGATCTGTATACCAGGCTGGCCTTGAACTCAGAAATCCACTAGCTTCTGCCTTCCAAGTGCTGGAATTAAAGGCATGCACCCAATAGACAGCTCTAAGCTTTTCTTTAATTCCTTTTCAGAAGTTGGAAACTTGTCTGGGTAGGATCTTGCCCTGAAGTCACCACTCCCTTACCTCCATTTCTTAATCTCTTTATCTCCCTGAACACAGGATTTAGCTCCATCCCACTTCCTGGTGCTCCTTTTCTCCTCAAATATTTTTCCTTGCTCAGCTTGCTCCTTTTCATTATGTATCTTCATTAGAGTTAACACTAATAACCACACAACAGAGTCTATACTGGACTATTTTGAGATTTCCTCTGCCAAGGGAATTAATCCCAAATTCTTCATTTTGGCCTCAGGCAAACTTTTCAGACAAGGGCAAGTAGCAGCCATGTTCTTCACCAAAATATCACAAGAATAATTTCTAGGCAACATAATAAAATTCTTCCCTTCTGAAACCTCTTAGCTACCCTCGAGTAATTCAAATCATTATCAGGACCATTATCTTCCATACTCCTATTAGTATGGCCCATTAAGCAGTGCTTAAAATATTCTTTTGCTTTTCTAACCCAAAGTATCAAATTTCAAATTTCTCTAAGCAAAAAAATAGTCCAGCCTATCATACCAATACCCAAGTCCTTGGTACCAACTTCTGTCTTAGTTAGGGTTTCTATTGCTGTGAAGAGACACCATGACCATGGCAACTCTTATAAAGAAAACACTTAAGTGCAGTGTCTTGGCTTCCAATTCAGAGGTTTCGTCCATTATGGTCATGGTGGGAAGTAAGGCAGCATGCAGTCAGACATGGTGCTGGAGAGGAGCTGAGAGTTCTCACATCTTCACTCATAGGCAACAGGAAGTGGTTTGAGACACTGGGCATGGCTTGAGCATATATGAGACCTCAAAGCCTGCCTCCACAGTGACACACTTCCTCCAACAAGGCCACAGCCACTCCAACAAAGCCACATCTCCCAGTAGTGTCATTTCCTATGAGATTATGGGGTTCAAATACATTCAAACTACCACAACGCCTTGAATGCCACCATATGAAATAAAAGCAGCTTTAGGAAGTGATGTCCTTGCTCAGGTCACTGAGGCAGTAAGTGTCTACTCATCCCTGGGTATGAACAATGGGATTTGCAGTAGGTTCTAAGCAGGAGACTGTGTGTGAGTGTGTGTGTGTGTGTGTGTGTGTGTGTGTGTTGAGAGAGAGAGAGAGAGAGAGAGAGAGAGAGAGAGAGAACAAGGCAGGCAGTCTTTTCTGCTTGGAGTGCTTGAAAATCTCCATTTCTTATTCATTAACATATCACTCAGCATTCGGGATATAAATAACTGTCACATTCACAGGGAACCTTACCCTAGCTTCCCAGCTAGATTTGGCTTTTACAATAGTCTTCTTTGGGACCTTGGATGCTGCCTGAGCCTGTTGCTAAGTGTCTTGGCTATTGAATACTTTGCTCCCTATGATAGAGCCAGGATGCACTGTGCTTCATTGTTGCCACACCATGCCTGGTCTATGTCTGTCAGTGGAGAGTGCTTTGATGAATGAATAAGAGATTGTTAGCCTTCTTTGTCCTGAGGGAGCCTGCAGTCTAATAGCAGATACAAATGACTTGACATCACAAATATTGCCATTAACAAATTGCTGTGTGAGCAAAGAAAAGGATAATAGAGTTTTTACTGCAGAAGGAGAGAATCTGAAGACTTCATAGTGGAAGGTGTTTCGGAATTGGGCTGTGTGTGTGAGTTAACATGAAGAATGAAAGTGGGGTGTATGGTGGGATGTGTTGGATAGGGAAGGGTGACTTCAAACAGAGTAGGGAGGCATCCACAGTATGTGCATGGAATATCAACTGCATCAATCCAGTCACAGTCTAAGGACAGAAATTTGTAGGGTTAGGGAGGTTCCTTCACTTGGGCATCCTATATTTATTATGCTGACTGTGTACTTGTATTGGGGTATCTTTAGTGGTGAGGCATGGCTTAGTGTTGGAAAAATATTGATTACAATAAATGATAATTACTTTCTGAAATCAATGGTCTTGACCTTCTTGGCCTAGAACCTGCACAGAAGGAGCCATCTGTTGTAGTTGGAGTTTTCCTGCCTGGCCCAGTCAGGACAAATCTCTCTTACCCACGAGTCCCACAGTCGCTCAGACCCAACCAAGAAAGCACACAGAAACTTACATTGTTTAGAAACTGTATGGCCGTGGCAGGCTTCTTGTTATCTACTTCTTCTATCTTAAATTAACCCATTTCTGTTAGTCTATACTTTGCCACATGGCTTGTGGCTTACCAGTGTCTTTACATGTTGCTTTTCATGGTGGCCACTTGAAATATGACAGCCGTAACCTGGTACTGTGCCCGGCCATAGAGATAAGGACAGATCAAAGAAAGTCATTCCTCAGGGCTAACAGGAATTGGGGGAGGAGGCGCCAAGCCATCGCCTGGAAATCTCACTAATGAAAGTCTGTGTCTCTCTGACATCTCACACTGGCACTGTGGGCCCATGGGGAAAAGGGTCATGAGAAGCCCAGAGCCAGGCTAACTTATTACCATAAGTGTGCTCAGAATTAGAGGAGAGAGACTAGGAAGGGCAAATGGGATAAAGACACTGTGCAGCTGGCATTTACCTTCTGCGAGATTAAAGTGCTGAGCTGAACGGACCGATGTCATCTCTCTGCAGATGTGCACGGACACATAATGAGATGAAAATACAATCAAATGAAAACTCTTCAGCATAGGGCAGTTTCCCTTTTTGTTCTTCATTTCTCAGGAACTGTGAATAGGGAGGAGGGGAGACCAGTGAAGACACGCTTCTGAAGCCAGCCTGGGTAGGTAGGCAAGGGAGGAGAAAGCAGAGAAATTGACATTGAGGACTGAGACTCAGTGGCACTAGCCCTGATGTGTGTGTGGGTGGGCGGCGGGGGGGGGGGGGGGGAGTAAGAAGTATGAAGAGGTGTGTTTGGCGGGGATAGGAAGGGTAAAGAGGTGCGGGTGGGGAAGTAGGGAGATGTAAAGAAGTGTGTGTGGGGCGGGGAGGGGAAGTAGGAAGTGTAAAGAGCTAAACCAGACACTAGGAATTAACCGACAGAAGAGCGACCCAAAGTAAGAAATGGCGGAGGAAGGAGAGGGTTAAATTTGAGGCGTGTTAAATAGATGCCTTAAAACAGTCTTGAGAGTCTGACAGTTGAGGTTTTTTTTTTTTTTATTGTAAAACTTAAAATATGTATTATCTACATTTCAGGGAGGATTCAGCTGAGGCGAGAGGAAGGATTTTGGCTAGAAAGGGCAGTGGATCTGAGGAGAACTTCTCAGAGACTTTCAGGTTGTCCCGGTGATCTAGAACGTTGAATGTCAGTGTCTGAGGGTGGGGAGATCCTGGTGAAACACATCACACAGTCACTTGCTTCCTTACATAAGCAGGATGTACAGTGGGAGCCTGATGTAGAAACTTGGGGCTCAGCACAAGCAACGAGTGCTTTGCTTTGAGCGTTTGTGAGCAGTGAAGTACCTCACCCCAGGAAATCAGTTGATAGAGCCCCAGTGCTCCAGTCATTTAATGAGAATTTTGACCGAGGTGACATTTCAGCTAGGCCATAAAAGACAGATATAAACTATACAAACAGACAAAAAGAAGCGAGATGCCTATTCATAAGCAGGAGAGGCAGTTCTAGATGGGTTATAGCTCTGTGACTAAAATTTTAAGGCAAAATCCTGGGTTCCAGTAGCCTAAACTACCAGATCTGACATCTGTCCTCAATATACCAATTAACAAAGGGTCTGCCCTCAGCAAGCTCACTCTTTTATTGTCAACACCTTGTATGTATGCCTCAACCCAAATCATCTTCTTCTAACGCAATGTTTGCTGTCCCCAATGTATGCTTACTCCCAAAATGACTTAAAATGAATAATTTTCTTTAGTAGTATCCATATTTTCTGTGCCAAATACTGTAAGACATATAATATAACTTTATTTTCCATAATGTTTACAACACGTGAAGCCCAGATAAGTTTAATAGTCTGTAAAAGGTGGGGATTTTGAACCCCACTGTTAGTATTAAGGCTTTGTTCAGTCTAGTTCATTTCTAGTAATGTGGTCTAGGTTGTCTACACTAATTGTTTCACTGAAAACCCTTAAAACCTATATATATATATATATAGTTGGTACAGATTATCCTTATATGTGATATATTCATATAATCTATGTTTAAAATGCATCTCCATATATATATATATATGAGCTGGTGAAGCCCCAACCCAATAATGTAACACAGCTCATAGAAAAATGGTTTGTGCATCATGGAGCCACTTTTTTCTTAAGATAATTTGTTGAGAGTGAGGCGGTGTCTTTCTCCAGCCGTCTACTTCCCAGAATTCTTTTCTCTCTTGTCCCACCTATACTTCCTGCCTGGCCACTGGCCAATCAGAACTTTATTTACACAGAGTGATATCCACAGCACTTCCCCTTTTCTTTTTTTTTAAAGGAAGGTTTTAACTTTTACATAGTACAATTACATATAACAAAACAATCATCAAATAAGAATTACAGTTACAATATTAAAGAAGATATCCTATCTATCTTATATTTGTGAGTCTAAGGTTTTTATATCTAACTTATCTTTTATTATAACTGAGGAAATTATAACTATCTAGTCTTCAACCACATCAAAGGCCTCAGAAGGATATAATATTACCTGAGAACCGAGAGAAGGATGTAAACATTTTTCAGGAGTTTTGCAAGAGTAGACAGAGACAGCTGGCAGCCTGAACAGTCACCTAATGTTCCTTTGTAAAGTTGGGGCATTTGTCTTCAGCCCACAGGGCTAGAGTCTCTCGGTCACTTCTCTCAGTGTCCTGTAGAATGTTTGGCAGTTTCTTCTGCAAAGCAGGTACCTGAAGGACCATTTTGTCAAGCAAAGTTTAGTGGTCACCTTTCTATGGGGTCCTGCATGTCCAGTTGATCAAGCAGTCCAGGCAAGAACAGTTTCTTGCCCAAATGGCTATTTTTGCCAAGGTGAAGATAAGATATAAAGTGTCTTCAATGCCCATCCTCCTCTCTGAAGTAAATTGGTGCTGCCAGGAGCAGACATGTCTCACTGTCCAGAAAGTCTAAATTTTAAAAGTATTTTAAATGCCATATTCTGTAGGTCTTTGAAGTATTTGAAGATTACCTATCTTTCTGAAATATCTCTATGTATATCTAGAAGACTTAACTAACATGGCTATGAGGATGATTATCATAGATGATTAATCATTAATCTATTTTTAATTATCCATTTCAATTTAAAATGAGCTATACAAACATAATACCTTAAACACGATTAGAAATATACACACAGTATAACAAAATTAACTTTAAGTTTGTATCAATAGACTAAAATCTATACCAATGTAAAACATTTTAAATGAGTTGTTGCTCTTTTAGAAGTAAGTTCATTAATTTACCCTTTCATCCTATCATATCTATATCATATCCCCTTTTTATCTTTAGAAAGAGATTGCATTTATAATCAACCTGTTTTAAATAAAATAGTGGTTTTTCTCTGTCCTACACCAGAGGGCTCTTCTGATTTGGGACACAAGAATCTCTTAACCTTTTCTTTTAACAATGTGCTTGGGTTTAGAGAAGGAGTGAGCCAATTCCATCTCCAAAGCCAGCTGGGAATTTGGGCATAGTTTTTCTTACTACTTCCTGCTGGAGGGGGGTGCTGTATCTTATGGGGACACAAAGAAAATTTTAGGATTATGGAGTAGTCCGTGAGGGTGAACCTCTGAGCCAGTTGCCTTGAAACCATTCTGGATGTTGGATCATCTGGGCCATGGTGTCATCAGAGACCTTTTAGGTGGTCTTGGCTGATCAAACCTGATGTATCTTAATCTGGAAGAAATCCACAGCCTCTGGCTTTCTGTGGAAACAAAAGCAGAGACTCTTTTCCAAAGTAACATATCCTTATATCCAAATTTTGAAGTCAAGGTACCTTTAAAATTTACATATTTGTTTAATTCAACAGCTTTTATGATTATATCTTTTTCTGCAGTTAAAAATCCCAAAGACAAGACAAACCAGATTCTTTGTGTAATATCCATCTTTGTAAGACTGAAATGCTGCTTTGGCTGCTGGCTCCACCCACCTCAGCTTCCCAACATGGTGGTGGTACAGTTTACCACCAGCTCTGGGTCTGGAGCCATGTGTACCATCTATCAGAAGCAGTTCTATCAAAGTAGTGTATAGCCCAGAAACTTTTTTTTTCTTTTTTAAACTAGCAAAGGCTAAATCCACCATGCAGCAGAGAAAAGTGTCGCTTGTAGATTCCTCATTCCCGCCACACTGCGGGTCAGACGCACATGCCAGGAACCTGCCATAGTAGCTCAAACCGGCAGGCTGCTGCTAACTTGAGAGAGACAATTAGGAAGCTGTTTTTAGCTCTGTTTTAGAATCTTTTTTCTCAGGTTTTAGGTGGAAACTCTTGCCAACACATTGGGCGCCATTCTGTTGATATGAGACACAATTGCTCCTGGCAGCACCAAGTTGATCCTGAGAGAATGTTGAGCTTCTAAGACATTTCCATTTGGAAGTTTGTCTTCTTGGCACAAAATGGCCTACTGGTCAAAGAACTGCCCTTGCCTCAACTGCTGACAGTACAAATGCTGTCCTTTCTTGACAAGCGGGACACAAGGAAAGCAACCACTATACTTTGCCAAGACAGGGTAAGATGGTCTTTCAGAATTCCTGCTTCTGAAAATGGTCTGTCAGATACTCTAGGCCTGTAGCCAATTTGAATGCACCAACAATGCTGAGAAGTATTAGGTGACTGTCCAGGCTGCTAGCTGTCTCTGTCTACTCTTGCAAGACTCCCGAAAGTTGCTTGCATCCTTCTCCCATTTCTCAGGTATTATTATATTCCTTCTCAGGTCTTTGATGAGGTTGAAGATTAGCAGTTATAGTTACAACTTAGTATATATACATATATAACATCTTAGATAGAATATATTAAGTACTAGCCTCAGGTTCTTTAGGATAGGATACCTTTTAGAATGATCTTTGTAACATGCCACCTACCCATGCTCTAGACTTCCCTGGATTTTACTATTTGTTTTTTGCTTGATATTGTTTGCACTTATTGTAATTCCAACTTATCTAAGTCATTATCCCTCATTACTCCTGGACAATATTTGATAACCATCTCTTTGTATATAGTCTTGTATTAGGTTAGAACTTTCTTATTTAGACAAAAGGGGGAGATGTAGTGGATAGCCATCCCAGCATTGGCCTGGAAGTTCCAACCCCCACTGAGGCTTCGGTAATGGTCACGCCCACAAGGCAGGGCAGAGGAGGAAGCGGAAGACTGAGGATCAAGAGAAGAGGTCTCTCTTTGTTCCGGGACCCTGGACGCTGGAGGTAGACCGAGCAGAGTTCTCCAGAGAACACCGCCGGACTGCGCCATACCTTTGCTAGACCCTGCAACCTACCCCTTCATTTGTAAGTTAGCCCACAAAATAAACCTCCCTTTTAACTTCGTGGAGTGGCCTTAATAATTTCACCAATAATCTGTCTTTGAGTACGGCTCTTCCCAGTTTAACTTTACTGTTGATCTAAGTTCTATTTGAGCAGAGCAGTGGCTGCCAGCATGGACATGGTAGCTTTCTCATTTAATTTTCAAACATGAAAAGTTTGCTGGGAAAGAACTTCTTTTTAAAGGAGAGTGGCACATGTGCCCACAGTCCTAGCATCCTAATTCATGGCTCTTTCCATCTTGCCTTTCCTTGGTTCTACCTTCTTTGTGGACAAAGTCTTGTGGTTTTCAGTGGCTGAATTATACGCCATTAATTGACTTGCTCAGTCAGCTTGGCCAGTGAACACCTTTGTTGTCAACATCAGCTCAGGAGGCGGGGACAGCTCCTTCTCTGAGTGGCTGTGACACCTCAGTCTTAGCTGAGCAACAGAGAGTTCAAAGCCCTGTCCTATCTTCATCCCATCCCAAGGGCAGCTGACACCCCAGTAGGTGGAGACCGCTCTGCTTTCCCTAAGCTGACAAAGCGTTGAGAACTGGCATACTTGGGTTGGACACTGTGGTGATTTAAATGAAAATGGCCTCCAATGGGCACTATTAGGTGTGGCCTGTTGGAGGAAGTGTGTCACTCAGAGTGGGATTTGAAGTTTCAATTGCTCAATCTAGGCCCAGTGTCTCTTTCTCTTTTGCTGCCTGTGGATCTGTATGCAGATCTCTCAGCAACTCTCCAACACTATATCTGTCTGCAGGCCATCATGCTCCCTGCCATAATGATAATGGACTAAACTTCTAAATGATAAGCCAGCTCCAATGAAATGCTTTCATTCATAAGAGTTGCTGTGGTCATGGTGTCTCTTCACAGAAACAGTACATTAACTAATACAGAAGTACATCACAATTTTCAGGAGATGTGGTTAAAAAAATACAGACTGCAAGGTCTCTAGTGTACAGGGACCAAGTCAGCCAACTGGGGTCCTAAAATCCTTTCAGTGATACTGGTGCATACTTAGATCTGAAAGTCATCAACAAACCTGTCCCAGAGCCTGGTTTTACCATTGGCCAGGTATGTGACCCTAAGTCATTCACATGGATCCATCCTAGTTTCCCATGTAGACATTGGGTCTAACTAAGGAACTAACCATGGTAATGAAGTAGCTGATTTGTAAGTTGACATACTTTTCAGCCACATGGTGCATGTGCAGCAAAAGTTTCCTGTAAGATTTTCTACCAAGGGTTTTGGCTTTCCTTCTGTGCATTCTCAGGAAAAATGGGTTCAGAAGGAGAAAGTGTTCAGCCTAGTGGCTTCCCAGAAAGCCTGTCTGCCTTTGAAGTAGAAGTTTTCAGCCACTGGGGGGCCTTGGGACGCTTCTGGAGTAATGGTTTAAGGAATTTGCTGGCAGTGGGGGAGAAGCTTCCTCAGCTGCTGCAGGTAGGTGAGAGCCACAGTGAGGGCCTCCCCCTCTTCACAGAGAGGAGTCTCAGTCTTAACAATGAAATAAAAATGCAAAGTCACAGAGTAGAAATACCTGCAACATTCTATTGCCCATTGATAGATGAGATAATTTCTCTTTGTGCTCCATCTCCCGTACATTTGCTGAGAAGGAATATTTATTGGTTTCATGAAATGATAGATTTCTTCCAGGCACATACACTGATTCAGTTTTAAACATATGGCAGAATTCCTTAAAGACTCTATTTTTCACATACTTGGGAAACAAGATATCTAGATCATTAATTTTGAAGAAACAGCTCTGACAAAATAGGAGATGAATCAGAATGGTGCTACATTCTTCCTCTTCTGGCAGGGCTGTAACAGCTAGAGATGAGCTTAACGGAATTGCAAAGTTGAGGACAATTTCACGTTTTAGTTACTAGGGTACTTTGTGGTGCTTTAATATATACATTAACTAGCTGTAAAGGCTGTCAGAATGCACATGTCATTCTGGGAGGAAGGACAGCTTAGAAATCACTGAACAGGTGAGTATCTGAGGAAATCTAAAAACAGCCTTGCTGGTTTTGAAGCTCAGGAGGAAGCCTGCTGTCTTGGTCTTTCCCTCTTCTATCTTCATATTACCGAGTTTCAGGGACTGTTTCTATTCCCCTCCAGGCTAACCTTGAATTAGCCATCCTCCTGCCTCAGCCCTGAGTGCCACCACAGGATGATTAGAGTTGAATTTTAAATGATTCCCCAAGCTTTCCCTCCCTGTGTCTTGCTCTGTGTGCCCATGTGATCATACTGTATTGAAGTGTTTTGTATGACTGTGTCATTTTGCATAATGCCCCATGTGGTCACAAATAGCAGGAGTGCCTTCATTTTTAATGCTGCATAGTATTCTATCATAAGACTTAAATGCACATACATTTAATATTAAAAGACATCTCTTACTCCACTGTAGTAGGAATCTTAAAAGTACTTGTTAATGAAATCAAACCTGAGGCCAGCTATTGGGGTGAATGCTGGAAGATCAGAGAAACAGAACAAGCCACAGTTTTCTCACCTCACCAGTTCCTCAGCTAGTCTTGTTTCCTCAGACTGCAAGTTTCTGAATCCTCATCCCAATGGCTCTCAGCTGAACTGTGCTCGAAAGCCTGAATGCTTAACCAGCCCAATGCTTTACTTACTACATGCTTTTATCTCCCCTAATTCCTGGTCCTCACACCTTATATACTTTTCTCTTTCTGCCCCCACTCCCTGGGATTAAAGGTTGTGTTTCTGGGATTAAAGGCACGGGTCACCATGCTTAGCTGTTTCTAAAGTGGCCTTGAACTCAGAGATCCCGCTAGCTCTGCCTCCCAAGTGCTGGGATTAAAGGTGTGTACCACCACCGCCCAACTTCTGTTATGGCTTACTCTTCCCATTTTCTAGCCACCATTTCTGGCTCTGTTCTAGTGGCTGTCTGTTCTCTGACCCCAGGTACATTTATTTCGGGGAACACACAATATTTCAGGGAACACAATACCCACCACACTCCACAGTCATAAAGCCATCATTCAATATCTAGCATGCTCTTCTGAGACTTAGCAGTTATTTTCCTGCTTAGGGGTTTAAATACAACACCAGCAACTTTTGCATATGGTATGTGATAGGAGTGTAATATCTTCCACTCATTTCTTTCTCTAAGTGGAAAGTCAACGTTCTTGGTACTGTGTGTCGTCACCCTTTCCCTGCACAGCTACAGTCCCCTTATGACATCACAACATTCATGTGCATGTTCTTACATTGACTTGAGGGTTTTTTAATGCTATGCCTTTGGTCTATCCCTAAGTTCCTAATATCAGGTTATTATCTGATAGGGCAAGTCCCCTTTCCTTGGTCATTTTAGTGTACACTCATCTATATGAACTGTGGATTCAGTTTTTGTGGCTGGTGACCTTTAATTTTACCATGTTGGAGTCAAAGAAAGGGTTGTACTCCAGTACCTATCTAAAGATCATATAGACCCTGATGGTAATTTTACTGAGAAGTGATAGCCTTGGGCCATGGCTTTCCAGAACCTTCTTAGGCCAGTCTAACGCTTGGTAAAGCAGGCCTAAGAGTGGCAAATGTTTATGTTTGCAAATCTTTCTTCTTTTCCAGGACATCTTGCTGGTTGGCTTTTGTTAACTGAGAAGATGTCTCCATAACATTGGCCTGTAGGGATTCTTACGAGGTGTTGTCTTGATTAATGATTGATGTGAGAGCTTAGTTAATTGTGGGTGGTGCCACCCCTGGGCTGGTGGTACCGGGGCTATAGTAGGTTGAGCAAGTCATGGGGAACACGCCATTGTTCAGTGTTCCTCACGGCTCCTGCTTCAGTTCCTTCCCTAATTTCCTTCAGTGATGGACTGTGACCTGAGACTTTTAAGAAGGAATAAACCCTTTCCTCCCAAGTTGCTTTTGGTCCTGGTGTTTTATTACAGCAGTAGAAACTAACCTAAGACACCATCTGACTCAGCTTCATTCACTCCTTAGTCCTGGTGTCCTCTGTGTTACCATGTGGCTTCTTCTTGTGGATAGTGTGTATCTCACTTGTTTACTGGGGACACATGTGCTTCTGAGTCCCTGTTTTCAGTCACAGGTACCTCCAGCATTGTATTCCTTTAACTCACTGGCTCTGCCCTGCCAGAGCATCTGTTTTTTTTTTTTTTTTTTTAGAATCAAGAGGTCAGTCTTGATTTCCTCTCTTCCACATGTTTCTTAAATTCACATCTGCACTTTGTAGTGCAGAGTCATCCTATGGATCCCTGGCTAGCTGAGAGTTCACATCTTGACCCATAAGTAGGAGGCAAACAGTGAGAAGCACACTGGGACTGACACACCTCCTTCAGCAAGGCCACACCTCCTGATCCTTCCCAAACAGTTCCACCAGAGGAGAGGAAGTATTCAAATGAGCCCAGTGGCTCATTCAAACCACCACAGTTTATAGACAAAAGGAACAAAAATAAGATTAAGCAGTTAAATTTGCATTTTTAGATCAACAGTGGTTTAATATTTTAATTTAAGTATAAAATACAGAATACTGAAATGTGCTAAAAGAATTTTAATTTTCTTGCATTGGATCTGGCAATTTTATGCCTGCTGGGCACAGCTGGGAACCTGTGAGATTCAATGTAAACATCTCCCTGGTTAATGTGATGCACACAAAACTCCTGAGGCCCAGTTCTGCATGTGTTGCCTCCTGAGCTGAGAGTGATGTCATTTGTGGTTTGTTAGCTAGCTTTCTCAATGCTCATTATTTCATGTCATTTGAAATTATAGTCTACACTTTTGTATTTTTATTTACTTATTTTTTGAGACAAGTCTTCTGTACATAGCCCAGATTGGTCTTGAACCCATGACTATCCTGTCTCAGATACCTGAGTGCTTCAGGGATTATAGGCATGTACTACCTCTGCTATATGGAGCTGAATTTTAAGTATGTCATTTTCAGAGCAATCCCTATCTTTGCTTCTAGCTTTCTAGTCTGGTTACCCTTCCTTCAAACACTTTCATCTGCTCTTCCATGACTCCATTTAGAAGTTTCTCTTGGCAGCCCCAGTTGCAGGCCAGCAGATAGGACTCCAGCAGGCAGGCCTGACCACCATCTCCTCACTGGACCCTGTAACCTACAATCCCCAATCCACCCCCCAAACGCACACATCCTCCAACATCTCAGCTGCTCCCTGAAGCACAGACTCTGCCAGCTCCAACTGGACCAAGAGAGCCTTCATCCAGTAACTGATGGAAGCAGATACAGAGATTCATAACCAAGCACCAGGCCAAGCTCCAGAAGTCCAGTCAAAGAGGGATTGTATGAGCAAGGTGGGGGGGAGGTCAAGATCATGGTGGGGAAATCCACAGAGACAACTGTGGTGGTATTGTATTCCCTCAAATATTGTGCCTGCTAATAAACTTACCTGGGGTCAGAGAACAGGATGGCCACAATATTAAACATAGAGGTTAGGCAGTGGTAGCACATACCTTTAATCCCAGCACTTGGGAGGCAGAGCCAGGTGGATCTCTGTGAGTTCAAGGTCACATTGGAAATAGCCGGGCCTGATGACTCACACCTTTAATCTCAGAAAGTGAGCCTTTAATCCCAGGGAGTGATGGAAGAAACCAGAAAGATATATAAGGCTTGAAGACCAGAAACTAGCCAAGCATTTGGCTGGTGAAGCTTTTAGGCTTAGAGCAGCACAGTTCATCTGAGATCATTTGGATGAGGACTCAGAAGCTTCCAGTCTGAGGAAACAGGATCAGCTGAAGAACTGGCAAGGTGAGGTAGCTGTGGCTTGTTCTGCTCCTCTGATCTTCCAGCATTCACTCCAATAACTGGCCTCAGGTTTGATTTAATTAATAAGACTATTTAATATTCCTGCTATAGACAACTGAACTAATCTCAAAGAAACTCACAAATTTAGACTGACAGCTGTGGAACCTGCCCGGGACCAGACTAGACTACTCTCTGCATATGGGAGACAGTTGTGTAGCTGGGTCTGTTTGAGGGGCCCCTGGCAGTGAGATCAGGATCCATCACTGGTGCATGAGCTACCTTCTGGATCCCATTATCTATGGTCGGACACCTTTCTCACCCCTGATAAAGTGGGGAGGGGCTCAGTCCTGCCTCAACTGAAAGTACCAGGCTTAGTTGTCCCCACAAGGAGAACTTATCCTGTTGGAGGAGGGAATGAGGGGTAGAAGGAAGGAAAGTAGGGGCAGTGGGAAGAGGGATGAGAGAGGGATCTGTGGTTGGTATGTAAAAGAAATAAAAAAAGAAATAAAAAAGAAGTTTCTCTTTATATTAGTGGCTTGATGTCCTTGGCAAGTTGGAGAGACCACAGATCTAGTCACTGAAGCAGTGGGCACTTTGGCTCAGGTCCAATGTGGTAATTCTTCTCTACTTTTGTACATCTTAGTTGCATATGGAACTGTGACCATGTGACAATTATGGTCCATATATTGTTTCTTTTGTTTTTAAGTGCAGCTAGGCTATTTAAACCCTCTCTCTCTCTCTCTCTCTCTCTCTCTCTCTCTCTCTCTCTCTCCATCTCTTTTTCTCTGTGATCATTGATGTATTTAAAACAAAAAAGAAATTTGCAGTGTCAATGACATCTTTATGAAATATCTTTTTGGATATTTTGACATGATAAGAACTACATCACTGACCTTTGATTCTGGATTTCTGGCACAGAACTCTTAGAACTCTTGTGACTTCCAGAGTAATAGGCATGGCAGAGGCATCTTTTGTTATGTTTGGTCCTAGTCCCATGTTCTGTGGGATGAACAAATGGTTTGTATGCTAATGAGGTTACTGATGGCTGAGAGCCCAGAGATAGCTTCAGCATGGGGTCTTGTCCCAGGAAGACCTAGGCATTACTAGAGAACTGGGCCTTCCTGATTCATTTATGAAGAAAGGCTGATTTATGAATTAGCCACTGGAAGTCAATTATGGAATCAATCATGGCAATACAAATAGGAATTCAGAGAATTTCCAGATTGGTGAATGCATACCTGAGCTATGAGGTCAGTGCATTCATACTGGAATGGGAAGCTCCCATGCTTAGCACCCCTAAGAATTTACAGTACACTACTTAATTTTTAGCCATCATAATAAACCCACATGCTAAGTGCTGAGTTCTGTGAGCTGCTGCCCTGGGAGCTTAGTGAACAGAAGTGTAACTGACCAGGGGTCCAGGGCTTATGACCAGAAGCTGAAGTGGGGGCTGTTCTATGGCTCTGAGCCCCTAACTTGCAGTATTGGCATTAATTCTAGGTTAAAAGGGATAGAGTTGAATTAACTTATATCACATCTGCAGTTGACATCTTACATGGTTTGGGAATCCTAGATGTTTGGTGCCCAAAGTGTTAGGAGCAGAGAAACAATTCATTTTAGCTACATTCTTTTTAATTCTCATTACTTCATTCAATAAGCAACAAAAATAAAAAATTAGAAAATACAGTTGCCCTCTGTGTGTCAAACAAATGATACTACTGTATGTCTGGTATTTTGTAGTCTTTGGAAGAAGCCTAAGGGAGAAACATATGTAGTCAAACAGGAATCTGAGGAAGGCAGGATTTATGGAGAGTTGTAACTGATGAAATTCAGATCTAATTTATTCAACATTACCCTTCCCCCAAAGAAAACGAGCGACACTGATGGAATTGCCACTGCTGAATGCAGCATGTGAGTGTCTTCCAGTGCTGTAGAGGAGTGTCCCCAAGACACAGCCACTTGTTTTCAAGTCAAGCTTTCCTGGCACACAGGCTGCACATGGAGCTCACATACTTGGCGAAGTATTCCCCAAAGGTGTACATTGTTATAGGATAAATTGTGTCTCTCCAAAATTCCTGTGTTTAAGTCCCACCCCAGATATTTCATAATACAACTGCATTGTAGAAAAATTCTTTAAAGGGATATTTAAAGTGAAATGCTGTCATCAGGATAGGTCCTTCTCCAATATGATGTGTGTCCTCATAAGAAGACATTAGGACAGTCACAGAGTCAGGGCAGATCATGTGAACACATGAGGAGAAGGTTGCCATCCATAAGTCAGGAGGAGAAAACTCAGAAAAGACAAACTGACAACACTTTCATCTTTTGCCCTGGGATAAATGAATTCTTTTACTGCCCCCCCCCACCCCATTTGTTATTATGACAGTCTGTGATAGTTAATGTTCACTGCCAAGTTGCCTGGATTTAGAACCACATAGGAGACACTTCTCTGGGTATGTGTGTGAGGACTTCTCCTGAGACCATACCCATGGGCTGGGGTCCAGAACTGAAGGAAAAAAAAAAAAAAGCCAGCAGAATGCCTGTCTCAACTTACTGACCCACTAAGATGTGAGCACACAGCCTTATATAGCTGCCAAGATGTGAGCACTGAGCCTTATATATCCGCCAAGATGTGAGCACACAGCCTTATATATCCGCCAAGATGTGAGCACACAGCCTTATATAGCCGCCAAGATGTGATCACACAGCCTTATATATCCGCCAAGATGTGAGCACACAGCCTTATATATCCGCCAAGATGGGAGCACACAGCCTTATATATCCGCCAAGATGGGAGCACACAGCCTTATATATCCGCCAAGATGTGAGCACACAGCCTTATATATCCACCAAGATGTGAACACTCAGCCTTATATATCTGCAAGAGGTGAGCACTCAGCCTTATATATCTGCAAGATGTGAGCACTCAGCCTTATATATCTGCAAGATGTGAACACTCAGCCTTATATATCCACCAATGTGTGAGGATACAGCCTTATATATCCGCCAAGATGTGAGCACTCAGCCTTATATAGCTGCCAAGATGTGAGCACTGAGCCTTATATATCCGCCAAGATGTGAGCACACAGCCTTATATATCCGCCAAGATGTGAGCACACAGCCTTATATAGCCGCCAAGATGTGAGCACACAGCCTTATATATCTGCAAGATGTGAGCACTCAGCCTTATATATCTGCAAGATGTGAACACTCAGCCTTATATATCCACCAAGATGTGAGCACACAGCCTTATATATCCACCAAGATGTGAGCACACAGCCTTATATAGCCGCCAAGATGTGAGCACTCAGCCTTATATATCTGCAAGATGTGAGCACTCAGCCTTATATATCTGCAAGATGTGAACACTCAGCCTTATATATCCACCAAGATGTGAGCACACAGCCTTATATATCCACCAAGATGTGAGCACACAGCCTTATATAGCCGCCAAGATGTGAGCACTCAGCCTTATATATCTGCAAGATGTGAGCACTCAGCCTTACATATCTGCAAGATGTGAACATTCAGCCTTATATATCCGCCAAGATGTGAGCACACAGCCTTATATATCCGCCAAGATGTGAGCACACAGCCTTATATATCCGCCAAGATGTGAGCACTCAGCCTTATATATCTGCAAGATGTGAGCACTCAGCCTTATATATCTGCAAGATGTGAACATTCAGCCTCATATATCCACCAAGATGTGAGCACACAGCCTTATATATCCACCAAGATGTGAGCACACAGCCTTATATATCTGCCAAGATGTGAGCACACAGCCTTATATAGCTGCGAAGATGTGAGCACTGAGCCTTATATATCCGCCAAGATGTGAGCACACAGCCTTATATATCTGCCAAGATGTGAGCACACAGCCTTATATATCCGCCAAGATGTGAGCACTCAGCCTTATATATCTGCAAGATGTGAGCACTCAGCCTTATATATCTGCAAGATGTGAACATTCAGCCTCATATATCCACCAAGATGTGAGCACACAGCCTTATATATCCACCAAGATGTGAGCACACAGCCTTATATATCTGCCAAGATGTGAGCACACATCCTTATATAGCTGCGAAGATGTGAGCACTGAGCCTTATATATCCGCCAAGATGTGAGCACACAGCCTTATATATCCGCCAAGATGTGAGCACACAGCCTTATATATCCACCAAGATGTGAGCACACAGCCTTATATAGCCGCCAAGATGTGAGCACACAGCCTTATATAGCCGCCAAGATGTGAGCACACAGCCTTATATAGCTGCCAAGATGTGAGCACACAGCCTTATATATCCGCCAAGATGTGAGCACACAGCCTTATATAGCTGCCAAGGTGTGAGCACTGAGCCTTATATAGCTGCCAAGGTGTGAGCACACAGCCTTATATATCTGCAAGATGTGAACACTCAGCCTTATATATCCGCCAAGATGTGAGCACACAGCCTTATATATCTGCCAAGATGTGAGCACACAGCCTTATATATCCGCCAAGATGTGAGCACACAGCCTTATATATCCGCCAAGATGTGAGCACACAGCCTTATATATCCACCAAGGTGTGAGCACACAGCCTTATATATCCACCAAGATGTGAGCACACAGCCTTATATATCCACCAAGATGTGAGCACACAGCCTTATATATCCACCAAGATGTGAGCACTCAGCCTTATATATCTGCAAGAGGTGAGCACTCAGCCTTATATATCTGCAAGATGTGAACACTCAGCCTTATATATCCACCAATGTGTGAGGATACAGCCTTATATATCCGCCAAGATGTGAGCACTCAGCCTTATATAGCTGCCAAGATGTGAGCACTGAGCCTTATATATCCGCCAAGATGTGAGCACACAGCCTTATATATCTGCAAGATGTGAACATTCAGCCTCATATATCCACCAAGATGTGAGCACACAGCCTTATATATCCGCCAAGATGTGAGCACACAGCCTTATATATCCGCCAAGATGTGAGCACACAGCCTTATATATCCGCCAAGATGTGAGCACACAGCCTTATATATCCGCCAAGATGTGAGCACACAGCCTTATATATCCGCCAAGATGTGAGCACTCAGCCTCATATAGCTGCCAGCCATTCTCACCACCATGCCTTCTCCTGCCATGAAGGCCTGAACCTTCAAACTGTGAACTCAAATAAAAGTCTCCCTCAGGTGCTTCTGGCCAAGTACTTAGCCACAGTGATGAGAATGTCCATCTTATTCCCCTCACATGGGCTTCCAAACTCCAGGGGTAAGTTTCTGATTTGAGTTGGACTTTTCCCATAGCGCTGTCCTTATATGGAAAGAATACAATGACCAGGGTTCCTAAGAACTTTGGTACACTTGCCTGACCTATTTCCTGTTGTGAATTAGTTAGCTAGCATTCTGGTTAATGCATCTATCTTTATTATATTTAGGATGGTCTCACTTCTAAATCTTTCTCATATTGGTGGTAAAATTGAGTTTCTGGACATAAAAGGACTTTTTGTTTGTTTGTTTGTTTCTACTTGAAATAGTTTTACACTTACCCTAACTGTGTAACATGAAGTGTTCAGTTTAGAAGTGTCTCTTCCTAAGAAATATGTACAACAGCTAGTTCTATTCCAATTCCAGCCCCTTAAAGTTATGTGGACAAAGACATACTAGAGGGATCGGAGAGGCTGAGATGGATGAGGGTGTTACCTATTCCAAGAATGTTAAAAGTATCTTAAAGTTCAGTAGACGTTTTTAAAGGATGTGTTAAAATTCCAGCACTTTACATTGACAACATAAAAACAGTAGCATCAGATTCCTTTGGCAAGACCCTGTGTTAGATGGTCAGTGGGAATGAACACTGACAGCAGAAATGGTGAGTAAATTAAATGGTGCTAGAGTTAAACTGTGCTCCTGAACTGGACAGCTTGGGAACCAACTCTCTTTACTGTGATGGCCTCACAACAAAGTTGTTTTTCAATAATCAAAGGTGATGTTTAGTCACATCCACTTTAGTTTCTTCACTTGAGACTATGGAGAAAAATCATTTACACTTAAATTTTCATTTTTCTACAAACAGGATCCTCCTGGCTAGAAAAAGTTTGAGACATTATGTTTCCTCCTTTATGTTCAATGGTGCTTAATTCATTATTGTAGCACTGAAATTGAAAATGTGTGCATCTTCTGTCCTCCTCATGCATTTAAAAATTTACTGGTTTGAAATCTCTGCAGAGCAAGGTGGCGAGATCGGTGAGTAGCAAAGGGCTGTTGTCCTTCAGCTGTTTATACTTGTAGATGCCTTTGCAGTGACAGCTTTTGCTAGGCTGATCCTGGAAGGAAGCTCAGACCCATGGCAGTCCCACGGGTAGAGGAATGCAAATGCTGTTTGTAACCAGGAAGCTGACCTTGAGGAAGATCTTAATGTCCTGCTGTCCTTGTGATGTCAGGTAGCAGGATCTTAAGGGATAGAATAAGACCAAGCCATATACTGTGAACAAGACATGCAGGTGTCCTTTATACAACTTCAATTTGAGCTGTCTCAAACCAAAGCTAGCACTGTTCAGAGGTGAATAGAGTATACATATTAACAAAAGAAACAGCAGGCTTTTATTGATTTTTTTTTCTTGTAGGGTAGACTATGGTTTGGTAATTGTCCATTGGTCATAGATATGGTTTTTAGAGATTTTTTTCTTCTGCTTAAACATTCTGAGCTCCTGGTGTGTGGGCTAACAGGCGGCGATGGTCTTGGGTAAGTTTCTATTGTTGCGATAAACACAAGGAAAAGGTTTATTTGGCTTACATGTCCTGGGCCACAGTCCACTGAGGGAAGTTGAGGCAGGAACTCAAAGCAGGAATTTGGAACTAGGGACTGAAGCAATAGCCTAGAGGAATCCAGGTATTCTTAGCCTGATTTCCTACACAACACAGGACCACTTGCTCAAAGATGGCATCACCCACACTAGGCTAGACACTCCCAAATCTATCATTATCAAGAAAATGCCCCACAGATTTGCCAGGACAACCTGATCGAGGCATTTTATTAATTGAAGTTTTCTCTTACCAAAATGATTCTGGCTTGTGCCAAGTCCCCAAAAACCAGCCATCAGTGACTTAACCCAGGAACTGGGTGTTCTCCTCGTGCTGGTATCATCATCTTCAAGGCTTCCTGGCTTGATTTTTGCTTTATGGACAGGCTGCTCTAGGTGCTTGAGCTACTGAAGAAGCACAGGCAGTGTAGAAAAAAAAATGTATATGTTAAGGTACTGAGCTGTAAAGGGAGGGGCCTTGGCTCTCTACATGCCCAGGCACAAATGAGTATAGCTTCATATTACCCTGTCCCCAAACCCACAGCCACTTACTCAAAGAAAGATGTATGTGGTTTGGAAGGAAATAGGTCAAGTGAACGCTGTTTTATAGTTGGGATAGACCATTTCCCAAATGATCAATTGAGGTAGAACAGACCTCACAGGTCCAGGCATCAAAGGGTTAAACAGGTGTAATTTAGTACATCTATGGGCTGTGGTAAAGAGTCAGTGTTTTTCACAAAAGTGACTTCATGTTTTTGTAAGGTAACTTAGCCAATTGCTCTGGTAACACACATATCCAGGGTTCTGAGGCTCGGGAAGCCAATAATGGATTTCTCAGCTATGTGACTTCAAATATCAGCTATATATATGATATAAGTAGGCAAAGTCCAAAGGAGTAATTACTTTTCTCTGCTCAGTACTGATCCCTCTTTTTCTCACTTGTCATTTGTTCAGCCATCTTGGCCACACTTGCCTTGGCTCACACAAACCCTTATGTGAGGGACTCCCAGTCTTTCTGCAGCCGGTGCTTTACAACAATGGTGAGAAATGCCCTGACCTCCAAGATTCCTGTGTTTTATTGTAGATCCCACAATTACTTACAAGGGAAAGCATCCTCTCATCAGGCTTGACAAGCAAGCATTTCACCTGCAAGGAGATGGCTTCAGTCATTGTCAGAACAAAGAAAACTTCTGACAGAATTCTAAGGTGGCATCTGGTGCTGCCATTTGGTGACTAGAGCAAATCTTTACCTTCCACATCTGTATCTTCTTTATAATATAGTTAATTCATTTTTAACTAAAGTATAGGTCCATCATTTCTTCCTCTTCTTCTCCATCCCTACACCCCACCTCACACTCTCTCTCAAATTCATTGTAACAGGCTTTATTTTTGGCCACCAACCAGCTCCCAAATCATGACATGGAGACTTATTGGTTTTGAATGATCAGCCTTAGCTTAGTTCTTGTTTTATTTTGTTTCTTTTTATCTACATTTTTTCCTCAGGGCTTTTTTTTTTTTTTTTAACCTTTCTTTCTTCCTGTGTATCTTACTTTCCTGCTGTCTCCAGATGTGGCTGGTGGCTGCCTGGCTTCTGGCCACAGGCATGTCCCTCTATTTCTCCCTCATTCTCTCCTCCTTTTCTCTCTCCTATTTATTCTCTCTGCCTATTGGTCCCACCTAACCTTACCCTGCCTAGCTATTGGCTGTTCAGCTTTTTATTCGACCAATCAGTTGCCTTACGCAGGCAAGGTGAAACAAATGTAACACATCTTTACATAATTAAACAAATACAGTATAAACAAATGTAACACATATTTACATAATTAACAAAGGCAGCATAAACAAATGTAACTCACCTTTACACAGTAATATTCTCAGCATAAACAAATGTAACATATCTTTACATAGTTAAAATAATATTCTACAACAATCCATGGTCTTTGAGCTTCTTCCATCTTTCCTCTCAGTCTTGTTCCCTTGACACCCAGTTTCTGCCATATGACATTGAAGTCTCAATAAATATTAGGGAACCTGTGCTAAATTTAATCTGTCATAGAATCCTGTGTACAAGCCAGTTACAGATGCTTTTCAGTAAGATGATTTTTAAATCCAAAATGACTCCAAATAAATTGCCAACCTCAATGTAAGCTGGGAGAGGACTATGAAATACCCAGGGGTCCCAGGGGTTTAGCTACGTCTGGCATGGGATATCTGAGGGAAAAAAAAACTATGTGCACTATGTTCTTATGTCTGTTAACTTTATTCTTCTAAGACAAAGTTCTATCAATACAGCTATAACTCCACCAGGCATTCAGGGCAGGAATAACACTAGACATACCAAGTTCTATATCTGTCTATTTCTCTGGGATGAAATCCTGTCTCCATAACTACAGTTCTGTCCAGTTCTCAGCTCATAGTCTTATTAATGACTAACTCCTAAGTTTCCAACCTCATCTTTGTCCTCTTTCTCCATCTCTCCTACTCTTTACTCCTGGCCCTCAAAAAACTCTTCCCTCTGCAGAACCTCTGTCTTCCTCTCTTCTCTCTTGCCATGCTGGTCTGTCCCTGTCTACAGAAAATGCCTGCCCTTTCTTTCCCTGGGCATGTGGTTCCTTCCCTCCTCAGGAATGTTATTCTACCTCTCACCTTGATATGTAAAAACCTCTTTTGTTCTCTGTCAGTTGCTCTGGAGAGCTTCTAGGCCTTGGGTCAGGGGGATGGTCTGAGCTTCATTTGCACAAGAGGCAAAGCTATGTGTCTCCAGCTAGCTCATCTCCTAGGCTCAGTGGGGGAGTTAATAATCTAGAAGTTCAGCAGGTCCAGAGAGTTGAACAAATGGTCTGGAAATATTTGAGCATGCAAGAGTTTCATAGCAGAAGACAGCTGAAATATTAAAAACTGTATAATACCAAATATTCATAATAAATGGCTTGCCTCTTGACAGACCCAGGTAGTGGAAAAACAAGTAGACAAACCACGGTGTGAAGCCACAGCTTCTGTCTTTGCTATGATCTGGCTTTTGATCCCTGCTCAGTAATAGGCAGTTTATCAGAGTTCAGCTCCAGTCTCAGTTCTGGCTTGGATCTCTAGCTACTGACTGTGCCATGCTTGGACAAGTATCTCATTGGGATTCTATTTATTCATTGCATGGTGAATACACACACACACACACATACACACAGAGCCACAATTAAGGTAAAAATACAAAGGTTTAGGATCTTTTAGTTTTCCTCAATTATCTATATATAAAATGTCTGCTCCTCCCAAATGCTCTCTTCTAAAACACAGCATTTGAAAATTAGTAACATTTACTTAGCATACACATGTGTGCATGTGTGTGGTGCGTGTGCGTGTGCATGTGTGTGTGTGTGTGTGTGTGTGTGTGTGTGTGTGTGTGTGTACCACTGTGCATGTTTGGAGAATCAATCTCTCCTCTACCACATGAGTCCCGACAAACTGTAAGTATCTTACGTTGTCAGCCATGGCTGGGTCTTGGGTTGGTAGGTTTATGCCAATTTACACAAGCTGAAGTCATCTGAGAGGAGGGAACCTCACTTGAGAAAATGAGATCATGGGATCAGGATGATGGCAGGCATGTAGGACATTTTCTTAATTAGTGATTGATGAGAGAGGGCCCAGTCCATTGTGGGTGGTACCATTCCTAGGATGGTGGTTCTGAGTTATAGAAGAAAGCAGGCTGAGCAAGCCATGAGAAGCAAGCCAGTAAACAGCACCCCTCCATGTCTCTGCATCAGCTCCTGCCTTTGGGTTTGAGTTCCTGTCCTGACTTCCTTTGATGATGAACAGCAATGTGGAAGTGTAAGTCAAATAAACCCTTTCCTCCCTAACTTGCATTTGGTCATGGTGCTTCATCACAGCAACAGAAACCCTGACTAAGCTAGTCATCAGCTAGAAAAAAACATGGTGGGGTGACTGAGTCCAAGTTGCCTACAACTGTTGCATGTGAGAGATGAATCCATAAATAGAAAATGTGTCTGGAATGTGCCCATGCATAGGAACAACTCAGCTCTCACTACAGGAAGTTTTCTGTATGTCCTTCTGTAAAGTCATGCAGTCTGATACATACTCTCTTCTTCTTCTCCTTCTTCTCCTTTTCTTCTCCTTCTCCTTCTTCTTCTTCTTCTTCTTCTTCTTCTTCTTCTTCTTCTTCTTCTTCTTCCTTTTTAATCAGGGGTAAAATTGTTGTCAAAGAACTGACTGCTGTATGTAGAAAGTGATTTGAAGCCAGAGAAAGGGGAGCAGATTCAGAGCTGCACAGAGGACAATTTGTTGGAGTTTTGCTGACAGAAGTGTGATCAAAAGTGGCCTCAAGATGAGCCAACCCCTGAGATTTGGGTCAGAAGACAGGGGCTCATATAGGGGTCAGGACAAAAACTGAGTGTTCTTATTCATCATTTATCTCAAGCTAATGTCAAAGATGTCAGGCATGTTCTCAAGGCTGAAGGCGCTGGGTCTGGTGCAGAGCTCCATTTAGCACTCTGATGCTTTGCCTATCTGTAGCACACTGGGGGGCAGGGAGAAGAAAACAGGCTGGAGCTGGTGTGTGTTGGGGGGTGGGATTATGACTTGGATAGCTTCAGGTCTTGGGAGACACAGAAATGCACAGCACATTGGTATTTTACCAAAGAAAATTTGTAGCTTTGAATATGGAAATGAAAAATGAGCATAAATACTTATTGCCTTTTATTCATGGTTATAGTTTTAAAGACTTATTTTGTTTTTAGTTGTGTATGTATGTATATGTGTGTGCCCAAGGAAGCCAGAAGCACTGGGTTTCCCTGGGGTTGTAATAACAGATGGTTATCAGCTGCCTAATGTGAGCATTCAGAGCTGAATTTGAGTTCTACAGAAGAGGAGAGACCGCTGTTCACCAGTGAGCCATCACTCTCGGCCCTCCTAACAGCCATTACTAACTGTAATCTATCTCCATTTATATATCAAATTCTAGGAAATGGGCTCTTTAAAAGTACCATTTTTACTCTCCGTCTCTGTCTCTGAGACAGAGTCTCTCTGTGTAGTCCAAGCTGGCTACAAACTTCTGCCTCAGTCTCTCAAGTTCCGGGATTACAAGTATGACTTACACGCCCACCAATAATCTTACATTCTTGCCAAGTGAAGTCCTTGGCAGTCTTCCAGTGCTTCGAATGGATTCAGATTGGAAAGTGAAATTTTCATCAGAATTCTAAGGTCTCAGTGAGCCAGTTTTTATTCCAAAGGATTGTTCTAAATTCCTGTCAATCATCTTTCTAGTCTTAGAGGAACTGAACAAGACCTTGAGACTTAAACTAGAAGCAAAATGTCTTCGCTTTTTGCTCCACAGAATGCGGAGTTTGAGGTAAATACATTTTGACAACTATCATGTATTACAGGCTTTGCACAGCCTCTGCTGAGCTGAGCCACTTAGCTGGACCTTGTCCACATTGTAGCACAAAAATAATTAGTTAGACCTAAAGGGAACTGGGGCTTCAATGGAGCTCACAGGCACCTCCCATGCTGCTTTTAATTCCCAGTTTCCATTTGCTTCTGTGATAGAGGGTCCTCCTGGGTAGAAATTGCTCAGTGTAGCATGGAGAAAAAGCAATGGCCACTACCTCTAATTGTGCTGTGGGGTATGCTGTTTTCTCCTTAGAGTATATAAATCTTTAGTCTTTCACAGTTCGACTGCGAAGCTCAGTCGAGTCTTCTCTGCCTACTTCTGAAGGCATTTCATGTAGGCTTTCAAAAAGAAAACCAAAACCCGCAGTCTGAGTTTCAGTTAGAATTACAAAGGTAATAGCCACTAACTTCAACTGTGGGGAACATAATCACCAGGTTCATTTCAGCTTCAAAGCATTCAGATGGAGCAGAGATGTTCATTCGGGTAATGTTAATATGTGCCAGAAATGAAAAACCAGATGTTGGTCATAGTCATATAATTACTTTTAAAAACTCATTGAGTCTTTTAAAGATAGGGGAATCAATTAGTGAATAGTAAGTTATTTTCAAAAAGAAAATCTACCCACAGTTTATTGTGCAAAGGTATTATTAGAAAATGTATTTTTGAACAGCAAATACATTCTTAGCTTAAAAATAAGACATTTGATTAGAAAAAAATTGTGTGACTATAGCTAGCTACCAGAGAGGCTGAAGCAATATGGTTGTTTGATCCCGGGAGTTTGAGACCAGCTTGAATAGCATAGTGAGACTTTTCAGACTTCTGAGTCACATACAGCGTTCCAACTTGAAACTTGCCATTAAAATTAGAAGATATTTTTTACGTAAAAATGTTTTAATTTTGCATACAGCTAAGTTTGAACCTTTGATGTTTTAAGTAAGTAGCATAAAATGAAAAAGTAAGCTCAGAGTCTCCTTCATACTGCCTTAAAAAAGAAAATAAAAAATCAGCTGCTCTCTTCAGTGGCACATATACCAAAATAAAAACAATACGGGAACATCAGCACGACGCCTGCACAAGGATGACAGGAAATCTATGAAGCACCCATATTTAAAAGATAAATAAACAAATGAAAATTAAAATATAAATCTAATGATGCCACAGGTGAAGCGATGAGCATTTCCTTTCAAAGTGAGCGGAATGAATGAGAGCCGCTTCTGGAGGATCTGAACCCAGGGTTTCCGACACAGGACACCTGTCCCGTTGCACTCCCGTGTTTTGCCTTCTGCAGCCTCAGTGTTAACCTGGGATTTTCAGAGGCACCTCAGTATTTGCCTCTCAAGGGCTGTGTCCAAATGGCGATGGTTTCTGATGACAGCTGGGGGGACACTGTGTAGTCCACAGGCAGGTGATGTCTGTGTGTTTTCACTGTGTAAACATGTCCTTACATCCACGAGCATCAAGGTACATGCATCACAGGACCAAGAGTCTGTCAGACAAGCAGTGCCACACTGAGTTAATTCTCCTGAAGAACGAAGTTCACTTGGACAGGATAGGTGGCCTTGCAAGGATTCAGTGAGAAAGTCTGGTCTTTCTCCTGTGAAGGGCTGTACCGTTCTGATCCACACAAGATCTGATTATGGGAAGCCTCAAAGTCACATTCCCGAAAGCCTTTGAAGCACTGTGCACTGAAACCACTCTATCTCAGTTTCACAGGAGCTCAGTGCCACTTGCCTCCTTATAAGGTCCTTGTCCCATTTTCTTCTGTTTAAACAACCCCACTTCAGAAATGAAGACTTGAAGGGAAAAGAATCATTTCCTGTTACGGTTTATGCAAAAGGTATTATTTGTTTCCCATAACTGTGACGTTGGCGCTCATGTTTATCTTTTACTCTTCTAATCACATCCAAATAGAGTCAGTGAGGGAGCAGAGCTTGCTGATGGCAGATGGCAGTCTTGGAGCGGTGACCCTTGGAGGCATTCTGGATTACAGCCAGTGGTACTCATGTTACACCTTACTAGCCCAAAGACAGACATGTAGGTGCAGTGAGGTGAAGTCAGGCTTTCCCGAGCACAGAGTTTCAGCACTAAAACTGAGATTCTGCAGGCCAGCATCAAATAAAGCAATGGGAAGGAGCAAAAGAAAATGCTCATAGTGAAGAGATGGTACCTTCAGGATGCAATGCAAACCAGAGGGCATAAGGAAGCTAATACCCCTACTCGAACACAGGAGGCCAGTGACATCCGTGTTTCCAGAAAGTACCTTTCAAAAGTCCTGAAGGGTTTTTCGTACATCTTTATTTAATTTGTCTAGTACTTATTTAATGACTTAAACTTTTATTTTATTTAATTTAAAACTTGTCACTGACAAACAAAATTGTAACATATTTATAGCATGTGGCATCATATTTTCATGTTTGTATCCAATGTATATACTGAGCTTTGCAATATATCTGTTACCTCACATATGGTTTTGTTGTTGAGACCTTTTCAAATTGCTCCTTAAGCAATGTGCAAGACCACAATGTAAACTGTAGTCACCACACTGTGCAAACATATTATACAGTTTATTTCTGATGTCCGATGGAACTTTGGTGTCTTTTGATTGACATCTCTCCAGTCACCCTACTCTACATTTCATTCTGTTTCTGTGAGCCCAGTTATTTTTTCAAACACTGTGAGTATAGGTGAGGCCACATGGTGTTTGTTTTCCATGCCTGGACTGCTTCATTTGGTGACTTCTGTATCTATGTATTGACATTTGACTGACAATTTCCTATCTGCAAGGAAGAATGACATTCCATTGTAGAGACAGACCACATTGCCTGTCTCTCCCTATCAGCGAATGGACACCTGATTTGATTCCATGTCTTGGCTATTGTGAATAATCATGTGTCAGATGCTCAACATATTCCAGGGCACGGCTGCTGGGCCATTTGATAGTTTTAGATATATGACCCTGGAAGAACTGTCTATTTCCATCTTTAGAGAAATATCCTAGTGCTTTCCACAATGGCTACACATTTCCCCATCCTCATTGCAGTGTCATTTGTTTGTTTGGCAGTGGAGATTGAAGCCAGGGTCTCACACATGTTAGGCAAGTGATCTACTTCAGAGTGAAATTTCCAGCCCCTCCCCTTTATGTTTATCTATTGTCTTTTTTGATAATAGTTATCCTAATAGGTGCGAAGTAATGGCTCATTGTAATTTTAATTTGTACTTCCCTGGTGTTTAGCAGTGTGGTTCATTTTTTCATATATCTTCTGGCCATGTGTATGTCTTCTTTGAGAAATGTCTGTTCAGGTCTACTTTTCCTGAATTTCAATGAATGAGGTAAAGTTAGCAGCTAAGTGATTTGTCTCATCAACTCACTCATTAATTCATTAAAAATATTGAGTGCCTGTTCTATGTCAAACTCTGTCAGGAGAAACATGTCTAGGGATAAAGCAGTGTCCCTCTTTAATGAGATTTACATTTAAAATGACAACACTGGCTCTTATTGAGCGCTTGCCTCATGCAAAGACATTTCCCTTGTCTTCTCATCTGCTCCCCACAATGCTATCTAGTCCCCCATTTGTCCCACTTTCTACATAGAGAATTAGAATTCTAGAAACAAAATTCCTTGTGCAAGGCAAAACAAATGATGCAAAACCACCGAGTCACAATCCCCAGTGAATCCTTACATCATGATGGGAGAGGACAGTTCCTGTCCCTGAAGCAAAGCCCTGGATCCAGGTAAGGTGAAGGAACATCTGCCTGAGCTGCACATGGCTCACCTCCTTCATGTAGGTCCTCCTGTCAGATGGGAAGACACTGCATCATCCAAAGGGTGTTCTTATGTCCTGGTTAGTTTCTGTTGTCCACTTAACATGCTACAGAACCATCTGGGAAGAGAGAGCCTCGCCTGAAGAGTTGTCCAGATCAGATTGGCCTGGGGTTGGGAAGGGCCCATCCCACTGGGGGTGGTGCCATCCCAGGGCCGCTGGGCCTGAGCCAAAGCGCCTGCTATGGTTCCGGCTGTACTCCAGCTGTGCAGTACAGCAAGCAGGCCTGCTGTCAGCCTCTTGCTTTTGCTCACAGTGTTTTATCACAGTGTCAAAAAGGTAAACCATAGAACACTTTCTCTAGGACCTGAGAATCTCTTTGTTGATAAGGATGTTTGAGGACTCAGGCTTGAAAGGCCAAGAGAAGATAAGTGAAGAGAGGAAAAACAACAAACCCCCAAATAAACAAATAAAACAAAGCAGAGAGGAGCAATGATGGGCGAGAACTTCAAGATAAGATTTGCTACCCCCAACCCATACACACACATACACACTATCCTGTTGTCCATTTCTGCTCTTTTGTTTATTGGATGGTGAGCCAGAATTTAAATCCCAGCTCTACAGCACTTGGCTGTGTGGTCTTGGGGCTGTGACTAACATCTCTGAACCTAAATAATCTAATTTATAAAACACTAATAATGGAACATCTTATAATGTCATTAAGAGGATCATTCGAAAAACAGAGATAAGCACTAAGAAAGGTCTCTGTCACACAGAATTATGTAAGACTAACGCATATTGATTTTACTTATAAGGCAATACTATATTATTTAAATGAGCACAGTATACTCTATCATCACCTGCGTTTATCCTGTACTTTTTCCTTTGCCTGTCTAGCTGATCAAGCTTTGCACTTGAGTTGAGCAGGATTAGATCTTTGACTTAGTCTGTGTCCTAGTTGGTTGCAGTTGTTTAAACTAAAGTACTATAGAAGAACAGAAATTGATTTCTGACAGTTCTAGTGGCTGGGAGTCCTCAATGAAGACGCCAGCAGACGTGGTTGACAGGGAAGGACTATTTGAGGACATATACAGATGACTGCTATGTCCTCAAATAGTACAGAGGGTAAGGGCTGTGAAATCCCTTTTTATAAAGTTAATGATCCAGTTGGTGAGGACCCCACACTCATAATATACTCCCCTCCCAAAGCCCTACCTGTCAAGGACCAAGATTTCAGGAACCAAACATGAACCATGGAAAGTACTAGCTAGGCCAGAGAACAAGTCATAAGCCCACTACCCCTTCCCCAGAGCAGTAACACCTGTTTACTAACCAGAGGCTCCCAAAGATAAGAACATTCCACAGTCAGGTGCCATGACAACCAAATGTAAAGAGCATTCCATGGTCAGGTAGCCTAGCAACAGAACAAATGGCCCCTGACCAGTGACTTCAGCAGACATCTTGCAGTTGCACAACCTGCACGTCTCCCACGATCTGCACCCCTTCCACGTCCCTTCCCCTTCCCTCCTTCCTGCCCCTTCCCCTCCTATGCTATATAAGCCTTGTGGAGAAAAATAAAATCTGCAGCTTGATCAGAATCTTGTCTTGCTGTCGCCCCTTGTGTCCTCTGTCTCTTTCATTCGCTCCCACAGGTGGGTCGCCCCTGTTGAAACCCCACTGGCCGGGGCACCTACCTCCTCCTGCATCATATCAAGGGGTTAAAATACAATGTGTGAACAGATGGGTAAGTCTAAGACATTTCTTAGTGAGAGAGAGCCTCTACACCCCTAATGTCAGTCTTTAAGGATGCTCTGCCCTGGACAATTTGAGAAAACATTCAAAGGAATATGATGGCAATAACACAGCCATGTCATTATCTGCTTAGGACAAGCAGTGCCACTTGGGAAAAGTTGGTATTTGATGAGATTTTATCTTGACATTTTTCATGGAAACCAGTCATATCTTTAATGATTCATTTAGTGTCTGGAATTTTCTTCATATTTAATCTTGGTTTCCTAGCATCATTGGAGATCAAAATATATAGAGATCACATAGAATACAAATAATTTAGTAGAGGGTAAACTGTTACGTTTTTTTCTATTGTGTGTGAAGATCAGCCCTGCTAATGTCTCTCAAAAACTGTTACTAATCAAATGAGAAGTGTCTTGCTACCTGGAGCTCTGCATACAAGGAGGTTTGAATTTCTGTAGTGAAATCACATAGGAGGGATATATATACACTTTTCTCTCTCCAATAATTGAAAAAATAATAGGAAATATTACTTTGTTTGCTAGACAAGCTAAGCGAGAGCCTGGCAATTCATATTCCAGCCAGCTAAGTGAGACTGTGAAGAGAATGAATGTGGTCACTTTTTTTTCTCCTTTTTTATTTATTTTATTCGTGTTTTAATTTTACACATCAGCCATGGGGAACCCATGAATGTGGTAGCTTTAATGTGACTGTCCACTAGGCTCAGGTACAGGAATACTTGGTCTCTAGTTGGTGGTACTGTTAGCAAATGCTTAGGAGGCATGGTCTTGCTGGACGAAGTTCATTCTTGGGGGTAGGCTTTGAGAGCTTAAGGCCTCACTCTGCTCTCAATTTTTCTGCTTGGCTTGCTGCTTGTGCTTGTGAGCTCTCGGTTTCCTGTTCTTGCCACCATGCCTGTGGCCATGCCATGATTTCTACCCTGATGGATCTTATCTCTCTGGAACCATAGCCCACATAAACTCTTTCTTCTATAAGTTGCCTCGGTCATGGTGTTTTATCACAGCAACAGATCATTCAGTAATACAGTGACAGCATCTGAACTTATTTGATTGTAAAGGATGCAGGCTAGCTATAAAGACTTACACATATGTATTTAGTGGGATAGGAACAAGGAATTCTTCTCTCCATCATTGCTGTTAGTCATTTCCTATCAACTGTCTGTTTTCCAATCCTTAGCGAAGTCTCAGAAAGTACCCTTAGATTTTTATAATGTTCTGTTACTGGAAAGTCTAGGTCACTTCCTCTAATTTACGTACTTCATGGAAGCCTCTTTACTTTCTTCTGAATCGGTCATCTTTTAGTCCTGCGTCTTCTGTGCCTCCCTCTGCCGTGTACTCCTCAGCCTCCAGTTGCTAAGGTCCCCTCTCCTGGAATACGACCAGGACACAGGGAGTGCTCAGTCCAAGGAAGCGTGTGTCCCTCACTATGTCCTCCATCCTCTGCTTGCTGCCTGCCTGCCATCTTGCTGTCTAAGGCTAATGTCCACTCACAGAAAATGAACTCGGCCCCTTCTCTGTGCACACAGCTTTGGGTTAGCTTCTCTTTTATACATGGTCTGCTCTCTCTGGCCCCCTCCCCAAAGAGCGGGAGGTGATGATTAGACCTGTGAGTCCTTGCCTTGGGAGGAAGTGGTTTGCTGGCTTTCTCTCCCCACATTACTTCAGAATGGGGAAGGGGAGGAAGTGACTTTGGAATGGGTAGCTGAGTTGGAGAATCGCTTCCTAGGAAGTCATGGACAGGGTAACTACCTTGGAAATTGAGGGGAGGGTAACAATACCCCTTTGTCTTCACTTTTGGACCCAGCCTCCCACCTGAGGCAACAGGGGCAGCCTTCTCAGTATTCCATGTTGCTGCTGCCATGGAGCATCCTCAGCCCAGAATCTCCCTGCAGACCACGCCTCAGGGCACACTGTGCCAGGAGCTTGGGTTAGGGTGTGGAGAACAAGGGCCTGTGGCCGCTGTCCTTGGCTTGTTGATGAGTGTGAGCCAATTGGTTTGAGGACAGCGGCTGACTGGCTTAGTACTCACTGTGCTTCATCCACTGCTCCTGCTGGAGTGGGTCACCTTGGCAGAGGAGTCTAGTGTCTGTGCAGAAGTCACTTTGCATAATTACACCAAAGGAAAAGGTGAATTGTCCCTGCCAGGCCCATCTGTATAGGCAGTGCTTGTACACGGCTGTTATCTGAGTCTAGGCAGGCTCCGGCCCCAAACCATTGGAGCTGGGCTCTCCTTTTCTCTGACGGCAGCTTTCTGCCGCCCCACGTGCAAGGGGAAGAAGCCCGACAGTTTAGAAATAAGCCTTTCCCATCAGAGGCAAGTCACACAACTACCCACTGCTCCTGTCCCTGGGGGGACACACTCTGCAGTGTTCAACATTTGAGGGTTGCTTTTATTTATTTATTTGTTTGTTTGTTTGTTTTAATGTGGAGTGCTTTTTTGGTTGTGAGCCTAGCCTGACAACTGTGGAATGTTTTTTATGTGCAAAATTTTGTGCTAGGTGCGGAGACACGTCTGTATTTCCAAGTGATGATGACTATAAGCATATAGTCAGTTACCATAATAATCCAGAGAAATTGAATCAAAATGGGCATATAATAAGTCATCCTGTGACTTTTTATGCTCTAGCCCATGTGGTAATAACAACTCTTATATGAGATTATAGAATTAGAATGTCCCCATCTTTCAGATGACAGATGAGGCTTAGGCATGTCACAGGAAAGTGACAGCTGCAGAGCTGGGGTCAGCCTGGGGTCTCTGATGTTGGCAGTGCTCTTAACCCTCAAGTGTTAGCTCTTACCAGACCAGCGGCCATGGGTCCCAGCAGGTAAATGGGGCATGTTCCAAGCTCACCAACCATAAAATGGCTTATTTTGGTTCTTTTTAAAGTGTGCTCTTTAACAATGAGTGAGCTAAAGGGTGTTGTGGTTGTCTTCTGCCCTAGAAGCAGGTGGGTGTTTTCACGGGGCATCCAGCTCCAGGCCACTGCAGAAGGACTGCTGTCACCCTAGCCAAACTAAGATCAGTATGCCTCACACGAGGGTTACTGCACCACAGAGCTGCATTCAGAGGTCACTAAAATCCTGGCAGCCTAGCACATGAGGTGCTGAGAGAATGTGTGTGTGTGGATGGCTCAGTGACTTGGCTGTCCTATAAGTGATTACTGCAGAGGCTGTGGAGCAAGTGTTTCAGAAGTCACAACCCAGCATGTGAGCTATACACAAAGCTGTTCAGGTGCTGGGGGATCCATTGGTGCCCCCAAAGCTGAGATGATGCCAGATTAAGCCCGAAGCTCAGAGAACTTCCTCCATCAGTCCACCAGCTGTATGGTTCTGAAATGCCTTAGTGAAAAACGGTCTCAGAAGGTAGGATTTCATATTACAGGAGGTGCTCATAATCTAGATACCGTTATCTAGCAGGGTGTGGTTATCAGCAACTACAAATACCTGAGGAAATGAAACTTAGTGGAATACATATAGTTTTTTTTTTTTAATTATACAAATTCAGTCTAAGGCATCATTTTTATTCTTGAAGATTTGAAAGTGTTTCTATAGAACAATGATATATTTTGAGGATTGTGCTTTCTAGAAAGTACAGATTAAGGAAGGAGGGGAGAGTCCCCTGGTTGTACACAACACTTCCCCATACCTTCCTCAGCTTATATTCAAAGAAAAGGAGTCTTCATTTGCAGGAACATTGAAACTCACAGATTTCCGGTGATTACAATTGAAGGTCAGTATATGACATCTTCCTCCCTGGCACATCCCGGGTCTAACAGTTAAAACTGCGTGAACAAACCACTTCCTGTTGGTGGGAACATAGACCGTCAGGGCCAAGACTTCCTGAGACTTCACCTCTGTGGTGTTGATTGTCCCATCTCTAAGCTGAAAGCCCTGCTGACAAGGGCGGTGAGTCATTTGGCTCCCGGTCAGATTGATGATGGTTCTGGCCCCATCAAGCAAGCAGGTTTCAGACCCACGAAATCAGAGGCTGGGGTCCACTTGAGACTTACTATTACCCTCAGGATTCTTTGTGATGCTCCTGGCCTGCTTCCCATAGCTGGTGAGGAAGCAAAGCCTGCCGGTAGTAAGTTGGCTGTGCCGTGGAGCCCTTCCATCCACCTTGGCTATGCTTATCTGCTGTTGAAACGAGGCAGAGTGCTACCAGGGTGAAGAGGAGACAGAGCTGGCCAAGGGCCTGGGAGAAGTAAGGAGCACTTCTCAAGCTCAACATGGGGTGAAGGAGAGTCACAAAGAGCATGCTACCAACATTTACACGGTGGCTCAGGAAGGTGACAGCTGGCAATTAGTAAGCAATGTGTGCAACTCACACCCCACAGGGCCCACAGCCAAACCTACCTGCTCCAAGTTTGTCTTCCGTGGCAACAGCCCCAGAAGGCTTTCTTCCAAAATGTGGCCCTCAGAGAGCATGCAGTCCCTCCTCCACAGGTCTCTGTTTCCCCAGGCATCCCTCTGGAACGGAGAAACTGGACCCTCAAACGGCCTGGGAGAGAAGCTTGTCCAAATGCAGCAGTGACACTTCTGGGCCCCACCTTGGCTCTTGGTGAAATCCCATCTCTCCTTCCAGCCCCCACACCTGCTCTGTTCTTGACAGTTCCCTCGGGCCACCCTCCAGATGGGCTTCATTTAGGGAAACAAGAAGGGGACAGGTGTCTCAATAGAAATGACAGTAGGGTTCACTTTGTTCATTGACATCATTTTAAAAACAAAGAAGAGGCCAAGAGTAGTGAGGTTACATCCCGAAGTCATTCCCAGCTACTGCAGGGAATTAATGCAAACAGATGGGCCTGTTCTTAGTGTGAGGTCAGCTGAGCCAGCACCAGCATCCCACCATCCCCACCCCCACAACACTCATGGGTGAGGGAACAGAAAGCAATAACACACTGTGCTATATTAATTAATATTAATATAGCTTTATGAACAATTTGGCCAGATAACCCAGGGACACTTTAATTTTACCCCCACTCCATCATTCTTCATGTGCCTACTTGGAAGAAAAGACTCACAGGAAAGTAATCAGGAAGACAGACAAGGATATTTTCAGGTAGCTGGGACTTTGTCTCCAACCTATGAGAAATCTATTAAGCTGAATTCAAGGTACAGCATGACTAGTATTTGAACAGATATTGCTCCAACTACCTAGTTCTAAACACCCAGCTAGCCACTGGCCACAGCAATAAAGTAAGCTTCAAGAAGATCATTGATAGTTTTGCAAGGGAGGAAATAGAAAAGGAGGTGATGGTCTATGGAGAAGACAATTCAGCATTCTGAGAATCTCGAAGCTGCCCTTTCTCCCCCACCAAAACTGGTAGAGGCTTCATGTAATTTCTTGAGTCTTAAATTATTAACTCAAGTCTGAGGGTACTGAAGTCTAGACAAATCAGGCAAATTCTCCTCTACTCTGACAAAGGTTTAGAACCCTGTGCAGATCCTGGCCCAGCATCCACTCTAGTAGCTGCTGGTTTGGTGGGATCCTGCATGGCCCAAAGGTCAACAAAGATCGTTTGTTCTATTTAAGAAACTACAGTATTGAGAGGCTGAGGCAAATGGGGGCATTCATCCCTTTCCAGAGTCACCTAAACTCAGACACTCTGGTAGACTTCCGCCATTTCCGGTCACCATAATCTCTGTCCATCTAAGAGCTGTGCTGAGGAGGAGGAGAGTCACAACAGAGTTCTGTGACACTGGGAGTCTACCAGTCATATAACAGGCTGAGCTAGTCAAACACTGTTTCAGCCAGAGAGCCTGACCTGGTCTGAGGGTATGCCGTTCTGTGTGTTCCTCCATATCTACTCCTCACAGGTATGGGTTACCTGGACGTGTATAAAGAAATGAAACAGTGAAGAGACCATTTGAAAGTATGCTGTAAATATTTTCAGAAAGAAAGCACATTTATAATATAAGCACAGTCCAAAAAAGAGTCTTCAAGCATTTCCTCTTCTCCCTTTGTTTCCTCCCTCCCTCACTCCCTCCATCCTTTCTCCTCTCGGTTGCCTTCCCTTCTCTGTTCTCTCTCCTTCCTTTCTTTAGTTCCTTCCTTCTCTTCTGTCATAAAAGCATGTTGTGGGGAGCAGAGAGAGTCCTGAGTCATCACGTCCTGAGTGAATGTGTTGTTGACTTGGGTACAGTCATGTTGAGGACCAAAAGCCTCAGACTCATGGGAAAATGGCAAAGCCCTCTTTCCTCCAGCAGTGAGGTACATAAGGATGGCAAACCCTTTCTCTGGTCCATGTGTGGGTGTTGAGAGTGTGTGCAGAAACTGCCCACCATAACTATCTTCCCTGATTCCCTGCCAGGAATTTACAGCCTAAAGACTGGTCCCCTGCAGCGACTGCTCCTACAGAGATTAGATAAACCTGCCTCCTTGTTCAGCCATATGCAATATGCCTGCCTTTCTGTTCATCTGTATGTAACAAACATGCTGAGCTCCAGGGTACCACGGTTTCTCCATCAGAGACACCTGACCCCAGCTTTTGTGCATTTCTCTGTGCGTCTTTTGTTCATTCTCTCGTCATCCTAGTTAGTTCTATCCTGCAGCTATACTGGCTGTGGCCAGGGTTCTCTCAGAAAGGAGCTTTCTGGAGCTTAGGAGCTGCTGTTGGTGTTCAGGACCAGATCTGAGCAGAGAGGAACCCTTGGACTTGGTATTCTGTTTCACTTGGCAAACGTACCTCACTTTTTTTCCTTGAGTAGGAGGGCTTTCACTGCTTGTCAATGCAAGTGACAGGTAGAGAGGTCAATACACATAAGCTCCCATTTCTGCTTCCAGCCAATTCAGTCTATCAATTGGTATAATACTGTCCACAATTATATCATATTGTGTGCAGTTTTTCACGCTATTACCTGCTCTTCAAGAGCATGCTTTAAGAATATCCCATCAAGCAAAGATAACATGATTTGTTTAATCAGTCTGCTATTGAGCTATTTAGATAGTTTCTAATTTGTCATGCTGATACCCATTTCTGTATGCACAGTACATAGTCAGCACTGTTTCTGTGTGGTAAACTCCCACATGCTGAGAGGGAAGACCGGTTTAAAGCTACATGTGTTCTAGTGGTGTTCATACATTCTGCAGATTTCTCTTTAGAAGAAGCAAATCAATCCACAGCCCTCCACCACCAGTAGACTGCATGTCCATCTACAGAATCCTCAGACATTTATCTTTTCATTTTGATAGTAGAGGGGAAAGTGTCTAATTTTTGTTTCAATTTGCCATCTTTTCCATTTATTTTTGAGATTTTAATATATTTAGATTATTTCTACCTTCCTTTCCTCCCTAAAAACCCTTCCACACACCTCTCCTTGATCTATGCCAAATTCATGGCTTCTTTTTTTCATTAATTTTTCTTGCATTCATGTGTGTGTGTGTGTGTGTGTGTGTGGTGTATAAACATACATATTTCTAAATATAATCAGGTTGACCATTTGATGTTGGATAACTAGTTGGTATGCTCTTCCCTGGGGAAGATCATTTCTCCTGCACTCAACATTCTGTAGTGGCCTATAATTAATTCTTTGTGTGTAGAGTTGAGACCTCATTGGCTTTCACCATCCACTAGTCATTTTTTAAGAACTCTTTATATATTGTAAATTAAATTTTATATTTGTTTCATTTTAGAGTCTAATTTATCTGCTCTCTAACTTTTTATGTGATCATTTTACAAAAATTCATGATTTGCTGACCTATGGAGAAATGTAATTGAAAATTTACACAACTTTACGTATCATCTCTGTAGAGATATCAATATCTTTGTGGCATCTCATATATACACAACCAATCTTTTTAAAAGATGCTGTTTTTTTCCAATACAAAAGCTAATTTTTGAAAGTGCATTCACTGTGCCAACTTTTATGCTAAGCTTTGACACAATATTTCATGTGACATCAATAGTGTAGGATGGCTGTGCTTATTTCTCTTTGAGGAATTCCTGATACTGAGAGTGGTGGAGAACATGTTGAGGACACAATTCATTCATGTTGAGTATTAATGTTGCTCATCCCCATTGAGCCTGAGCCTAGTTCATTTCAGAGCTATTGTTCTTGTCTCTTGTAAAGTAGTACTTTGAGTGAGAATGGCCCTAGTAGGCTCATGTTTGAACACTTGGTTCCCAGTTGGTGGAACTGTTTGGAAAGGATTAGGAGGTATGGCCTTGTTGGAGGAGGTGTGTCACTGGGAGTGGGCTTTGAGCTCTCTCTCCCCCTGACCCTCTGCCTCATGTTTGTAGATGAGATGAGAGCTCTTAGCTACTGCTCCAACATCATGCCTGCATGCCTGTTGTCATGTTTCCCACAATGATGGTCATGGACTCTAACCTTTTAGAATCAGGAGCACCTTATAAACTCTTGTAAAGTTACCTTGGTCATGGTGTCTCTTCACAGCAATAGAAAAGTAACTAAGATAATGGGTCATACTCTTTTGGAGAAGAAAAATTTGTCTGGATTTTATGAATGTTATATGGGGTCTTGTCTTGATACTCAGAGGTTCTATCATGTTGCTCATAAGTGTCGATTTTATTTTAAAAAGAAATTAATATAACTTGATTTGGCAAATTCTCTCATGCTGGCTGTGGGTGGTTTAGGTCTGTTAAGCTAATTCACATCATAGAGGGCTGGTCAGGGGCTCAGGCAGAACTGATAAGCCAAGTGACTTCTGCTTCTATAGATCCCGTCTTTACAGGGTTCTCTCTTGACTTCCTTACAGTCCTGGTTGCTCCAGGACCCTTCCTGTCTGGTTTCTCCCTGCAGAGACAGGCAGCCTTTCCTACTACTGCATTAGTTGTACACTACTGCCTCCTTGACAGTAGCTGTCCTTACAATAAAGCAGTTGAAGAAAAAACGTTCCTGTGCTGATAAGGTCCTGTGAGTTTTTGTTCCCTTTCAAATCTGCTGGCTCTTGGTCATCTCCAAATTTGGTTAGTTGTTTTCTAATTTATTCAGAACTTAGAGTTATCTGAGAGAGATCCGATTTGTTAAGTTCTTCTGATCTGTATCAGGAGGTTTTAGTTCCAAGTCCAGCATCTTGAATTGATGTTCTCAAGATTTAGTTTCACTTGGTCATGATTTTGAGTTGGATCCTTTGAAAAACATCTAAATTTGTGCATTTTATCTAAGCTTATCAATTTGTTGGCATAAATTTGATATAATACAATCTGATGAGATCTGTAGTGATGTTTCATTTCATATTTTTGGTATTATTTGAACTTTCTCTCCTTTAGTCTGTCTTACTAAGTGATTATCAACCTTTTTTTTTTTTTTTTTTCAGGGTAAAACCTGAAAGATCAGAGAAGCAGAGTAAGCCACAGCTACCACCTCTTACCCCACCAACCCCTCAGCCTGACAGGGCCTCTGTAAGACAGCAAATTCCTGTCTCCTCCTGCCTTATATTTCTTTCTCTGCCCAGCCAGATCACTTCCTGTCTCAACCTTCCTAGTGCTGGGATTAAAAGTTTGTGATCCCAAATGTTGAAATTAAAGGTGTGCACAACTGACTGGCTATTTCTCTTTTAGACTGGATTAATCTCATATAGCCCAGTGTGGCCTTGAACTCACAGAAATCCAGACTGAGCTCTCTGCCTCTGCATGCTAAGTGCTAGGATTAAAGGTGTGTACCACCACTAACTGACCTCTGTGGTTAACTCTGTTGCTGGCTCTGTCCTCTGATCCTCAGGCAAGTTTTATTTCTCGGATTACAAATATATCACCACAATCCCCCCTTTTTGTCTAAAATAACAAAAGAAGATTATAACTAATATAAGAAAAACTATATACAATAAGCACAATAACTGTATACAATATATAAAGTCAAGAATTAGATGAATAATGTCCAGTCCATTAACAATTGACAAATTCAGAGAAAATACTCCATTATTTATCTAAATTTGGTGAGCCCAAACTGTTGTACTTAATTCATTTTCTGTCCTAACTTGTATTCTAACCCAAAATGAATTTAGTGAGTTTCTTTCTGTCTTTCTTTCTTTCTTTTTTTTTATTTTTGTTTTGTTTTGTTTTTGTTTGTTTTTCAAGACAGTGTTTCTCTGTGTAGCTTTGCACCTTTCCTGGAACTCTCTTTGGAGACCAACCAGGCTGGCCTCTACCATTTTAATTTTCCAGGGAACCAGATGTGGGATGTTGCTCTTCATTGTGTGGTGGTTCTTCTTGTTTCTTTCTTACATTTATTATTTATTTATATTAAAAATAGACTCTTCTCTCATACACTATATCCAAACCACAGTTTCCCTTCCTCCAATTCCTCCAAGATCTACACACACCCCTACTTCCCCTCTTTCCAAGATCCACTTCCCCTCTATTGCCCCTTCCAAGAGATGTTAGCCAAACAGGACAAGACAAGATAAAATAAGACACAAAAGCCCTCATATCAGGACTTGACAAGGCAACCCAGTGAGGGGAAAGAGTCCCATGATCAGGGAAAAGAGTCAGAGACACACTTGCTCCCACTGTTAAAAGTCCTACAAAACCACTAAGCCAACAGCCATAACATATTCACAGAGGAACTAGTGTAGATCCACGCTGTAACATGAAATCTAATAGGTCTTTTAATAAGAACCTGGAGCCAGATATTGGGGTAAAAACTGAAAGATCAGAGACACAAAGGAACAAGCCACTGCCATGTCTCACTTCACCAATTCCACAAATCCTCTGTCTGAAAGCCTTTGAGTCCTCAGCCAAAAAAAGCTCTGTAGCCCAAAAGGCCTCTAGCTGAAAGGGCTCCAGCCAAAAAGGCTCTAGCCAAAAGGGGCTTTAATTTCGGTCTCCTCATGCCTTATAGACCTTTCTCTGTCTAGCCATATCACTTTCTTCCTAGTGCTTCAATTAAACGCCTGTGTGCTTCCCAAATACTAGTAGCAGAGGCATGAGATCTCAAGTACTGGGATTAAAGGCTTGTGATTCCTAAGAACTGGGATTAAAGTGGCACCACTGCCTGGCTCTGTTCCTCTTCTAGATTGAATCAATCTCTTGTAATCCAGGGTGGCTTTGAACTCACTGAGATCCAGAGAGATCTCTGCTTTCCCAAGTGCTAGGATTAAAGGTATGTGCCACCGCTGTCTGGCATCTATGTTTAATCTTGTGGCTTGTTCTGTTCTCTGATCTCTAGAAAAATTTTATTGGAGTACACAGTATATATCACCACGCCATTCAGGCACCACACCTGCTGCTTCAGTCTTTGTGAGACGTGAGTCCTGCTTAATTGATTGGACCATGTTCTGGTGCCCTCCATCTGCTCTGACTCCTACAGACTTTCCTCCCCTCTTCCACTGGGTTCCCAGAACTTAGAGGGGAAGGGCTGGATGGAAACCTCCAATTTAAACTCTCTGTATAATGTCTGGCTGTGGTCTCTGCACCTGCTTCCATCTACTGCCAGAGGAAGTACAGCAGATATAGCAGAATATCATTAGAAATCACTTTCTTTTTCTCTCGATTTCCTCTCTTTCTCTCTCTCTCTCTCTCTCTCTCTCTCTCTCTCTCTCTCTCTCTCTCTCCCTTTCATTCTTGCCAGTTGTATTTGGTTCTACCTTAGGTCTCTGGACTATCCATTCTCTGGTTTTGTGACATGCAGGCAGTGTAGGGCATGGACTCCCTCTTGTGGCATGGTCTTTGAGTTAAACCAAACATTGGCCACTATTGCCCCAGAACATCTTGCAGGTAGGACAGGTTGTAGTTTGAGGGTTTGTGGCTGTGTTGCTGTCTAGGTCTCTATTTCTTCCAAAGAGACTAGAACATGGGGTGAAGCGTCCATGCAGGCACCAGCTCAACCTCTCTGTGTTCACTGAGCTGTGTGGATGTTGTCCTCTGCAATGGGGCCTGGCTACCATTTTTAGAGAGTAGTCATCTGTCCTAGCATCAGCCTGACATGTTTGGGGCTCTCTACAGGACCCCCTTGGCCCACAACTCAGTTGAATACAACCCAGTCCCGCTACTGGAAGCTTTGCACCTGTCGTCTCTTAGAGTCTGCAATACACCTGTCCAGAGCCTTATGGCTTTTAGAGTCCCCATTGAGAAGTCAGGTATAATTCTAATAGGTCTGCCTTTATAAGTTACTTGGTCTATTTCCTTTGTAGCTTCTAATATTCTTTTTTTATTCTCTGCATTTAATGTTTTGATTATTATGTGGCACAGGGACTTTCTTTTCTGCTTCTATCTATTTGGTGTTCTGTATGCTTCTTGTACCTTTGTAAGAATCTCCTTTAAGTTAGGAAAATTATCTTCTATAATTTTTTTGGAAAATATTTTCTGGGTCTTTGGGCTGGGATTCTTCTCCGTTCTCTATTCCTATTATTCTTAGGTCTTATCTTTTCATAGTGGTCCAGATTTCCTGGATATTTTGTGTCAGGTGTACTTTATATTTAACATTTTCTTTGACAGATGTACCCATTTCTTCTATTGTATCTTCAGTGTCTGAGCTTCTCTCTTCCTTCTCTTGTATTCTGTTGGTGAGGCTTGCCTCTGCAGTTCCTGTTTGCATTCCTAAATTTTTCATTTCCCAAATTCTCTCATTTTGTCTTTCCTTTATTGCTTTTATTTCCATTTTCAAATCTTGAGCAGTTCTAATTTTTTCCTTCAACTATGTTTGTTTTTTCTTGGCTTCCAATTGTTCGTTTGTGTTTTCCTGGACTTCTACAAGGCGTTTTAGTCATTTCCTCTTTTAGAACCTCTATAATCTTCATTCAGACTGTTTAAGGTCTTTTTCTTGTGCTTTAGCTATGTTGGAATATTCATGGCCTGATATGGTAGTATAGCTGGGCCCTAGTGGAGGCATACTGCCCTGGCTGTTGTTGATTGTATTCTTATGCTGGTTTCTTGAGTGGATGTTTTGTTCTTCGGTTTCTGTTTCCTTTCTGGATTTTCAGAGAGTGTGTTGGCTGTGTATTGCCTGTTTACTGGCCTACTCTGCTGTTTGCAGGGAATGCTTGCTGCTGTTGGAGGCTGGGTAAAAGTGAGGCCAGGAGATGGTCTGTTGCAGCACTATGGGTGATCCTGAGAATTGGGTCTGGGGGAACAGAGAGAGTGAAGAAGGTCTCTAGGCAGCCTACCTGATCATCTGGCAGGAATGGTTTGAGCAGAGGGTATCTGCCAAAGTTGGAGGCTGGGACACAGTGATGAGCAGGGAGCGAAGGCTGGGTGGGTAATAGTCTGAGAGAACCATGAGAGGCATAGAGGCTGGGAAATGGGGCCCTACAGCTGGTGTTCTGTTGTGGCACCAGGAGCAATAGGGGTGGGTGACCCTGACCCTGAGAATTGGATCGGGGGTTAATAGAGAGAATGCTTGTGTAGTTTTTCTTTGTTACCTTCTTCTGGTACTTTCCTTGGGTTTAATTTGTAGTTATGCCTCTAGCTTCTAGAAATGAATACTTGACCCATTCATTTTAAGAACCTTCCTAATATGGTTTGTACTTACTACTTGTAATCCTCATAAATATAAACTGATTAAAAGGTGTTTGTGACTTTGAAATCAATAGTTGTCATGCTTTTGTGTTCATTTGTGGACATGTACAACATAGTAAAAGATTATATTCCTTAGTTGGAACATTCCTGTAGTGGGTAGCTGTTCTAGCTATGACCTTGAAGCACTGCCCCTAGTGAGGCAGCAGGTAACTGCTACACCTGCCTATGATCTTGAAGTACAAATAAGGATAAAATGATCAAGATGTATTGTATGAAAAAAATTAAAAAGAAAAAAGTCCCAGTTCTAAAAATAAAACCTCAATCAGAAGGATGGAGAGCAATCCCACTGAATCCTACCCTCACATTTAGCACATGTAGCCTGCCTATCACTGTCCTGTCTCCAAGAACAGCCAGAAGAAGTAATGAAGAGGAAGCAAAGACGAAGAGTGAGCCAGAAGGAAGACTTGGGAGGTTGGCTGCCTAGTGTGCTGTTCTAAAGCAAAGCCCAATTCAAAAAGCCTCCTGCAAAGGAGGAGAGAGGGTACCCAAAGGGAAGAGGAGAACCCTGGTGCTGGAGAGGATGGGCAGACCAGGCACAGACAGCAGAAGGGGCTGTGGATGCCCGCACAATGAATTTTGATATCTAAACTTCTGGTGACAACACAGTGTAAAATATAATCTTCATAAAGTTGTATAAAATACATAATTTTGCCTTACTTTCTACCTCCTTTTTAGTTACTTTTTGACAATTTCACACATGCATGCATTGAATTTTGGGCACATCCCAAGATGCCCCCTTCTGCTCTGAACTTTAATGTCACCCGTTTTTTGACACACTAAGTTTAATTGCTGCTTGTGTGAGTATAAGTTGGAAGCCATTTATCAGAATATGAACTATTTATCAGTGACTACATCACTGGAGAAAATGACTTACCCTCCCCAGTAGCCATTAGCAGCATCTCCTGGATGATACACAATAGCAGACTATCTCCATGCCCAAACTGATGTGGAGAACAAATTTCCCTGCCAGTTATGAGAGACTTCTTGTCTCTCAGGAGGAGGGATTCCTGGACATTGGTACATATAGCTACCTTTCTACAAATGCTTTATGGTGTGGGAAAAATTCAAATTTACTTTTATAATTTTTTCTTACTCCATCATCAATATGGATTTAATTTATCCCTAAAAACAAAGACCTGCTGATACCTGAGCCCTTAAAATTAGTCTTTCAGGATGCCAGATGATTGGGATTGGGCCCTGACATAATTGATTTCTTTTCTAAGATCAAAATACATTATGCATACATGTGAAAATATTATGATGAAACATAATGCCATATGAACACCATCCATGCTAACAAAATCCACAAAAAGATCATGGGTCTTCATAGTTGTAATACTGCTATTTTAATTTCAGATCCCCAAAATAAAAAAAGCTGTTAAGCAACATGGTCCATGTAAAATGCCAATCTCCATTCTAAACTGTCCCTGCTTAGAGAATCAAATGAAGATTTCATTAGATTTTACAGTGGCTTTCAGATTTTTATGGTCAACACAAGAGAGAGTTTGAATGTTGTATACTGGTTTTTGTTTTGTTTTGTTTTGTTTTTGTTTTTTTGGCTTAGCATTCTACTTTATTTTTATTTATTTATTTATTTGTTTTATTATTATTATGTGTTTTAATTTTATACATCAGCCATGGGTTCCCCTCCCCCACCCCCTCCCCTCCATTCCCATGTCCTCCAGGACCAAGACACCCCTGGGGATTCATTTAAACCTGGTGGATTCAGTACAGGCAGGTCCTGTCCCCTCCTTCCAGACTGAGCATGTGTCTCTGTGTAAGCCCAAGGTTCCAAACAGCCAGCTCATGCACTAAGGACAAGATCCTCGTCCCACAGACTGGGTATCTCCCAAACAGATCAAGCTATTCAATTTTCTCACTTGTCCAAAGGGCCTGATCTAGCTGGGGGCTCCTCAGCCATTGGTTCATAATTCATGTGCTTCCATTCAATTGGCTATTTTGGCACCGGAGATCACTTTCTAAATATAACACCAGTAGCATAGACACTAAGAGAAACAATCAATCAATGGGACCTGTTGAAACTGAGAAGCTTTTGTAGAGCAAAGGACACGGTCAACAAGACAAAACGACAGCCTAAAGAATGGGAAAAGGTCTTCACCAACCCCACATATGACAGAGGGCTGATATCCAGAATATATAAAGAACTCAAGAAATTAGACATCAAAATGCCCAACAGTCCAATTAAGAAATGGGCTATAGAACTAAACAGAGAATTCTCAACAGAGAAAGTTCAAATGGCTGAAAGACATTTAAGGAATTGCTCAACATCCCTAATTATCCAGGAAATGCAAATCAAAATGACTCTGAGATACCATCTTACACCTGTCAGAGTGGCTAAGATCAAAAACAGAGAAGACAGCTTATGCTGGAGAGGATGTGGAGCAAGGGGAATTCTCCTCCACTGCTGTTGGGAATGCAAGCTTGTACAGTCACTTTGAAAATCAATATGGTGCTTCCTTAGAAAATTGGGATTCCATCTCCCCCAAGACCCAGCTGTAGCACTCTTGGGCATATACCCAAGGAAGGCTCAATCATACCACAAGGGCATTTGCTCAGCTATGTTCATATCAGCTTTGTTTGTAATAGCCAGAACCTGGAAACAACCTAGATGCCCTTCAACTGAAGAATGGATAAAGAAAATATGGTACATATACACAATGGAGTACTACTCAGCAGAGAAAAACAATGACATCATGAGGTTTTAGGCAAATGGATGGATCTAGAAAAAATGATCCTGAGTGAGGTAACCCAGACTCAGAAGGACAAACATGGTATGTACTCACTCATAGGAGGATACTAGATGTAAAACAAAGATGACTAGACTGCTACACAACTCCTGGGAGACTACCTAGAAAACGGGACCCTAGGAAAGACACAGGGATCACCCAATGACAGAGAAATGGATGAGATCTACATGAACAACCTGGACAACAGTGGGAATAATGAAGGGCAAGGTTTGAGGGAAAGAAAGCTTAGGAGACCAGGAGATCCCAGCTGGATCAAGAACAGAAAGGGAGGACGAGGAATAACAGACCATGATAAATGAAGACCACATGAGAACAGGAATAGGCAGAGTGCTGGAGAGGTCCCCAGAAATCCACAATGATATATCCTCTGTAGACTGCTGGCAATGGTCAAGAGAAAGCCTGATCTGACCTAGTCTGGTGATCAGATGGCCAAACACCCTAACAGTCGTCTTGGAACTCTCATCCAATAACTGATGGAAGTGGATGCAGAGATCCTCAGCCAAGCTCCAGGTGTCCAACTGTCGAGAAAGAGGAGGGACTGCAAGATCATGAATTGTTGAATCCAAGATTGCAAAAAGCACAGGGAATGTTGTATACTGTTAATGATTGCCTTTCTAGAGCCTTCTGAAGTGATTTGCTGTGAGAATATCTTTAATAAAGCTGGATGCAATTTGGCTTAGGAAAAATAACCTCAAATTGGCCTTACTATAAAAAGTGGTATACTTTTCAAATCTAAATGCCATTGTTAGTTTAACAATATGTTACCCAGCTTTCTTTCACATACATTATATATTATTGCTTTGGGAAAAGATTAGCTAACACATTTTCATTTTTAAACATATAGCAAAATTTATCACTAAATCTATTTCTGAGTATGATGCTTAGTGACATTTATTACATTCCCACTGCTGAGCAACTGTTACCTTCGTCACTCTCTAGAACCTTCCACGTCCCAAACTGACCCTGGGACACATCTCTCTAGCTCCTAACAACAAGGTCCATTCTACCATGTAGCTCTGGCTGACCTGAAACTCATTTTGTAGACCAGGCTGGCCTTGAACTCACAGAGATCCGCCTGCCTCTGCCTCCTGAGTGCTGGGATCCATTTTATTTTCTATCTATATGAATTTGCCTACTAGGCACTTTACATACATGAAGGTATATGATATATTAAAACACTATTTAAAAGCTAGCCCACTTGGTGGAAGACTCAAACAGCATAAACCATCATAGGTAGCTCTATTCTGACCAGTACTATGAATTGTGGTTCTTATGTGTTCTGCTGATTAGATTTGAGAGGTGGTTTTAGCGAAGGAGGCAATTTTAGAAAATTTCAAATCAAATAAATCACCACAGCTTCTCATGCCACACAGAGCTCCTAAGTGGACTGAAGAAAGCAAGCTTCACCACCAGGCCTACTTATCTACTTACACACTGCTGTTATTGATTTCCTAATTGGAAATGTAAGTTTCTAAGACCTTCAGGGTTTGACATTGTGTGGCTGTGGGGTGGTGGTCCTGATGCAGAGGAGGTAACTTCCTCACTGTTCAGCATGATTTTCTTCCCTGAACCATCACCAAAATGCTTTTGATTGATCATAACGCAGGCATTCCAAACTGACTAAAACTGATTACAGCTGCACTATTTGCTTTAAACTAAACCCACAACATGGGGATAACTCCAACAAATGCATTAGCAACGTCACTTTCATTTACTGTCACTATGCTAATTGAGTGGATAGACATTCCCTTTGCACCAAACAAATATTGATAAAACATCTCTTGCAGTTCTGCCACCCATTAAATTGATGGTAGGCAGTCTTCAAGGCCTATAAATGTGATATTTATTCCACAAAGTCCCTCAGTTAAGATCTTGACTTCTAAGATTTTATGAGCTTTAGATATGTCTCAACTCTAGGCCATAAATACTTAAATTACATGTGGCTTGTATATTCCTGAAAGGGTAGTGAAATCATTTAGAAGCTTTTGAGTAATCCAGTTTCAGAAATGGAAAGTTTCCTGCCTAATGGCAAAGGTGGGGGTGGTTTGCCTGCACTACTTTAGGGCACAGGCTGCAAAACCAGCAAGATTTCTACCCATGTTCCAAGATCATTGGGAACTGAGTCTTTTCCATCAAGTTAAAGGGATTAGAACTGGGCGACTTAAAGAGGGAAAGAGGAGAAGGAAGGGAAGGAAGAGAAAGATCCAGAGACCAGTGAGGCAAATAGGTAATCTCGACTTCAATGTTAAGGTCGAAAAATCAACATGTCTGCTTAGACCTGCAGCTGAGAAGGCAAACACAGCAATACACCACACACTGCTCACTTCCTAGTTACTGGATGCATTTTATTATGTGATCCATTTCTTCATCAGCAGAGCCTGGCTTTGCATTGCTGTTTACTGCATGCTGTTTATGGTTGTCAGCATTAATGGTGACAATAATCATGGCAACAAGTCACCACGAAAGTCAGGAAAGAAGACAGGTCAAGACAAAAGGGAGAGCAGAAGAAGGGCATGGGAGGAGTGAGAACAGACTTCAGCAAGAAGAGGGCTCACCCCTTCCCAACCCTTTCTTTTCCAGCTGTATTTCACTATTAAAAATGCTCAGGCTTTTTTTTTTAAAGTTGGGAATACAACTCACCTTTAATTTCAAAAGCCTTAATTCACAGTGAATTAGGGAATATGAAGTAAGATTCTCAAAATTTTTTTGATAAGCCAAGTGCATAGAAATGCTTTGGCCTTTAGGGAGTCAGGCTACTTCCTGTTTCCAAAGCACTGAGTGCATTCCATTTTAAGATTACAGGGGATCCCATTTGTAGACTGATAAAGCTCACCCTGCACCTGCAAAGAGAAGAAACTGCATCACTTCATACAACCAAGCAAGAGTGTGGGAACCAGACCACTCCGAGTCAAGTTTGAGCCAGAACACAATAAAGGTAGTACAGGGAGGAAGGAACCAGGAGACCAGGCATTCCAGTGCCAGGGGAGTCAGCCCTCACTTTGTGACCCAGACGTACACCTTGGCCCTTGTGCAGGCAGTTGTCATTTATTTCCTTCGTTGTCCAGTACAGTTGAACAACTTTCACCTGAACTGCTTATTGTCTTTAGTAAGCAAATTCATAAGCACCTATGAGTTTCTGGGTAGAAAAGGAGATGTGGGTGAATTTCTGTAATAGTAAGACAATTTGACAAGTGAATTGACCACATGACTAGTGTTCTTGGTCCTGTAAGAACTTACTCAGCAAAATAGAATCTGTTATGTGTGGGGAAGTTAAGGTCTAACTGTAATTTCATTTTATACATTCCAAGTACAATATAGAACGTAATGCATAGGGGGAGGGTGAAGCCTTTTTTCAAACTCAGTGGTCCCTTAGGTATAAAATGTTTAAAATCTCCTATGTCTGCAAAATGGCATGTAAAGATTTATAAGGAAGGCCTAGCAAGAATGTCACAGCTGAACTATCACCGTCTTCTGGTCACAGTATATGGTATAAACTGCCCATAAAGCAGTTCAATACATTGTGTCTGCCAAAAAACCACAGCATATCATTAGCAATTGGCTTTAGACTGTGCACTTTAGAAATGAAACACAATTCAAACACGTTGGCACATGCCTATAACCCCAATACCTGGGAGGCTGAAACAGGAGGATGGCTGTGAGTTCAGGGATAGACTGAACTATTTTGTAAGATTGAGACCAATATGAACTGTATAGTGAGATCCTGTTCCAAAAAGAAAGAAGGGGGGGGAGTGAGGGAGGAAGAGACAGGGGACAAGAAAGTACAGAGTTATTGTTGGATAGCTAGGAAACAAGGCCACCCATCTGGAAAGACAGGTGGCGAGTGCCACCGCCCATTCCTGTCACTCTTCACAGGGTACTACTTGACAGCAACAACAGCCTCACAGTGCACTCCCTGTAAACTACCTCAGCATATCAACACACATTCAGAAAACACAGACTTCCAGGCAATGCCTAAACATTGTGAGAGTTCTGTACAGGTAGGAATATCAGCTGGCAGTGATGTAATTAAGTTCAAGGCAGCTACCGTACCTTGTGGTATTTGGTTCAAAAGGTACAATTTAAGAAAAAAAAAATCAAAGGTCTAGATTTTTGTCATTTATTTTCAGTACTGGGGATGGGACCGAGAGACGCATGCCTGTGCCATGTGCTCTCCCACTGAGCCAAATCCCTGTCCATCTAAGACCTGGCCTGTTCTGTGTGCTTTCCCACTGAGCCAGTCATTTTCTCTGTAACAAGTCTACCTGAGACCTGTTGCAGAGTGGTGCTCATGTGCCCTGCACTCACCTTGAGAAAGGATGCATTTGGCTCTGGAGTGCCGAGTGCTGGGATTAAGTCTGTGTGTGTTCAGGATGAACAGCTGGTGCTGAGTGGGATCGTGCCTGTGCATCGGGCTGCCTGGCTACAGCTGTTGGCATAGTACCGCGTGCAAGGTGTGCCCCGACCCAGCTCTTCTGGCTGAAGGATAGCATTTGCTGTGCCAGTCTGGATCTCCTCCTTGCCCATTTCCATGACCCAGCTGTTGCAGAAACAGCCTTCCTCTTTCACACAGATGGTCCCTTTGCCTAGAATGTGTGAGCCTTCCTTCAGATTTCTCCCGTTTGCTTTCAATTTCAATGTCACCTCTTTCTCTGTCCCTTTTTGGTGTCCTTCATTGTATTTACATGCTCTGTTTTATTGATGTAAATATCATTCTTCTTACTCCAATCCTTTTATAAACAAAAGTATTGATGGCCAAAGATTTAATGGAGGTGCTGGAGCCTGCTCAACTTCATTAATAATGATAACTTCATACACATCTACCTGTTAAATGGTGGAGTAAATACAGTCCATAGAAAGAAGCAGGGCCTTTTGCTCTCTCCTCCTTTTTCTGTGTCTTTAGCAGAGCTTGCCATGGTGTCCCCTTCTTCCCATACACGCACAGAGCAAGAGCAAGAGCAAGCATTTTCATCCGTCTCCTCTCTGTCCTTCCAAGGACTCATCATTTCATTCTCCTACAAGCTATTGCCCAGGGATGCTGGACTGTGGCTGCAGATTTCAGGGCTCTGTCCTTTCACTCACAGGAGGATAAAAGAAGGTGGGCCCTTCCTGACCCAGGGCAAACATACTGACCCGGGGCCCAAGTCCTGTGTTTGATTACTGAATTACTTATCTGTTGTGGAATATTACTTTAACTAGGCAAAGATGTGTTACATTTGTTTATGCTGTATTTGTTCAACTATGTAAAGATGTGTTGCTTTGTCTGTTTAAGGCACATGTTTGGTCTAATAAAAAGCTGAAAGGCCAATAGCTAGGCAATAGAGGGACAGGCAGGGCTGGTGGGCAGAGAGAATAAGTAGGAGGAGGAATCTACGCTGGTGAGAAGAGAGGCGAGGATGAGGGAGAAAGAGAGGGAGATGCCTGGGGCCTGCCAGTCAGGCAGCTGCCAGGCAGCCAGACATGGAGTAGGACATACAGAATGAAAGAAAGGTAAAAAGCTATGAGGCAAAAGGTAGATGAAGAGAAACAGGTTAAATTAAAGTGTGAGAGCTAGTGGGACGAGCATAAGATAAGGCCGAGCATTCATAATACCAAGTCTCTGGGTCATGATTTGGGAGCTGGTTGGTGGACCAAAACAAAGCCTGCTACATTTATCCTTCATCTAGTCTCAGTTATTCCAACTTGGTAAGAGTCAACTCCACAGAGGAAGCTCCTCTTCCAGGAAGTGCCAAAGGAGGGGAGGCAGGAGTGCTGGGAAATTACTGCGCAGTGAGATGAAACATGAAAATTTGCAAACGTCAACAAAAGCGATTCCTCATCCCCCCTTTCCTTTTCTTCTCACTTCTCTTCCTTTTCTCTACCTTTTCTGACTCCTTCAAAGAGGTTCTTAGGACATTCTAGGCTGGCATTACCTTAGGACATTACCTAATAGCAATCACCTGCTTCAGCTGGCTGAGCTTATCATCTGCACTACCATACTCAGTGAGGAACTTTTAATACACACTCCCAGGCTTTCCTCATTTCTAGGGTCTGGGATCAACCAGAGTAAGTGTTTAGCCTGTACCGAATGTCCCACTCAACCCTCAGCATCAAAACAACAGAAGGTCCCACCCCTTCTTAAAGTTGGATTCATTGGACCTATATAGTTAAAAATCTACCTGGATATTACAAAATCCAGTCTATTATTTTTACTAGTCACAAGGCATCAGGGACCTATGACTACAACTTTGAGATCTGAGTCTGTTTCCATATCATGTGTGTTTGACACAGTTTCACAGTGATGGCAGAATGATCCTTTCTAAAGGCTAGACTTTATCCAGCCTCACTTACATACCTTGCTATGTCTTACAAATCCTGACAAATACTGTCCAGATGTGAAAGAGTCCCGAGGTGAAAGAGTGTTGGCTAAGTAGCAGTCCCTCAGAACCCAAATAGGCCAGCTGTCCTTAAGTGATGAATTGCAGGGAGATGACATAGTCTTCCCACAGTGTTCACAGAGACTGAATTCCACAACCCCCACAGATATTCCTCAAATATTTAAGCTGCTGGTGTAACATGGTGTTGTGCTTACTACATACTGTTAGTGTATCTTTCCCAATACTTTAAGTCATCCCTAGAACACATCTATAGAACAAATGTGTGTGTGCTGTATAAATTACTGTTAGAGAATAGTGACATGAAAAATAAACGGCAGATACAATCTTTTTCCATGTTTTTGATTTGTAGTTGGTTGACTCCTCAGATGTTGAGATGGAGGGCTGCTGTGATTTAGGTCCAGGGGAGATCAAGTGGCTGCCTCTGTTCTATATCTCCAAACTCCATGCATCCAGAGAGAAGCAAAGGCTGGAGGATATAAACTGTAGTTTGAGTGTTTGTGCCCCTATTAAATGTACATTCTGAAACCCTGACCAAAATGTGATGATAACATTAGCTGCGGTGGAGACTTTGGGAGGTGATAGATAGGAGCCTGGAGCCCTTTTATATGGGATCAGTTCTCTAGCATGAATGAACTTCTACAAAGTCTACTGGTCTCTTCCACTACATGGAGTTGGGGCCACCTGTGAACCTTCACCAAACATCAGATCTGTTTGACTTGATCTTGAATGTCTCAGCCTCTAGGACTGATGAGGAACGTATTTCTCTTGTTGGTGAGCCACTGAGTTGATGGTATTCCCTTATATTATCCTGAGCTGAGTAAGGCAATGGAGGACTACACAGTTTATATTCTTCAGGCAAATGACTCTCCATCCTTCTATATTTGGGCAGCAATGATCATTGCCCTGTGTTTTGAAAATGAACTGTAGGATGCTTCTTTGTAATCTGAAGGAGCAATGTCCATGCCTCAAACATGTAGCTTCCTGGTTGTACCTGGTAAGAACCTCTCTTCCAATTGGGAATTGGCACCATTTCAATGAAAGTACATGCAATAAATGTTGACATCAGTGCCAGGAGAGATGGAGATTGTGTTCCCACCCTGCTGACCAAAGCCCAATGTCGTGCACAATCTCATGTGAGCACTAGTTTGCTCTTGTCACAGAACTTCCTGTCTCCTAATTGGCAGGCTAAGCATGCACTGGCAAGGTGGCAGGTCTTCACTCCAGCCTGTTCCTCATCATTGACATGCCACTTCCTGATTGTGACCTCAAGAAGCTTTGATTGTACACGTGTTGCTTTAGAAGCCAGCAAGTCTCATCTGTTCTTTCTCTAAGGCCCAGAGGACAGAGGGGGTAAGACCTGGTGGGGCACGCTGTGATTTAAGGTGGATTTGCTGACAAGTTACTTACATCAACGGCATGGCGTTGTCTCAAGGCAGGAAGATGAATGCATTCTTTAGCGATTGAATCCACTGGAGTTTGAAAGGGGATACATGTGTACACACACACACACACACACACACACACACACACACACACACATACACACACGGGGGTTGGGAGAATCTTCTTGGGGCTTGAGGCACTTGATGGGTGAAAGTGACCCAGAGAAGGTTCCTGGTTAAATAGTCAACTATGCAAGATGAGCAGCTGATAGCTGCCTGGTTTGCCTGAGATTTCTCCTACAGCTTTCCTGAGCATACAGTTAGGCTTGGGTTCTGCCTGCTACTTGCTTTTAAACACATGCTTGTAGCTGACCCACGGTCAGGACAAATCTCTCTCACCCACCAGTCCCACAGCCACTCAGACCCAACCAAGTAAACACACAGAGACTTATATTGTTTACAAACTGTATGGGCGTGGCAAGCTTCTTGTTATCTACTTCTTCTATCTTAAATTAATCCATATCTATTAATCTATACTTTGCCATGTGGCTCATGGCTTACTGATACCTTACATCTTGCTTGTCATGGTGGCAGCTGGCAGTGTCTCTCTGCCTCAGCCTTCCATTTCCCAGAATTTTCCTCTTTGCTTGTCCCACCTATACTTCCTGCCTGGCTACTGGCCAATCAGTGTTTCATTTATTAACCAATTAGAGCAACACATTTGACATACAGAACATCCCACAGCACATTTTCAATTACTTATAACAACTCAGATATACAATTGTGGTTTTAAAAACTGTTGATTAGTTTTGCCTGACTTTTACACTTGGTTTTATATTTACACAGGAAAGTGAGTGATTCATGCATTGAGAATTTGTGTTTTTGCAGAGTGGCTCCCAGAACAAGTGTGAGAGAGTTTCCCAGTTCCTGTCTGACTCCTTTTATGGGCTCTCAATATAATCCATGTTGTCTTGGCATTAAATATCATCAGCCCAGAGGCCACTGGGCAAGAAAAAAAGTTAAGGTTAAGCACTTGCATTTCCACCCTAGTCTTTTGGTAAAATGAGTGGGAGTGTCAAGCATGGCTTGGGAGCACACTGGGCTGCTGAGTGGGTGCAGTGCTGCAGACAGGGCAAGGAACACGGTCTCCCAAGATGCAGCTGGCATCTCAATCCTTCTCATCACACCCAGTCTTAAGATGAGCATAACCTCTCATCAGTAAAAGGCTTCTGTCAGCATCTTGCTTACTTCATATGTGGTTATAAAGGTCAAACAAATGAAAGCACCCAGTAAGGTGTAGTGCGGCCCCTCATCTTTCAAAGAGTCTGGGGCTCCCAAATAAGCAGACACCTCAAGTGGAGACAGTGGTAATTATCAGACCAACTGAGAATAAGGTTTCTATATAGTGTGCAATGAGAAAATGTGCCGAAACAGCTGCTACTGACCCCTGTGCTTTTGGGACTTCTCTCCAACAGTATGAAAATGATTCGTTAGAGTTTAAGTGTGCCAAAGGACCATATGTTGGAGGTTTGGTCACCGATTGGTCACACTATTGGAGAATGGCAGAACTCTTAGGAAGTGGAGCCTAAGAGAAGGAAGGTAGTTCACTTGGGGAGTTGACCGTGAAAGTGGTGTTTGGATGCCAGCTCCTTCCTCTGTCCTTTTTTTCTTGTCTACCACTAAACAAGCAGACTTCATTCCACGATGCTCTGCCCTACCACAGACCCAGAGGCACATGCAAATGAACCCAAACCCATGAAGCCACCAGGCAAAGTGAACCTTTTTTTTACATTAGTTAATTTTAGACATTTTGATGTGGTTTGACAGAACATGGCCCCCAATGGGAATGACGCTATTAGGAGGTGTGGCCTTGTTGCAGTAGGTATAGCCTTGTAGGAGAATGTGTGTCGGTATGAGGGTGGGCTTTGAGGGCTTCTATGCCCAAGCCATGCCCAGTGTCACAGTTCACTTCCTGTTGCTTGCAGATCAAGATGTATTAACTCTCAGTTCCCTCTCCAGAACCATCTTGCCTACATGTTGCCATGTCCCACTATGATGATAATGGACTGAACCTCTGTAGTTGGAGATTTCCTGCCTGGCCCACAGTCAGGACAAATCTCTCTTACCTGCCACTCCCACAGTCACTCAGACCCAACCAAGTAAGCACACAGAGACTTACATTGTTTACAAACTGTATGGCCGTGGCAGGCTTCTTGTTATCTACTTCTTCTATCTTAAATTAACCCATTTTATTAATCTATACTTTGCCACGTGGCTCATGGCTTACCAGTACCTTATTTCTTTCTTGTCATGGTGGCGGCTGGCCGTGTCTCTCTCTCTGCCTTCCACCTCCCAGAATTCTCTTCTCTCTTGTCCCGCCTATACTTCCTGCCTGGCCACTGGCCAATCAGAATTTTATTTGTACAGACCAATATCCACAGCACTTCCCCTTTTCTTTTTTTTTAAAGGAAGGTTTTAACTTTTACATAGTAAAATTACAGATAACAAAACAATTATCAAGCAAGAATTACAGTTACAATATTAAAGAAGATATCCTATCTATCTTATATTTGTGAGTCTAAGGTTTTATATCTAACTTATCTTTTATCATAACTGAGGAAACTATAACTATCTAGTCTTCAACCACATCAAAGACCTCAGAAGGATATAATATTATCTGAGAACTGGGAGAAGGATGCAAGCAACTTTCGGGAGTCTTGCAGGGTAGACAGAGATAGCTGGCAGTCTGGACAGTCACCTAATGTTCCTTTGTAAAGTTGGGGCATTTGTCTTCAGCTCACAGAGCTAGAGTCTCTCGGTCATTTCTCTCAGTGTCCTGTAGAATGTCTGGCAGTTTCTTCTGCGAAGCAGGAACCTGAAGGACCATTTTGTCAAGCAAAGTTCAGTGGTCACTGTAGTGGATAGATACTCTAGGCCTGTAGCCAATTTGAATGCACCAATGATACTGAGAAACATTAAGTGACTGTCCAGGCTGCCAGCTGTCTCTGTCTACTCTTGCAAGACTCCTGAAAGTTGCTTGCGTCCTTCTCCCATTTCTCAGGTATTATTATATTCCTTCTCAGGTCTTTGATGAGGTTGGAGATTAACAGTTATAGTTACAACTTAGTATATATACATATATAATATCTTAGATAGAATATATTAAGTATTAGACTCAGGTTCTTTAGGATAGTACACCTTTTGGAATGATCCTTGTAACATGCCACCTACCCATGCCCTAGACTTCCCTGGGTCTATGTGTTTTTTGCTTGATATTGTTTGCACTTATTGTAATTCCAACTTATCTAAGTCATTATCCCTCATTACTCCTGGACAATATTTGATAACCATCTCTTTGTATATAGTCTTGTATTAGGTTAGAACTTTCTTATTTAGACAAAAGGGGGAGATGTAGTGGATAGCCATCCCAGCATTGGCCTGGAAGTTCCAACCCCCATTGAGACTTCAGTAATGATCACGCCCACAAGGCGGGGCAAAGGAGGGAGCAGAAGACCGAGGATCAAGAGGAGGTCGCTCTCTTGGTTTGGGAACACTGGACGCAGGAGGTAGACTGAGCAGAGTTCTCCAGAGAACACCACCGGACTGTGCTATACCTTTGCCAGACCCTGCAACCTACCTCTTCATTTGTAAGTTACCCTACAAAATAAACCTCCCTTTTAACTACGTGGAGTGGCCTTAATAATTTCACCAATAGGTCACCTTTCTATGGGTCCTGCATGTCCAATTGATCAAGCAGTCCAGGCAAGAACAGTTTCTTGCCCAAATGGCTGTTTTTGCCAAGGTGAAGATTAATTCCATATGAAGTGTCTTCAATGCCCATCCTCCTCTCTGAAGTAAATTGGTGCTGCCAAGAGCAGATATGTCTCACTGTCCAGAAAGTCTAAATTTTAAAAATATTTTAAATGCCATATTCTATAGGTCTTTGAAGTATTTGAAGATTATCTATCTATCTGAAATATCTCTATGTATACCTAGAAGACTTAGCTAACATGGCTACAAGTATGATTATCATAGATGATTAATTATTAATCTATTTTTAAATATCCATTACAATTTTAAATGAGCTATATAAACATAATACCTTAAACAAGAGTAGAAATATACAGAGTATAACAAAATTAACTTTAACTTTGTATCAATAGACTAAAATCTATACCAATGTAAAATATTTTAAACAAGTTGTTGCTAAATGTATTGCTTTATAAGAGTTGCCATAGTCATGATGTCTCTTCACAGCAATGGAAACCCTAACTAAGACAGAAGCTGGTACCAGGGACTGGGGTATTGCTGTGATAGACCTGACTATGCTTTTGTTTGGAGGAATATGGACCTTGGAATGTGCATTAGAAAAGCAGTTGAACACTTTAAGTGCTGCTTAATGAGCCACACTATCGGAAGCATGGAAGACAGTGATGCTGAGTGTGACTCGTGAATTGTGGAGGCCTTGCTCAGGATTTTCCGGAGGAGAAGAATATTAATATGTGACCTAGAGATCTTTCTTGTGATATTTTGATGAAGAATGTGGTTGCTTTTTCCCTTTTACAAAGAATCTGCCTGAGGTTAAAGTGAAGAGTTTTGTTTTTCCATATGAAGTTGAGTATTATTCTGTCCAGGTCTGTGAAGAATTGTGTTGGTAATTTGATGGGGATTGCGTTGAATCTGTAGATTGCTTTTGGTAAGATCGCCATTTTTACTATGTTAATCCTGCCTATCCATGAGCATGGGAGATCTTTCCATTTTCTGACATCTTCAATTTCTTTTTTCAGGGACTTAAAGTTCTTGTCATATAGGTCCTTTACATGCTTAGTTAAGGGTAACCCCTAGGTATTTTATATCATTTGCGGCTATTGTAAAGAATGATGTATCTCTCTGATTTCCTTCTCAGCCTGTTTGTCAATTGTATATAGGAGGGCTACTGATTTTTTTTTTTTTTGAGTTGATCTTGTATCCTGCTATGTTGCTGAAGGTGTTTATAAGCTGTATCAATTCCTGGTTGAATTTTTGGGGTCACTCATGTATACTATCATGTCATCTGCAAATAGGAAAAGCTTGACTTCTTCCTTTCCAATTTGTATCCCCTTAATCTCCTTATGTTGTCTTATTGCTCTGGCTAGAACTTCAAGTACTATATTGAATAAGTATGGGGAGAGCAGACAGCCTTGCCTTGTTCCTAATTTTAGTGGTATTGCTTTGAGTTTCTCTCCATTTAATTTAATGTTGGCTGTTGGCTTGCTGTAGATTGCCTTTATTATGCTTAGGTATGTTCCCTGTATTCCTGATCGCTCCAAGACCTTTATCATGAAGGGGTGTTGGATTTTGTCAAATGCCTTTTCTGCATCTAGTGAGATGATCATGTGGTTTTTTTCTTTGAATTTGTTTATATTCTGTATTACATTGA